>NC_044329.1:70629975-70933005 GCF_007399415.2 Gopherus evgoodei
ATGGTCAGATATACTGACTCAGGACGGATGCTTAGATAAAGTTCCTAGACTTCTTGGAGCAGCTAGTTCTGGAATCCACAGAGGAGAGGTAATTCCTGATTTAGTGCTAAATTGAGCACAGGATCTGGTCCAAGAAGTGAATATGGTTGAATCGCCTGGTAATAGCAACCATAGTAATTAAATTTAATATTGTTGTGGGAAGGGAGATACCAAAGAAGGCCCCCACAGTAGCATTTAACTTCACAGAGGGAAGTTACACACAAAAAATGAGGAAACCAGTTACATGGAAATTAAAAGGTACAGTCACAAGAGTGAAATGCCTGCGAGCTGCATGGAAACTTTTTAAAACCATCGTAATAGTGGCTCAAATTAAATGTATAACCCAAATTAAAAAAACATAGTAAGAGGATCAAAAAAGAGCTCCCATGGCTAAACAACAGAGTAAAAGGAGCAGTTAGAGGCAAAAAGGCGTTCCTTTAAAAACTGGAAGTCATATACTACTGAGGAAAATACAAAGGAGCATAAACTCTGGCAAGTCAAGTGTAATAGTATATTTGGCAGGCCAAAAAAGAATTTGAAGAGCAACTAGCAAAAGACACACAAACTAGCAGCAAAAAAATGTTTGAAGTATATCAGAAGTAGGAAGCCTGCCAAACAATGAGTGGGGCCACTGGATGATCAAAGTGCTAAAGGAGCATTCAAGGAAAATAAGGCCATTGCAGAGAAGCTAAATTAATTCTTTGCATCGGTCTTCACTACAAAGAATGTGAGGGAGATTCCCATACATGAGGCATTTTTCAATGACAAATCTGAGGAGCTGTCATGGATTGCGGTGTCACTAGAGGAGGGTTTGGAACAAGTTGATAAATTAAACAGTAATAAGTCACCAGAACCAGATGGTATTCACCCAAGAGTTCTGAAGGAACTCAAATAAGAAATTGCAAAACTACTAAGTGTAGTATGTAACACATCACTTAAATCAACTTCAGTACCAGGTGACTGTAGGATAGCTCCTGTGACATCAAGTTTTTAAAAAAGGTTCCAGAGGTGATCTTGGCAATTATTGGCCAGTAAGCCTAACTTAAATACCAGGCAAATTGGTTGAAACTATCGAAAAGAACAGAATCACCAGACACATAAATGAACATGATTTGTTGAGGAAGAGCCAACGCAGCTTTTGTAAAGGGAAATCATACCTCATCAATCTATTAGAATTCTTTGGGGGTGGGTCAACAAATGTGTGGACAAGGGTGATCCATTATATATTCTGTACTTGGACTTTCAGAAAGCCTTTGGCAAGGTCCCTCACCAAAAGCTCTTACGCAAAGTAAGCAGTCATGGGATAAGGGAAGGGCATTTCATGGATTAGTAACTGGTTAAAAGACAGGAAACAAAGGGTAGGAATAAATAGTTTTCAGAATGGAGAGACGTAAATAGTGGCTTCCTCCAGGGATCTATACTGGGACCAGTGTTGTTCAATTTATTCATAAATGATCTTGAAAAAGAGGTAAATAATGAGGTAGCAAAATCTGCAGATGATACAAAATTACTCAAGATAGTTAAGTCCAAAGCAGATTACAAAGGGATTTCACAAAACTGGGTGATTGGTTAACAAAATGGCAGATGAAACTCAGTGTTGATAAATGCAAAGTAATGCACATTGGAAAACATAATTCCAACTATACATACAGAATGATGCGGTCTAAATGAGCTGTTAGCACTCAAGAAAGAGATCTTGGAGTCATCATGGAGTTCTCTGAAAACATTTGCTCAATGTACAGTTGCAGTCAAAAAAGCGAACAGAATGTTTGGAACCACTAGGAAAGGGATAGATAATAAGACAGAAAATATCATCATATCACTATGTACAACCATGGTACACTCACACCTGGTATACTGTGTACAGTTCTGGTTGCTCCATTTAAAAAATGATATATTAGAACTGGAAAAGTACAGAGAAGGGTAACAAAAATGATTAGGGGTATGGAACAACTTTCGTATGAGGGGAGATTAAAAAGATGGAGATTGCTCATCTTAGAAAAGAGATGACTAAGGGAGGATATGATAGAGATCTATCAAATCATGAATGGTGCGGAGAAAGTGAATGGGGAAGGAATATTTATGCCTTCAGATAACACAAGAACCAGGGGTCACCCAATGAAATTAATAGGCAGCGGGTTTAAAACAAACAAAAACAAACTTGTTGCCAGGGGATATTGTGAAGACCAAAAGTACAGTGGTTCAAAAAGAATTAGACAAGTTGGTGAAGAATAGGTCCATCAATGGCTATTAGCCAAGATGATCAGGGATGTTCTGGGTGTCCTAAGCCTCTAGCTAAGAGAAGCAGGGAGAGGATGATGGGGGATGGACCATTGGTTTGACCTAGTATGGTCATTCTTATGTTCATATGTCTTGATACAATTGACATAAATCCCTTGAGGCAACTGCGAGGGCTCTGCTGCTGTAAGTACATATGGAAAAATAAATGCAGTCCAAATCTGTATTAACTTTTCCATGGCCCTCTCTAAGTATTAGGTAACTGCTCACGAGGGATTCTGGGCATGGTTGAAAAGAACATCAAGACACCAAATATAATATTTTTAAATTCTCATGATTTTTAAGATGATCTTAGGGGTTTGGGGACCTGACTCACAATTTAAAAAAAATATTTTTGCAGGGTTGGCAATACTGAAAATGCAAAGGGCCAGCATGATGTTCTAGTGCAGGGGTTATTGCAACAATTTTTTTGGTGGACCCACTGATACTTTTTCCTAAAATTATGTATTTTCCCTAAATTAATAAAGTACTATGCACACACACACACACACACACACACACACACACACACACACACACACACACACACACACACACATATATAGCCAAATCATTGTAATTTATTTATGTAAGGTTTTGGAGTTTTTTTTGCAGACTCAATAATAAAAATAATTCATAGTTATCGCTATTCTTTACTGGACCTAACAGAATACAAACACAAATAAGGTGCTTTGCATGTTCTTGTCTTTTTTTATTATTGTTTCTTTTGCTCTTTTGTAAAAGTGGTTGTATAATAATTCTGAAGTAAATTTTAAAATGCTTTGACATAATAGAAGTCCAAATAATAATGAAAAACATACCTGGGTTGCTTGGGTCCGGGGAGGGGAGAAAAGGGGAGGCACGGCTGTGGATGCAGTTGGCCTGGGGCTGCTCTGGGCAGGTGGTGGAGCTTGGGGCCCTGGCTGGTCTTGAGCTCCTCTGGCCAAAGGTGGTGGGGGTGCTCTGGACTTCAGCCAGCCTGGGGCTCCTCTGGGCAGGGGTGTGTGTGTGTGTGTGTGTGTGTGTGTGTGTGTGTGTGTGTGTAACACTCAGGGCTTCGGCCAGCCAGGGCTCCTCCAGCTGAGGGGTGGTGGTGCTCAGGGCTTCTCCGGGCCTGGGGCTTGTGGCTCCAGTTTTGGGGGGGGCAGAGGGTCTTGGGGCTCTGGCTTCCCGGGGTGGGTGTGAGTGGAAGGGGTGGAGTCAGGGGCTAGCCTCCTTAAAGGGGGGCTCCACTCACTGGCCATGTGCCCGCTGCTTGCCTACTGACCCCCCCTTCCCGCCGCTTGCCTCCTGCATCCCTCCTCAGTCCCCCACCCGCCACTCACCTCTTCACTCTCCTGCCCCAGGCACCCCCTTGCCCTCTGCAAGAACCCCCTCTTGCTTATGGCTCACCACTCACCTCCTCACTCCCCTGCTCACAGTCTGCCTCCTCACCCTGCTGCTGGCTTGCCACTCGCCTCCTTATTCCCCACCAGCCCGCCCCCCACCACTCGCCTTGTCGTTTGCCTCCTCATCCCTGCTCCCTCGCTGCTCGCCTCCTCACCCCACCACTACTCGCCCCCCCTCTTGCCTCCTCACTCCCCTGCTCACAGAAAGACCTCTCCGCCCACCTCCTCACTCTGCTGCTTGCATGCCATTTGCCTCCTTACTCCCCCTGCCAGCCCCCCCGCCGTTTGCCTCCCTGCTTGTTGCCTCATCTCCACTCCTCCCTCGCCTCCTCACCTTGCTCCTTAACTGTTGTGTGTCCCACCTGTGTCTCCAGAGAGGCAGCATCTTGAGCAACACAGCACCTTAATATTGGTGCAAATAACAAAATTCATGTGGTGGGGGTGGGGCCAAGGGGTTTGGAGTGTGGCAGGGGGCTTAGGGCTGGGGCAGAGGGCTGAGGTGCAGAGGTGTGAGGGCTCTGCATGGAGGTGTGGGCTCTGGGGTCAGGCTGAGGATGAGGAGCTCAGAGGCTGGGACAGAGGGTTGGGGTGCAGGGGTCTGAGGGCTCCGGCTGGGGGTGGGGCCGGGGATGAGGGGCTTGAGGTGCAGGAGGGTTGTTCAGGGCTATGGAGGGGAGAGGGGACCCCCCCCAGCTCTCTCTGCCTACAGCAGCACCGGAGCTGCAGGATAGGCACCCCATTGTCCCAGCAGGTTTGGGCTGTGGGAGGGGCACCCAGATCGGGCCTGGGGCCACCGTATCAGGGCTGTGGCTGGGTCCAGGCTGGGCTGCTCCAGCTGTGCCTGGGGCCAGCCTGGGCTTCTCCGGCTGCACCACTCCGACCACAGCAGAGTTGGGGCTGGTGGAGGGTTCCCCCCCCGCTGTGGCAGGTTGGGGGCTGGGCTAGGTTAGGGCAGGGTGAAAGGTGCCCCTCCCCTGCTGATCCTCGCCCGGGTTCCCTGAGTGCCTGTGTGGAGCTAAACAGACTGCTGCATGGCCGCGCAGCTTACAGGGAACTTGGAGGGGCTGCTGCTTTCCCCTCCCCCACCCAGGAAACTGCTGTGGCCGCAGGGAAACCTCATAGTGGCTGCAGGTGGCCACGATGCCCACATTTGAGAAACCAATGCCTGGTGGAGTTCAGGCCCAAACATGTCTCCCTCATTCCTCTGGTTTTCAGAGGCTGTGTGCGCTATGGAGATAGCAGGCCAGTCCATGTTCGGTAATATTTTGTTCAAAAGTCTAGCCTAGGCAGGGTCATATTAGACCTTTGTACTGAACCACAATGATCCTTTCAATTTATGCTCTCTTTTCCTGTGTGTTCCAGTGTTCTGCTTACTCTCATCAGTGCAGCCAGATATTGACCTGGTGGTTTTAAGTTTCCATCCTCTGTCAGCCAAGCACATTATCCTGGTAAGTGTGTTTCACTTGAGACCAATTAGGGTGCACCCCTTGTTCTATTCTCCTGCTTGATTATCATTATTTTATATAACCTCTTTTTACCCCACAGCCTCTTTTGTCCAGGTTCTTTTAAATCCAGTGTTGTCCTCCCTCTACATAAAAGAAATGGAGAGTTATTGATCCATTGTAGTTACTAATATAAGGAAATGTAAATGTTAAGATAAAATAATCTCCTTAAAATATCAGCTGCTAACAGAACTTTTGTTTTTCAATATTATTGTAACTCTTTCTAAAATAATTCATCTGGATAACTAAATATGGGTTACATCTTAAAGCACTTGCCAGGGAAACTTTCATATGAGTCAGTGTAAAAATGGGTAGGAATGTAGGCAAATAAGCAGGAAAAACAAAAAGGGTGAAATCTTGGCCCTCACTGAAGTCAATGGCAAAACTCCCATTAACTTTAGTGGAGCCAGGATTTCACACATAAAGGCCAAATGCTGCACTCTTAAATCAAGCTAACCTGAAGTGAGTTCAGTGGAAACTTTACTTGATTAAGCGCTATAGAATTTGTTTTGTGGGAAGGGCTGGAGAGGAAAACAATAGCAATAAACACTGTACTGTACTCAGTACATCATACACACCAGAAAACTAATGATAGCAGGTGAATTTTAGTGGATATGCACAGCAGCAATATTATTAAACACTGATTATTAGAACAATTATGCAGTTAGAATGGCTATTATGGGGGAGGGGGAGAGTAGGATGTTTTCATTAATTATTCAATAGTTGGAGGATCTATATTCTGCCTCAGACTGACTGAAATTTCCACCATCTGCTAGAAACCTCATTTTCATGTGAACAAATCGTAAAACAGTTTCCCAAATATAAAGGCTCATATTTTTGTAATGCTTTGCCCTTTCAGAGTAATTGCTATTCACTTCTTCTGAGCTGTAAATAAGGCTGATTTGTGTTCTTTAAGGTTTCCAGTGTAAATATACAGGAAAGTGTTACACAGACCAGATCACTGTAATTGCTGTGTATTTGGATGTGCTTGACTGGCATCCTGTTAGGGATACAGTACACTTGTTTTTCTAAATTGTAATAGGGGTCATTTTGAGGCCCTGATCCTGCACACACTTTTGCATGTATTTAGAAGTATTCCTCTGAGTAAATCCCAAATGTGGGACTGGGATCCTCATTTTAAAAGGACCCTCATTTTAAAAGGGTCAGATTCATTCCTAGTGCAACTGTAGTGAAATAAAGTCTTCACTGGGGATCAATTTGTCTCAAGGGTGTTTAATTATGGGTGAAAGCTCCTTATTAAATACAGGTGCACTGCTGCAAAGGAGCGTAATGCAATTACATGGTTGAGAAAATGGTCATGCACTTGCCCTTTCTTTGAGGGTGCCATTTAAATACATAAAAAATGCTGCGTTGGCCACTTGGGGAATTGATGAGGACTGTGGGGAAATGCCATGGGCCAAGGCACATTGATAGGGATTATGGGAAAACTAAACAGCTGCTGCCCTTGCTCAGCCTATTCTGAGAAGACCTCAGGTTCCAAGGCTGGGTCAGCACCTGTCAGAGGCATTGACATTTCTACACATGTTTTAAAGAACAAAATAGTCCCTATATCACAATAAAATTCAGGAAAAGCTCTGGTTTGAGTTAAATAGAAGTCGAGGCTCTATTACACAACACACTTATGGCGACTACAGCAACAGATGGACAAATTCTGTCAGCCTTCTTTACCCCTGCTATTTTTTGAATGTTGGCTGGTGAAAAATATGGCATCCAACAAGGCAATATGGCTTAGCAGTAGGCTAATCCTGCATCATTCTGCATATCATTCCACAGCTTGCAGCAAAGACAGGGGAGGGAGACCACCTTCAAAGTGCAATCCTGTTTATGGAAAAGCACAATCTGAGGCTGACATCAGCCAGGCTCACTGCCTAAATTATCATGATGCCTGGCTCATATTCAAGAACTGCTGGAGGAACAGTTTGGAAGAACACATTACTCCGCTTTGCGTAGAGGATTACATCCAGCTTTCAGGAAATCTAGCACTGAGTGTTGTGGTTGCCAGCAACATAATAGGCCAGATCCTGTAGTCTTTATTCGGTTAAAATTTTCACTAGATGTAACGGGAACTTTCCTGAGAAAAGAATGCAGAGTTGCCCACACCATTTAACACTGTTTCTACTCTGAAGTGAAACTTGTTTACATAGGTCTGTATTTTTACAATACATTTGGAATGTTGTAATTTTGGAGAAGATGTAACCAAACTGATCATGGAAACATAAACTCCCCTCTCGCTTTTTCACTGCAAAGGAAAGATAAAAACTGAATAACAAATAATGTGCAGCTTTGACTCTGTAAAAAGGGCATTATGGGAGTCCACTTTTTAAATTGTTTCTTCTTATGATTTCCAGGATGAACTAGCTGAATTTACAAGAAAGACAATGTTTGCATCTAATTTGTAAAGTCAGGCTGAGTTCCAAAATTCAGGCTGCATTTTTTTGGCTCATGTGCCATCACCAACCATCAAGATTCTGCAGGCCACATTCTGCTCTCCTTTACACCTATTGCAAATCTATTGAGCCTGGGTTTCCACTACTGTAAAACCTACCACAGGCATTTACACCAGTGCAAAGTGCAGGTAAAATGCTCCCAAATCACAATAATCTTGCATTTTAATATTAAGAACAATAAATAATCTTTTCCCTAGAATTTTTCAGTAAGGTAAGGTCATCCATGCAATCTTACCAGGTCCATCCATGTCTTTTCCTTTCACCATTCACACATTCCAAAAATACCCTGCATCAGGTATTTGTTAGAAACATGATTAGTAATATAAACAATGCACACTAATATTATAATTTATTTATCTAGCTCCTGCCTTTTCAAAATATTCCTTTTATAATTCACATTTCTGGGCAATATTCAGTATTTATGGTTAGAATAAATACAGAAGAAGCTTTTGTGCTGGATTCTGTTTTTTCATAACAAGTTGGCAATTGGATGAATTTGTCAGGATGAGTCAAATTGAGACAATGCATTCAGTTTAATTCCCCTAGCCCACAGCAGAACATCTACCTAGGTCATACATTACATGAAGCTTTAAACATGCCCTGATACTACAGCAAACTCCATCTACTCTGTGAGTGTTAACTTACATGCTTCAACAGTTTTATTGTCTTTCAAATGGAAAGCATCTTCAAATGAACATCTAGGGAACTTTTTAGAGCAATATGGATCCCTGCCTTTACTAACGTCTCACAAAATCCTTTAATAGTAACGTACAACAGATGGACAGCTACCAACGTTCATAACTGTATTTGGCATTTTAAGACCTATACAATAATGCCAAATGTAAATCTCAAATATATTAAAGTGGCATGTTTCTGTCACTGCTTTTAGTGCAACAAAAACAACAGGTCTCAGTTTTGGTATTTGAGTTTACATGGTAGTTCTGAACCCAAATTGTTTTTTACTTCCTTGCTTTCAATTCTTGATTTTGCATGAATGGTGAAGCCAGTTTTACCACTAGATTGACCATCTTCAGATATGAAGGAAGAACTTTGGATACTGGGACATTAGGGTGGTCCTAGGGCTAGGAGATAAAAGATTATGCCTGTCTTTGTCACTGATTTCCTGTATGATTGGAGGTAAGTCACTGATAGCCAACTTTTCAAAAGTGGCCTCCAATTTAGGGTACCCTAATTTTTGGGTGCCCCACTTTAGAGCCCTAGAGTCTGGTTTTCACAGGGGATGAGCATCCACAGCTGCAGTTTACTTCAATTGGACTTGTGGGTGCTCAGCAACAACATCAGATCTCAGGGTAAATCATGACCCTGCTGAAATGAGTGGAAATTTTGCCATTGACTTCAGTGGAGTAAGGAGTTCACCCTTGAGTCTAAAATTGGGTGCCTAGAAATAAAGGCACCCAAAACTAAGAGATCAGTTTTGAAAAATTGTGTCTTAATCTCTCTGTGTCTCAGTTGCCTTATCTGCAAAATAGGAATAATAATACCTATGTCCCAGGGGTATTATTGTTGTTTATTACAATGTTGGCACACTGAATGAAAATTAGTCCTCTCCTGCTAGCTAAAACCATGACAAACCATCTTTGTCAGAACTCTCTCCCACTCTTTCTGAGGGTGTTTTACTCTCCATGGCAGCAAACTTTTACCTCCATGATCCCATTTTCAGACTTACTGCTTTCCACAGTCTCAGACAGCATGGAGGATGCCACTTTGTAGAGAAAAATGGTGATTGCAACTCCATCTGCAGATGGTGTGATTCCACTTGGGCAACACTGCTCTATGAGTACATTGGCATTGTGTCCTTCAGTCCTTGCAGATGCTGCATGTGGTTATCTCACAAAAGTATCTTAAGACTCTTGAGATTGATAGGGGTTGATGGAGAAAGAAAAATCATGGAGCAGGTCCTCATGGAAACCATTTTGAAGCACTTGGAGGAGAGGAAAGTGATCAGGAACAGTCAATGTGGATTCACCAAGGGCTAGTCATGCCTGACCAACCTGGTTGTCTGCTATGATGAGATAACTGGCTCTATGGATATGGGGAAAGCAGTGGACGTAAAATATCTTGACTTTAAAGCTTCAAAGCTTTTTTGATACCATCTCCCACAGTATTCTTGCCAGCAAGTTAAAAAAAGTATGGATTGGATGAATGGACTATAAGGTGGATAGAAAGCTGGCTAGATCACTGGGCTCAATGGGTAGTGATCAACGACTCGATGTGTAGTTGGCAGCCGGTATCAAGCGGAGTACCCCAGGGGCTGGTCCTTAGGCCGGTTTTGTTCAACATCTTTATTAATGATCTGGATGATGGGATAGATTGCACCCTCAGCAAGTTCGTGGATGAAACTGAGCTGGGGGGAGAGGTAGATATGCTAGAGGGTAGGGATAGGGTCCAGAGTGACCTAGACAAATTGGAGGATTGGGCCAAAAGAAATCTGATGAGGTTCAACAAGGACAAGTGCAGAGTCCTGCACTTAGGTTGGAAGAATCCCATGTACTGCTACAGGCTGCGGACCACCTGGCTAAGCGGCAGTTCTGCAGAAAAGGACCTGGGGATTACAGTGGATGAGAAGCTGGATATGAGTTGACAGTGTGCCCTTGTTGCCAAGAAGGCTAACGGTATATTGGGCTGCATTAGTAGGAGCATTGCCAGCAGATAGAGGGAAGTGATTATTCCCCTCTATTCAACAGTGGTGAGGCCACATCTGGAGTATTGCATCCAGTTTTGGGCCCCCAGTTTGTGGACAAATTGGAGAGAGTCCAGTGGAGGGCAACAAAATTGATCAGGGGGCTGGGGCACATGATTTATGAGGAGATGCTGAGGGAACTGGGCTTGTTTAGTCTGCAGAAGAGAAGAGTGAGGGGGGATTTGATAGCAGCCTTCAACTACCTGAAGGGGGGTTCCATAGAGGATGGAGCTCATTTGTTCTCAGTGGTGGCAGATGACAGAACAAGGAGCAATGGTCTCAAGTTGCAATGGGGGAGGTCTAGGCTGGATATTAGGAAACACTATTTCACTAGGAGGGTGGTGAAGCACTGGAATGGGTTACCTAGGGAGGTGATGGTATCTCCATCCAGAGAGATTTTTAAGGCCTCTGGCTGGGATGATTTAGTTGGTGTTGGTCCTGCTTTGAGCAGGGGGTTGGACTAGATGACCTGAGGTCTCTTCCAAACCTAATCTTCTATGATTCTAAAGCGAGAAAGTTAGAAAGAAATAGAGAGAAAAGTCAGTTGCCTAAAGGCAGGGGTGGGTTGGAATTTCCCCTCAGCAACATAAAATCTTACAAACGCCTACAATTATATATTATAATGTGCTATGTTAGAGATGGGCCTGATCCATCTACCACTGAGGTCAGTGAGAGTTGAATTAGCCCTGATAGGCATACGTGATATCAGGACGTTGTTTGCTGTTTCATATCACTTGGATTCTTAGCACATAACTATAAAAACAAAACATCTCTGATCCCTAACATGAAGCAGCAGCCCATTTTGATAGTGTTCTGGTAAAGATGCAGGTTTTCTAAAATGCTAAATCTTGAAATATTCCCTTCTCCATTCTGCCCTCAGGTGGTCTTCTCAATATGTAGTTGCCAAGTCTGCATATTTACAGCCAGAAACAAGATGAGCTTAATTATTGTAAATTATGATTCTTGCTTGTATTAACCTCAACCAAACACCTCACCCCGTATCACCATGTATCCAGATCTTGGAATTGTTAAACTGCTGGAATGCTACAAAGCTGATCTCTTTTTCTCAACTGCTAAGAATATGGAGTAAAATCCTGCCCACTGAAGTCCATGACAAAATTCCCACTGGCCTCAATGGGGTCAGGATGTCTATCATAGTGAATGGAGAGTTGGTTTGATGGTTTACGTTTATTATATGGTGGACAATTATTTCAGTTTTTGGATAGTCCATTTTATTATGCTGGTAACTGGTTTACTGACATATTTCAATGAAATGTAGATATGCTACAGTATTTTTCCAGTTTGCTATTTTAAATGTCACAGATGGTGTAACTTCCATCACTTTCTTTAGAGAGAGCTTTCCACAGCTTATTACATCTGATTGTTAATAAGTATTTCCATATATTCAGCCTATACAATGCTAAATTTCATTCCATTACTATTTGGGTCCCTTTGTATTATTTATGTGCCCTCCACAGTATCTGCAACTCCTCCCAGTTTAGAATCATCTGGACATTTAATTAGCATGCTATCTTCCAGGTCTATTGAAGAGAGGACCCAATATTGATCCCTATAGTATACAACTGTATATGTCTTCTCAGCTTGACGCATTGCTGTTTATACTTGTCCTTTTGTTTACAGACATTCAGATAGCTTTCAGGCCATTGTGATTGTGCTCCTCTCTAAGCCAACTTGAATTATTATTTCATGTAAGTTTTCATGAGCTATAGTTTCAAATGCTTTACTAAAATACAAAAATGTTATCCACTATTATTGTAACCCTATATTTTAACAAATTCTATCTAGTTTGTATGGCAAAACATATTCTCCATAATCTCATTAACATTTATTAATAACTAAGGTTAAGGTTCTATTACGGATATTTTTAGTTAAAGTCAGGGACAAGTCATGGGTAATAAACAAAAATTCATGGAACCCCACAACCTGTCCCTGACTTTGACTAAAAATACTCTGGGGAGGGGATGACAAACAGAGGGCTGCTGGGGATTTGCAGCTGCTCCAGCCCCATGGCTGCTCCCGTGGCAGGGGCTGAACACTGCTGCTCCAGCAACAGAGGGGCTGACCCAATCCCAGTCACTGCTCTGGCGGCCTCAGAGCTGACCACCAGACAGCTGTTCTGGTGGCTCCAGGGGCCACTGCTCTGGCGACTGCTAGCTGCTGTTCTAGTGGCCCAGGGGCTCCTGCTCCTGCTCTGGTGGCACCAGGGTTGACTGCCGGCAGCTGCTTCAGCCACGCTGCTGCTCCAGCCTCAGGAGTGCTGACCCAAACCCAGCTGTTGCTTCAGCACTGGGGCTCCTGCTCCAGCGGCCCCATGTCTGACAGCTGCTCCAGCCTGCCCCATAAGAAGTCACGGAGGTCCTGGAAAGTCACAGAATCTGTGACCTCTGTGACAGAATCATATCCTTATTAATAACTAATGTAAGGTATACGTTCTAAGTGGATATTAAGGAGCATCAAATCTAACTGAGAAACACTGGCCAACAACTAGAATATAGCCAGACCTATTGGAGAGGCACTAACCCTTGATCACATTAATTTCAGTGGTAGACAGAGGGCAGTCTGGAAAATTCTGGTCAATGGTCTCTTAATCTCATTTATTTTCACTGGGATGTAAGCAGGCTGCTTAAGAAAAGTTGGACAGGGGCCACATGCCTACTATTCACATTCAATTGAAAATAGGCAGAGCCAATGAGAAACTCTGGCTAGCAGCCACATTTTCCCAATGGACTTTCAAATGGGAGACAGATAAAAATAAATGACGATAGGCACTGAAAGCATACTCTTATTCACTTTCACACTCTATGTCAATGAATTCCCTATCACTGTAATCAAGTGGACTCGAGACATGCTGAGCAGCAGCTCAGTGGCTATTTCAGTTTAGGCACAGGCCTTTATTACCTATAAATAATGATGACAGGCCTTCACCTCTAGTGTGCAGCAGCTTCTCACCTGTTAATCAAAAACACACTCAAGAAACTGCCATACTCAGAAAGCAGAAGAGCTTTTAAGCTTCAAAACAATTGACAAGTTTGTCAGTCAACAGGGCCACTCTTCCATTTCAGAATGATGGGAATTTACTGCCACAGGGAAGGATTAAAATGATCTGTGTTTGTTTCTTAATATAGCAACCAAAACTGTGTGAGGTGTTTCCTACAGACATATAGGATGACAAGTGCCTGTCTGGAAGAATACATGGTCGATAGGCTGAGCTGCAAACACAAGCGTAGTGCTTCCTACTGTCCCAATCACTTCAGTAGGACTGCTTATTGTAGTAAGCGCTATGCTAGGTAGTAAGGTCCTCATCCTACAAGAAGCTCTGCGTGGGTGGAGCACTACTGATTTCAGAGAGCTCTGGCTAAGTGCTGGGGCTCTTCTGTGCAGAGCTCATTGTGGATGTAGTGCCTAGACAGATGACAACATAAAGACAGGGAAAGGAAGTGGGGAGGTGCTTTTTGGGAAAGGAACCATCTTTGCTCTGTGTTTGTACAACACCTTAGACAGTAGGGTCCTGGTCCAGGACTGGGGCTCAGATACTACTGCAGTACAAATAGTTAATAATGCACCATGCATTGTTAAAAAAAAACTTGGAATATAACTAAGGTGTTCATTTTAAATTTGATGAGAGGGAAACATCCAAGAAAATTTCCAAAATCACCCTTACAAAAACATAGTTTAACACAAAATCCAACAAAAAAATAAAGGAACTCGGAGGTTGCCATCTTGGTAGGAAATAGCACAGGGTAGAACTAAAGAAATTTCATTGCAAACTTCAGTGAATAAGAGAAGTGGGAGACTCTTTGGAGGCTATTTCCAGTGACATTTCAATGTGTAATTCTTTCTTAAATGTAACATTCTTCTCACAGAAACGATCTTTCTTTTCTTTTGCAGCTGCTGTCCAGGTTTTTTAAAGCAAGACTAATGCAGGGGTATTAATGGTTTTGTTACAGGAATTTGAAGCTAAAAATACCATAGGTGAACAGGTTAATTAAGCGTTAATAAGAACAATGTGAAATATTCACATTGAACCTTAAAACCCATTCGAACTGAGCTTCCCGTCTCAGGTATGTGAACCTCAATCTGTGCTTGTGAAAAAGTGGAGGATGTGGACTGAGAAGATTAGTAAAGTGGCCTACCTTCCTCCTCAGATTATTTGAGCCCTCTCTCCATAAAGACGTCTTTGGTGAGAGAAGGGATTCCTGGGGCATGGGAGAAAGAGAGGATGCTGGGTGTTCCCTTGAAGGATAGAGTTAGCCAGACTCAATCTCCAAACAAGTCTTCAGCAATTGGTTCACTTGAGAACCAACTTACAGGAGTCCCTCACTTAAAAAATGTGTTGCTTAACAAGAAAAAAATTTTTTTTGAACAGTTAGGACATAATGAAGATATTGTCAAATAGCTCTTGATATAGAGCAGATTTGAGAATATTGGAAAATCTGAACACCTACAAATGAGCTGTTGTGGACAATTTACAAAATCAGGGAGAACTGGGAAAGTATTAGGAAACAGGAGGAAAGTAAATGTTGTGCAAATCTTCACAAAAGAAGAGTGATCCTGACAGTCTCTGTAACCTCTTTCTCTAGTAAAATAAAGGAACATGATGTGGGAAAAAGCACCAACAGCCATTCTTATTTTCATTACATTGGTGTAAATCTGAGCAGCTCCACTGAAGTAAATAGATTTACCCTGATGTAACTGGAAATTTTAAATTTGTAAGACTAAATTCTGTCTCCATTTATACTCTGCAACCTCAATATTAGTGAGGTTGCAGGGCATAACAAGCAAAATGAGGGGAATGGAACTATGGGCAGCAAATAACATGTGTTTATAAGAAAAGCAAATAAGGCCAATTAACAATGCCCAGTCTTGTCCAGTGTTTTTTTGATAAATTACAAAATTATACTTAGCAGTCACAGCCCTCCCTCCTGTCCTGTTTCTTCCCCTTCTCCCTCTAGGGGATGTGCAGGGGTAACTGCCTCCAATTCCATACCAGGCTGCTTGGACAGAGATAGGTCATGGAGTCTATTCCCCCAGGTTCCCATGTACTTCCTTCATCAAAGCCAATTTGCTCAGGATCTGCTTAGGTATGTGTATTTGTGTAAAAATGTTATCTGAGAGGCAGGAAGTGATACAGTATAGAAATTAAGAGAACACATTTTAGACAACATGGGGAGTCCTCATGGAGTAAAGTCAGAACCTTTAACTTTGTAAAACATCCTGAATTTGCAACAGGGATTTCTAAGATATTTGGGATTTCAGTTAGGTATCATTTAAAGAAAATACTTATTTACCAATTCATGGCTTGATTAAACAGCACTGGAATTTTCCTTCGCATAAAGGATTTGATCCATCCCACTAATTAGCTTGCAGCAATTTTAGACATGCCATTTAGAAATCAGAACATCAGATGATACACACTCAATCACATATATTGTTTGTAAATGCAACCCAACATTTATATTGCAATTATATGTGATGTCTCATTGATTCCAACTGGCTGCGGGTGACATGGGGATGTGTGACTCTCGCTTTCTATTTCTTTCTTTCATTTTTTTGGCGTCACTGGTACAATTCTTGTCAATTCATTAACAGGAAATAGCTTGTGATTACAGTTGGAAACTCATTTTCTTAAACCATTTTATGTTAACTTAAAGATAGCAGATAAAAACATTTAATTATAAAACCATATTTTTTCTGTATTCTTGGTCAAAACCATTTTCACCCATTCTGATCGGTGATGACATCCAAGTGATCAAAGTGCAATTTGGTAATTTCATCTTCTTTCCATTTTAAATGAAGGAATTAAGTTTCCTATAATTCTACATAGTTGCAAGCATTCAGATTCTGTGCTAGCACATGATATTACAAGCTCATAGCTCTTCCAATTGTTCAGAAAATAAAATAATTCATACATTGCACTGAATAAATAACTTTACAGTACAGTTATTTACTCTCAGACCCATTGGCCCAATCCTGAAATGCTAACTAAGGGTCTGAGTCTATGCTGAGAAGTACTTAACTATGCAAATACCCCATTGTGTAATAAGGTAGTACTCAATACAAGGATATTGTATTGGAACTGCAAGCAGGACTCCCACTGAAGTTACACCTTCCCCACCAATTATTATTTTGAAAAAACATAATAGCACAGCCACACTGTCACAAATCCTTAAAAAAAGTATGTTCTGTATTTTTTCAAACAAAAATACTTACTGCTAATTGAAACTTACAAATTGTTAAACTGTATTTCTACTCTGACAAGCTGCTCTGTGAGAATGGCTTCATAAAATTCCACACTCACCGAATCCATATCAAATGTTATATTTACAAGTTGAAAATATGTTTTTTCTTTCTGCCAGTTCCTGCTAATGCAACCAGGGATCTCAAGCTGGGTTCTTTCTGGATCATGCATCTTTAGACCTTAGTACCTCCTGTAGCACTGACACATTGGGCAGTCCAGTTCCCCTGAATATGGTCGCTCACTAATTGTGGTACTTCTTCCCATGTGATGCCAGCACATTCAATATCCTCTGCCACTGCCTTCTGCCAGCTCTTCCTCACTCGCTTTTTCCTCCCTGGGGTACCCAATTCCATATGTGTACATGTCACAACCACATGAGCCTTCTCACTTTAATATTTTCTAACATGTCTTACTTTCTTCTCCCTAACTCTTGCATTTGTTATTTTGTCTTTCCATGAAATGTGTAATATCTTCCTCAGCCATCTGAAATGGGTAGCCTCCAATTCCTTTTTATTAGCCACTGTGATTGGCCAAGTTTCTGCTCCATAAAGCAGTGTGCTCAGTACAATTGCACGGTTAAATCTGACTTTTAGTTCAGTTTGAAGACCTGTTTCACCAGATGTTGTTCATCTTTCTAAAAGTAATGTTTTTCCTAATCTCATATGAGTATCTTTATCACAGCCACCCTCAATGGTCATCATGCTCCCCAGACACCAGGACTCTTCTGCCTTTTTGATTTCTTTTCCATCCACATACACCATTGCATCTGTTCCTATCTTCATAGTCTTGGTTTTCTCTGCATTTACTTTCTATCAAATGTTTGCTGCTTCCTATTCTACCTCTGATTTAAAGGCAATCATTTAATTCCACATCATATATAGTAAAGCAATATCATCAGCAAAGTCAAGGTCATGTAACTTTTTTCCACTAACCTTCTGTTGCCTGCTTCATCACATAGCCTATTTAATGCATGGAGGTTGGTGATAATTCACAGCCTTGTCTTCCTCCAGTTGCAATACTGAACCACTTGCTCAGGGCTATATCTAATCTTACCATGTAACTACTTCCATCATATAAGCTCCTAATTATGTCAATATTATGTCTTACAGTCAATAAAGTTGATTAAGATGAGTTTTTGCCAAGCAGTAGCTTTTCTAAGATCTATCGAAGAGTGAATATCTGTTCACAACATGATCTACTTGGATAGAACTCAGCCTGTTCTTCTCATAATATTCCATACCACTGCCTTCTTCATTCTATTCAATGTAAAGGTAGCCAATACTTTGCCTGGGAGTGATAGTGGTACAATCTCTCTACAGCTCATGGAGTAACATCACCCTTTCTTGGAAATTCCCTGATTATACCATTTTTTCAGCTTTTTGGCCTTGTTGTTTCATTCATAGTTCGTTACACAGTTTTGTTAACTGGTGAATTTGAATTTCACTTCCCACCTTTAATGCTTGAATTATGTCAGCCCCAGGAACTTTCCCCTGTTTGAGGCTTTTGATGGTTGGTTTAGTTTCATCAGATGATAGAGCTTTCTCTTCTCTTTCCTACTTAGCGTTTGCATTTCTGGTCAGCTTAATAGGGAATGGAAATTTTTGTTCATTGTCTGGCTTGATCTTCATGTGTTTTCAACATCTATCCATGAGAGCCCCTGATGGACATCACCTATGATAGTCTGGTGCTTCTTGAGAGGACTTTCACTATTTAGTATTGCTGCTTGAAGTGTCCCCTTTGTGCTGCTTCTTCTGCCTCTACAGCCTTCTCCTGAACCCAGGCATTTCTATCTTGCCTGGATCTCGTCTTTATTTCTTTTGTCTTTTTAGCTGAATCTTAAATCTGCCTCCAAGACTTGCCTATCTCTTGCACTGTTCCTGGATAAATTCATGGTGGTTAAGTCCATAAATGGCTATTAGCCAGGACGGGTAAGGAATGGTGTCCCTAGCCTCTGTTTGTCAGAGGATGGAGATGGATGGCAGGAGAGAGATCACTTGATCATTGCCTATTAGGTTCACTCCCTCTGGGGCACCTGGCATTGGCCACTGTCGGTAGACAGATACTGGTCTAGATGGACCTTTGGTCTGACCCGGTATGGCCGTTCTTATGTTTTTTGCCTTCAGAGCTTTCTGCTCATCAATCATAGCCCATGTTCCAGATGTAACCCATGGATCTTTCTTCTATCCTCTTTGGAGGCCCGCTATTTCCTTTGCTTTCTCAACTACCATCTTCTTCCAGTTTGATGATCTGTCTTCCAGACGTTCATCAGCCTAGTCCCGTAAAACACTGGAATGGTTGCTGAATACAGTCTGGAATCTGATATATGTATCTTTGTCCTTGAACTTCTCTATAGCTATAACACTCTTTTTGTCTGTCTTCATGATCATTTTGAGTTTACATTGAAACATGGCCACTAAAAGATAGTGATGTGAGCCAACGTTGCTCCTCTGCTGACTCTGACATTACTCAAGGATGATGCTCATCTACATATCTACATCTAGACATCTACATCTCTCTGGCTGACAGTCACATTGTCTGGTGATCTCCTTGAAAGCTTGTGAATTCTCTTGTGCTAGAAGAGATCGCCTCATATCTTTGAGATGTTTATGCCATAGAAATTTAAAAGCCGTTCACCATCGTCAGTTTGGATGCCCTATGATTCTTCTCAGCCAGTAGAGTCGTTGCTGGTTTGTGCATTGAAGTCACCTATTATCAACTTGATGTCATGGTTAGGCATGTCATCCAATATTTGCTGCACCTGCACATAGAATGTGTCCTTTGCACTGTTACCTGATGCATTTGTTGGTGCATATGCTTGGATTATTGTACACTTGACATATTTTGTTTGCTGCCTGACTATTATTCCGTTGTTCGTTGGCTTCCAAGAGAGCAAGGTCTTTGCTATATTATCTAGCATAATTCCTATAATTTTTTCATGCATTCATCCTTGTGACTATAAGATTGTAGCACCATCTGACACCATCTTGTCACTCCCTGCTCATCTTGTCTCACTGACACCCAGTATGTTCAGAGAGTATTTTTTTATTTTTCTTATAACCTGTGCCAGCTTTCCCCTATTATACAAAGTATGTGCATTCCATATGCCTACTCTTGTTACAGATTTGATCATCAAAATTTGATGTCTCAAAATCTCAGTCTCCTTTTTAATTTCACTGAGCTCCATCTGTATCTACTGTCCTCAAGTTTTGGTTTAACTGACCTATTTCTGTTGCAATAAAGTTTTACCTGAGTGGGTTGCAAATCCAACTGCAGAATCCTCCTTTTATCCGGCCTTGAGAAAGGCACTGTAGCTAATAGTGGTAGAGTTAATAAATCATTACCAGTAATAATGACTAAGAGTCAAATGCTGCACTCAAGTGCACTTGAGCACCCCACTCTCTTCAAATATGCTCTCAGTTACACCTGTGCAATCCCACTATCTTCAATGTGATTGCAAAGGTAGAGTTTGACCCTACTTGCTCTTGGGGCTTTGAGTCATTCAGGGGCTTTCCCATTTGTTTTTTGGTAGGAGATACAGCACCAGTCAGTTATGCAAAATGGTGAGGTAACTACAGACCCCATCTGATAAACCTGTACTTATTTGTGTAACTCCTATGATGCCAGTGTAGCTCCTTCTGTAAGTAACACCACTCACGAAAGCACTGCACATTTGTATAAATGTGAAAAGAATTTTATGATTAGCAAAATACAGAAGTCTCTTGTTGTTAAGTTACAGCTTTTAAAAACTGTATTTTCAGGGGAAAACATTTTAACTGGTCTATAAGTTATTAAAAGGGTTAGGTGAAGTATTCTGACCTCAAGAAGCAACAGGAGTCAAGATTTTGCCAAAAAGGACATTTGAAAACTGCAGGTGGCATTGGGTTATCTCATGTAATCCTGCTGGTGTTTATAACCAAATTAAGATGCTGGAAGAATTTCTGATCTCCTAGATACTGAAGGAAAAAGATAGGTTTTTTTTCATTTTATACTAGTGCTTCTTAAAAAGTTTTGTAGTTGCAAAACAAGTATATCATTTTAATTAACAGAAACATACTGTTTGCTTCATCTAGTTTGTCTCTTCTGTGAGGAAATAAAAGGTACCGTCACAGAAATCCAGAGGAAGCTATGGCTTTTAAGAAGTAGATCCAGAGGGTACTGTGAACTCTGATGGATATTAGTACTGTTTCTCATAAGAACTTAGTCATAATTCTTGTTCATTTTATAGTTAAATAATAATATTTTGGTTGACTGCAACAGTTTAATTTGAATGTTTTATACTCAGATTACCTGTATGTTGGTTGGGAGGTATTACATTGATGTTCATTTTTTTCAACAGCATTTAAACTGATCTCATCTGGTTAAGCTGCTGTGTATGATTGACAGCTATGGATGGCCTTCCAGAATATACTGGTAATTTATATTAAAGTTGAAGGTAACTTATTTTCTTAGTGTAGAGTAAGAATAATACATGGCTATCAATTTATATCACTTCTATTTCGTCTGAATTTTTATAGTGCAGTCTAATCTTAAAAACCCTCAATTTTTTAAAATGAGCAATATTTAAAACTAAGCCTATTTAAACACCCTATGTGGCTTCAGTAATGAAAGTTATAATATACTATAGGATTTATTTAAGTTTTCTACAGAATTTTTCACATAGCCAATGCATTTCATGAGTGACTCATATAAAGAAACATACAGCCAAATTATGCCCTGGGTTACATCTATGAAACCCCAGTGAAGCCAGTGAGGTTGAACAGGTGTAACTCAAGGCCGAATTCTGCCTACAATGTTTAGTGGTGACATACAAAGGAAAAAAATGAGTTTGTATCCCTTTTAGGTTTTTTTTGATATATAAAAGAAGGCCTGAAATATTTCTCTCACTAGTGTCTCTTAATACTAAAGTATTTTTCTGCTTGTATTTTTAAAACGGAAGCACCAGGATTAGCAACTTTGGCCAGATCCTCAACAATATTAAAGTACCTAACTCTCGTTGATTTCTATGGACATTAGGAGTCTAAATATGTTATGGATCCGGGACTTTGTCCCCTGTTTTTCATGGTGGACTCATTGATTCAGAACCTTCTTAATTAGAGAGGAGAGTGTTTGAATAATTAAAAAAGGAGCGCTTTCCTCCCCAGTGTGTGTTTATAAAAAAACCCACCAAAATAAAAGTTTTAAACATTTTGTATAAAAAAATTACTTCCCTTCTCAGTTTAACTAGATATTATTCCCTTTGTTACTGTGTTCTTTCAATCTCACTAGTTCTCCAATCAGCAACAGAGACTTCCAGTGTAAAGAACACCTGAATTTCTAATACTGGGGGGAGGGGCAAACCTCAATAAACAAACTTCTACAATTCTTCATTCATTATATAGAAGCAAAAGGCACAAACCTCACTTCATTTTCCTTGTAGGTCACCTTTAAGCTTTTGGCACTAAATTCTGTTCTCAGAATTCACTGGTTTCAATCACATTACAGAAATGAAAACAATAGTTACTCTGGCTTGATACTGGCATAACTGACAGCAGAACTGAGCCCTGTGAGCATAGGTGCTGTAACTAGGGATGCTGTGCTTAGGGTTGCCAACTTTTTAATCACACAACAACAAACACCTCAGCCCTGCACCTTCTCCAAGGCCCCACCCCTTCTCCAAGGCCCTGCCTCTGCTTGCTCCACCCCTCCCTTTGTCACTCTCTCCCACCCTCACTCACTTTCACAGGGCTGGGGCAAGGAATTGGAGTGTGGGGAGTATGGGCTCTGGGCTGGGGGTGTGGGTTCTGGGTGGAGCCAGAAATGAGGGGTTCAGGATGTGGGAGAGGGCTCCAGGCTGGGGCAGGGGGTTGGGATGTGTGTGGAGGGTGAGGACTCTGGCTGGGGGTATGGGCTCTGGGAGGCCAGGGATGAGGGATTTGGGGTACAGGAGGGGGCTCTGGGATGGAGCCAAGGGTTTGGAGTGCAGAAGGAGGTGTGGGCTCAGGACTCTGGGGTGGGGCTGGAGATGAGGAGTTTGGGCTCTGGGCTAGGGGTTGGGGTGAAGGAGGGGGTTTGGGATACAGGGTCCTGGCAGCACTTACCTTGGCTCCCAGGAAGCGGCCGCCAGGTCCCTGCAGCCCCTTGATGCATGGGCAGCCAGGGAGGCTCCGCGCACTGCCCTTGTGCCTGCAGGTGCCACCCACACAGCTCCCATTGATTGTGGTTCCCGGCCAATGGAAGCTGCAGAGCCAGTCCTCTGGGTGGGGGCAGCACATGGAGGCTCCCTGGCCGCCAATGCATCTTAAGAGGTGCAGGGACCTGGTGTCTGCTTCCAGGAGCCGCATGGAGACAGGGCAGGCAGGGAGCCTGCCTTAGCCCTGGGCCCCCGCTGCGCTGTTGACTGGACTATTAATAGCAGTGCTGACTGAAGCCACCAGGATCCCTTTTCCACCTGGCTTTTTGGTCGAAAACTGGATGCTTGGCAACCCTAGCTGTGCTGCCGCACTCCCTGGCTTGAAGTGATTTCCATCATATACCGGATTTACAATTTGGTTCAGAGGCTCTCAGCACCCCGACTATTAAAATTGTTCCAGCACCACTGCAAGGGAGACTGCTGATCTTAATCAGGACTGTGGGAGCAGGACATTTCCATGAAGTTAAAAGGTACATGGTAATTTTGAGGACCAATCCTCCATTACTGGTGTACTGCCCCACAGGGCCTGATCCTACATGCCTGGTGCTGCCCCCCTCCAGGGCCGGTGCAAGGATGTTTCGTGCCCTAGGCGAAATTTCCACCTTCCGCCCTCCCCCTCTGCGCCCTCACCCTGAGGCGCCCACCTGTGGCAGCTCTCCCCCCATCTGCCCTGAGACCCCCCCTTGCAGCAGCTCCCCACCTCCACTCTGAGGCATCCATCCCCCCGCCCCAGCTCACCCCTGCTCTGTGCACGAGCACCAGGGCCGGTGCAAGGATATTTTGTGCCC
Source organism: Gopherus evgoodei (assembly GCF_007399415.2). Taxonomy (NCBI): domain Eukaryota; kingdom Metazoa; phylum Chordata; order Testudines; family Testudinidae; genus Gopherus; species Gopherus evgoodei. The sequence continues at coordinate 70,653,567 of NC_044329.1, forward strand.
TAGGCGAAACTTCCACCTTGCGCCCTCTGTCCCTTTCCCCAGAGCATTGCTTATTATAAACTTTCAAAAATGAATACTGCATAATGTGGCATTGTTCATTAGAATTAATACATATTCAGCTTGAAAATTTATTAATTTCATTATTTAGCCTACATATTTAATGAAAATAATTGAATAACCTGACAGGGTGTGGGACTGGCTGCTCTGGGCAGGGCAGGGGATGCGAAGCTGGTTGGGGATGGGGTGTGGGGTTGGCTGGAGACAGGGGGTCCGGGACTGGCTGCGTGCAGGGCAGGGGATGTGGGGCTGGCTGCAGGCAGGGCAGGGGCTGCAGCAGGGGCTGGATGGAGACAGGTCGTGTGGGGCTGGCTATGGACAGGGCAAGGAGTGCAGCAGGGGCTGGCTGCATGCAGGGCAGGGAGTGAGGGGCTGGCTGTGGGCAGAGCAGGGAGTGTGGGGTGGCTGGAGACAGGAGGTGTGGGGCTGACTGTGGGCAGGGCAGGAGGTGTGGGGCTGGCTGCGGGCAGGGCAGGCGGTGCAGCAAGGGCTGGCTGCGGGCAGGGTAGGGGGTGCAGCACGAGCTGGTTGAGGCAGGGAAGGGGATGCAGGGCTCGCTGCGGGCAGGGGGTGAGGGGCTGGCTGGATACAGGGGTGTGGGGCTGGCTAGAGACAGGGCAGGGGGTGTGATGCTGGCTGTGGGCAGGGCAGGGCAGGGGGTGCAGCAGTGTTGGCTGCGGGTAGGGCAGGGGGTGAGGGGCTGGCTGGAGGCAGGGGAAGGGGTGTGGGGCTGACTGGAGGCAGGGCAGGGGATGAGGGGTTGGCTGCAGTCAGGACAGGGGGTTCAGCTGCCATGGATGGAGCTGGAGCACAAAGAGCAGCTGCAGAAGGAAGAGCTGTTGGACAGAAGCTTCTATGAGGAACCGGCTCTGTCCCATGGAGAGGTACCACTGCGGGATCTGCATTTTAAATAGCAGCGGGGAGCCCCTGCAGCCCCATGCCCTCTCAACCTCCTGGGCACTGGCTCTCTGCAGCTCACTCCCTAGGGGCTCAGCCCTGCTCCTCTTGCCCCCAGTCCCTCATTAGGCTTGGGTGCCTGTAAAGCATGCAGCATATCTTTGTACTGTGTTAATGACTCCTGAACTGGTGGGGGCTATGCCTAATTGCTGCCACTATCTCTTTCTTTGCTTGGCAATTAGATGACAATTAACTTGGAATAGCCCAGAGGAGTCTGAGTAGAGAAGGAGGGAAGAGAGACCTTTAGGTTTCAGTTCTGTGCAAAGCCGGTTAACTTTTCTTTTCAGCTGCCTATAAACAAACCTAGTAGAGAAAAGAGTTTCTTCCCCACATCCCCTCCCCCAAAAAATCGGTTATGATTTTAATGGATCCAGAAGCAAAATAATTCTGTAATCAAAAAGACAAGTTTCCTGCTTTCCCTTCCACAAAGATCTATTTCCAACCCAGGTAACTTATTATTTATTATCTGTAGTAACTATGTTCTCACGTTTGAATGATACACTGTAGTGGTGTCGGAGTTCTTTGGAAATCTCTCAGCTCTTTTGTGGTGTTGGGAGTGAGTGCTAGACCCTCGGTTAATTACTTTTACCTTACTTCACGTGCCCATCTTTTGGTCATTAATTTTTGAAGTTAAATTAGATTTTCAAAACCCAGCTTTAAAATGATGTTCATGCCAACAATTGCAATTTAATTGTCCAAACGGGAAAATCGATGCCTTGAAATTATGGGATCTAATTTTAAAATTGTATTAAAAATGTGGCATTATAAAGGGGAAATATTTTAAAAGGTTTTATCAGCATCCCCATTACTGTTACCCAGGATTCTGCTTCAAGCAGTAACACAGGAGGGAGAGGGCAATGGACAGATTAGTGTTCAGTGGTACTTCAAACAAAAAGACATTTACTCTTAAATTATCTCGTTGATGCCTAACTGACGATCTAATAGCATGCATCAAGTACATCAAAACTATAAGTGATAAGTGGTGCCTGCAGGCGGTCCACTGGAGCCGTGCGAGCAGCCGATCGTCCGCAGGCACGACTGCGGCAGCTCAGACTCCCTCTCTGTCCCAGCAGCAGCGGCTGCTCCACCATTTAAAAAAAATTTGAGGGCGCTTTTTGGTGCCCTCAAATCTCGACGCCCTAGGCAACCGCCTAGTCTGACTAAATGGTTGCACCGGCCCTGACGAGCACCCCAAGCATGCTGTGGCCTCTTCACTTCTCCCGCCTCCCAGGCTTGCGGCGCCTAAGCTGATTGGCGCCGCAAGCCTGGGAGGCGGGAGAAGTGATGCGGCCATGGCATGCTTGGGGAGGAGGCAGGCCAGGGGTGAGCTGGGGTGGGGAGTTACCCTGCGTACTGGCCCTCCCCTTACTTGCTGCAGGCAGCCCTCCCCGTGCTCCCCTGCCCCAGCTCCCTCCACCTAAATGCCAGTGGTGATGGGGGTGGCTGAAGATCCGGCCGCCACGGTCGCTGCTGAAGAAAATGGCGCCCCCCCAAATGCCAGTGTCCTAAGCAACCGCTTAGGTCCCCTAAATGGTTGCACCGGCCCTGCCCCCCTCAGCCAACACTCAGTGAAGAAGTATGCGGGGTCCCTGCTGTCCCAGTCCACTGGTTCAAGCTGCTCAATGTGCAGGCTTGTAGAAGTTACAGGAAAATGGCTACATCAGAACAAATCTGATCATAACGAGCTCCCTTCGCTCAACGGGGCTGGAGAAGCGTTTGTCTTTTTGCATGGCAGGGGCTTCCAGCTACAGGAGAAGGCCCTGCACGGAAAGGAGAGCCCCCGGGGCCACCAACCCTGCATGCAGCTCCGCAGCACCGGCCCCGCCGCCGAGCGTGCATCACTCGCCCAGGGACAATGCGCGCGCACCTGTCCCGAGCCCATCCTCTAGTCTGCGCAGAGGGGGAGGGGGAAGCTCGCACGCAGCCTCTCCAGGCGCCGCCGCCCGGCAGCTGCTGCCGCTCGCGCTCTGCAAAGGGCTGGGGCGGACAGACGAGCCGGAGCGGAGCACTGCGGCAGCGGGGAGCCCCGAGGGCGTCCCTGCCTCTCTGCGTTTGGGGACCGGGCGCTTGCAGCCCGGCATGGAGCCCTGGAAGCAGTGCGCCCAGTGGCTGATCCACTGCAAGGTGCTGCCGCCCAACCACCGAGTGACCTGGCCCACGGCTCAGGTGTTCGACCTGGCGCAGACCCTCCGCGATGGGGTCCTGCTCTGCCAGCTGCTCAACAACCTGCGCAGCCAATCCATCAACCTGAAGGAAATCAACCTCAGGCCTCAGATGTCCCAGGTAAGGGCGCCGCTCCGCAAGGGCTCCTGCTGACCCCAGCTCGCATCCCCCATTAATCAGCTGCTTAATTTCTTTGTGCAAATGCGGAGATGCTCTAAGTAGCCTGCTTGTATTTTGCTTTCACTTACCGGTAGCATTTAACTCTGTAAAGTGTTGGAGGAGAGAATCCACGCGAGGTGAAAGATGCTATAGTGTATGGAGGGGCACATGCCCACCCTCCATGCCCCCTACCGTAGTCACAGCACGTTTTATGAGACCGTACTCAAGCTAATCTGTATTTACAGTAGCTATTGTGAAGTAAGCAGATATTGAAATGCCTTCTATTTTTTTTAAAAGCAACAAGCAACCTTCCTAAAACCATACAAAACACAACCCCTCCCCAACATATTTCTATTTTGTTTTGTTGTCAAGTTCTGTCCCGATGAGTAGGTCAGCAATTTTAAAATGAACTGTGTCATTTAGAATGAGGAATCTAGGAAGCTGAATTACCATTCTGTATAATTACAATAGCTAGGGGGAAAAGACTCCCAAGAAGACTAACTTGACATAAATCTGCTGCAGCCCTCTGAAGGTTTCTGGGCATGTGCTCTAATCACATGCTGGTGTTTTTAGTGTTTCCCCAACCATTCCTTAAAAGACAGGTAAAAAAATATAACAAAACCTGTGTGTGAGATTGTTAAGCATCTGATCTTCATGAAGATCAAAGTTAAAGCTCAGGGTCCCTCTCAGTCAGTCCTGTGTGCCTATATCTTGAATTACATGTTGTATTGGGGACCTCAGAACAGAGGGGCTCCTTCTGGATCTCAGAAGCTATGACACCCTAAGCACATGATTTCAGTTTCAACTGTAAACTTCATGCTTTTTGTCAGATAAAATTGGACCTAATGTTACTTCTTTCATTCCCCTCCCCACTGGTGTTTTTGAATTTCTTTTTTGTTTATTTTTGAGAGGCCCCCATCCTATAAGGCACATGATACAGATGGGGAGCTCCTTTGAAGTCACTGGGGTTTGCACAGGTGTCTTTTCTTGTGGAACAATTTACAAAGATCAGGGGGGTCCAGTCACTGACCCTGCAAAAAGCACGTGCTTAATTTTAAGCATGTGAGTAGTCACATTGAGTTTAATATGCAGAAGGTTAATTAGATGGATAAGCTTTTGCAACATCAAGGCCTTGTTTTGTATCATTCTCCTTTTTGAGTTGTATGAATTATAGTGTTAATCCTTATTTATGGAGCGGTAATAACTATAGTTAAGCTACCTTCCCAATATAAGCCTGATTTTTACTACACTTTGCTTTTCCCTCTAATCTTCCTGAAGCTTTACATCCTGCATCTCAACCTTGGTAGATTTTATCTGAGAAATTGTTTTTTTAATTTTTAAAGGATTAAAAACTGAGCAGTTATAAAGTTATGGTGTTTGGAACTGCAAATACTTGTCTTTCAGATCTGAAAAATTTCCTAGTGATTTTTTTGTCTCTTGTCTCAAAAGTCTGAAATTGGGCCTGAACCTGCAAATGAGTCTACTTGGGTGAACTCTGTGCTCCTGTGGAGACTCATGCAGAACTGGGATTACACTTTGTTGGCTTTGCTGAAGACAAGTTCCTCTTTGTCTTATAGGGGGCGATAAAGAGCACTGTTCAAACTAATAATATGAAAAATGTATTTAATACAAACCAATTTATGATTAACTGACTTTTTGTTTCTGGTTTTGCTGGATTGACCTGGAGAAACAGGTACATAGGAGCATGGATTGGAAGTGAGAGCATGGTGGGAATTGCGATGAGTTAGGAATCTGGGAAGAGATATGGAGAGCATGAAGAGTAAACATAGCATGATTGGAGGACTGAGAGGTACCTGGTGAGGTAGCGTGATACCATGTTTCCTGTTTTTGAAGGGAAGGGGTAGTGGTGAGGATACGTGTCCATGGAGTGGTAGGCAGGATGGGGGCATAAAACAGAGAGCAGGGCTCCTCAAGGGCATGGAAGTTGCAAAGGACAGGGAAAGCACAGGGGATGTGTGCAGGGGACTGGAGGAGGCATGAGAGGGTTACAGGAATGGTGTGGGGTGTAGTTGTAACTTGTTTTGACCCTGGCATATATTTTTGCAATTTTAGGGGAGCAAGTTAAGGCTGGTTGATTAAGAGTGATGAAGGATTATATGTCTGGGGAGAATTGGTTGGGTCTCTTCACCGTTCATTTTCAGACATTCTTGTGTTTTGTTTTTTAAAGAGAGGCTGAATTTTTGGTATGAATATATATGTTAGGCCATGTGAATCGTGAGTTAATTTGGAAACTCAGAGAAGACCTATTTAAGAAAAATTTGCTGGAACAATATAAACACTCAAGGATTATATTATGCCTGCTATTTTTTTTGATAACTAGACATTTTGCTGCAACTATATTACAGTCATTAATACTCGGGATTCTGGCTGTCAGCCGACTGGGGCTGATGATGGGAGCCCTGCTGTGTGCGGAGCTGACAGCAGGACCCAGGGCTCCCGCTGTCAGCCCTGCACTGTCAGCACTGCCTGGCTGACAAAAAGAATGCCAATCTTTAATATGGTGATGTAAAATATTAACATTATATTAAAATATTATGAGAAGAGATTCTGAGTACAAGTGATCTGCTTCTAATCTCACTTGATATGCACTAGTAATTTCACTGATGTATACGGAAGTTAGGTAGATGTCTGCTGAAGCGAGAATAGACTTTAACATTTTGCAACACTTTCAGAATACCAGGAGGACCTAATAATTTGTAATGTTTTACTTTTTTTTATTGAAGCTCATTTTAGACTAGTGGGAATGCAATATTACCACTCAGGCTTAGGAGCCTCTCTTATTTCATGTGTTATTAAAAATAGATGCCTATACAATTAATGTAAATTGGACTATGCTCGCTTGACATATTTAGTCCACAACCACTGGTTGGTGTCAGTTATTTTTTCTTTTTATTATACCATTCTCATCTTGGCAAATGGATTTACTGCAAAATATTCTGTAAAAGCCAATAATGCATTATAAAAAAAAAAATCAAGAATAAATTGCAACCCGTCAAAATAAAAACCACCAGCAGCATATTAGATGCAAATGTTACGACAGACATTCTAAAATACTTATACTATTCAGATTTTGAAGATTTATATGACATTGTACAGAAGAGGTAGTATTCTGTACCTTTTGTTAAATGACATAGAGATGGCAGAAGACATGAATTTTAAGTGGAGCAAATTCAGATGAAATTCTCTTCTAGCACACATTTAGTAATAGTATAAGCGAAGTAGGATTTTGTAGATTGGAAGAGAGCACTAGTTCATCTACTCTGGCATTCAGCTTCTGGCAGTGACAGTCTTTGAGGGAAGAATTCTCCTTCTTCCTCCAGATCCTGGTTCTCAAACTCATGATACAGTATATTTAGCCATTTATGCATCCTTGTATGTAGAATGTGTGTGGATGATTCCTTCCTGATCCTTGTAGGCAATCTGTTTTGTGTCCTAATGCATAAGGTCTAGTTTTGATTACTTCCATTGCTTGAAAAACTATAAGTAATTTACAGATCAACTGTTGGATATAGCTTCATATAATACTCACATTTCATTATTGATAAAAATATGTAAATATATTCTACTGGGTTAATGAACTAGAAAAGTTTCTTCATAATAACACATAATATTTTTTGGGTCAGTGACTAATTGGGATCAGCAATGGCTCAGAATTAATACTACTTGTCTAGACCAATGCTTGTTGATTTTACTTCTGATCAATTAAATGGTAGTAGTTTGATGCTTATTTTTAACAGACAAAAGCAAAATACCTTCCTGCATTCTTTTTCAAAGAGAGCTTTCTGGAGAAAGCTACAATGTGTAATGTATGTATGTGCTTAAAAAAGCAGGGTCATTTGAGGATTATTCAGATTCATACCTATTTGGTGAATATTCTCTGTAAATATGAACCTTCAAATATGATTTAAAATGTTACTTTGATTATTTATAACATATTATTGAAATTAAACCTTGATATCTGTATATTATATATTTGTATAATGTCAGAGATGTAGAAATGCTTCATAGACAGGTAAGAAGGCTGAGTCTGTGGCCCCCAAAAACTTACAGTCTAAGGTCCTGATCCGGCAAGCAGCTTTGTGCAGATGAACACTTGCAGCTGCTTCAAGCCCACTGACTTGAACCTGGCTCTTGTAGGTACAGAGACTTGTCTTTGTGGATCAAAACCTATAAGGGCCAAATCTCGATCCCAGTAAAGATCTTGCTAATTTATGCTAGGTGCTAAGTGCTTCTGCAAAGTGAAGAGAAGCCTCTTCTCCCATTGATTTCCATGAAAGAAATCAATCAGACCTTTACAGGAGGCACTTTCCACATTAGAAAATCATCCCCTGAAAGTTTCAGAAATTATTATAACCTTGGATATGTTTAAAAATGTATTTAGGTCGGCAGTGCACAAATAGAAAATGAAGGGCCTAATCTTGTGAGTTGCTGAGCATTCTAAAAGGGTACTGAGTATCAACTCCTATTGTAGCTTAAGTGAGCTGAAGGTGTTTGGAATCTCTTGGGGAGATATTTTTATGATTGGTCTGTACATTTGCAGTGTTTTCAGAAATAGTTACACTTGTCAGTAGTCTAATAAATTCTCTGCATTATGTAATATATGCATCGTAGGATCTCACAGTGCTTTGTAAACACTAGTTAATTCACCTGTTCCTGTGATGTAGCAAGTGGTATGTTATCCTCATGGGCACAGAGAGGGAAAGTGCCAGTGATAGAATGGGAATTAGAACTTGAGAGGTCCTGGCTCCCAGATGCATACACAGACCACCTACTGCATATTGCTTTGTAAGCCAAGATGCCTGCGGTAATATTTTGCCTGTATTTTTGACCCTCATGTGGCTCTTTATGGTTATGCATGTGTCTTTTGTGGAGTCAAACTGGTATTTTCCTCTTCAGTTTTGTTAACTCTCATGGATTTGATCTCTGCTACAAGCAGAGTTATGATGATGTGAAGAATTCTGGTTGTCGAACAATTTTTGGGAAACAAAACCATAGAGCAAGACACTGGCCTCATGAAATGCCCTGTAGTCTAGTGAGAGGTGCATTAAACTGCAAGTCCCAGATAGCATGAATTCTACTCCCAGCTTTTCCTCTGACTGCTGTTGACATTTCTGTGTCCTTCACATCACTTGTTGTGAACCAAGGTTTCATGCCTTGGGAGGTAGCTATTATTCACCAATTTTAGAGAAATGGTAAGTGATAGCTTGCATTGCAGGCAGAACTGGGAATAGACCCCAGGCCTCTAATATTACAGAGTCAAGTCTCCTGCATTTTGCCACATAATGCTTTCAGAAGGAGCACGGCAAATTAGATCTTTCTGTAATCCACATTAATACAGTGTGGTTCTATGCCACCCTTTAGCAACTAGACGACATATAGAGATTTATGACTTTGTTCCCATGGTAAGAGAACTTGTTCTTTAGATGAAATGGTAGAGACTGTGGTTTTTACATCCAAAGCTCCTGGGTTCAGTCCCCGCAGACAACTCAGACAGGGTGTTGTTACATTTGGCTATGATGACTGTAACCACTAGACCATAATCCGCTGTCAGTGCAAGAAATAGAAACCAAGCATTCCACTGTTGTGTCACAAATACGTGTGTGACCCACTGGCAAGGTGTGTGTGGTCTCTCCTTGTGTGGGCTGGGCTACATAGAAGATAGCAGCATGTTGTTCTCTACCACTCACCACCTTACTCAAGTTACTCCTATAACTAAAGTGGAAGTTGTTTTGTGCTGTGGATCTGAAGGTTACGGATTCAAACCAAGGCCGGTGCAACCATTTAGGTCACCTAGGTGGTCGCATAGGGTGCTAGGATTTGGGGGTGGCATTTTCTTCGGCAGCAACCATGGTGGCCAGATCTTCTGCCATCCTGGTCACCACCGGCATTTAGGTGGAGGGAGCTGGAGCAGGGGAGTGTGGGGAGGGCCGCCTGCAGCAAGTAAGGGGGGGTGTGGCATGCAGGGGAACTCCCCGCCCCAGCTCACCCCTGCCCCTCCTCCTCCCCGAGCATGCCGTGGCTGCTTCACTTCTCCTGCCTCCCAGGCTTGTGGCGCCTAAGCTGATTGGTGCCACAAGCCTGGTAGGTGGGAGAAGTGAAGCAGTGATGGCGTGCTTGGGGAGGAGGCGGAGCAGGGGTGAGCTGGGACAGGAGTGTGTATCAGGGCGGAGGGTGAGGGATGGGGAGCTGCTGCGGGGGGGCGTGTCTCACGGTGGAGGGGGGGAGCTGTTATGGGGGAGTGCCTCAGGGCGGAGAGGTAGAGCTGCTGCGGGGGGGGGCACCTCAGAGAGGGGGCTTGGGGACGGGGAGGGCGCAAGGTGGAAGTTTCGCCTAGGGCATGAAACATCCTTGCCCCGGCCCTGATTCAAACACCGCTGATGACACATGTCGAGGTCAAAAAACACATGTATATGTACAAGTCAGTGTAAGGACCCCTGGAGTCATTGTTTTGATGGTTTTATATCACAAAGCATTGTATTTAGAAGCAAATTTGGTTATTGTGCAAATGTTTGTTTTACTGTTGCATTTTTATTATTTGTATTTGGTTACAGGGAGTTGTCCCTTTTAAGAATAGTGTTTGGCTGACTGACAGCAATATGCTGGAGATTCTGTGTGTGTCAAGAGAGTGGAAGACCCACTGTGATCAAGCTCTAAGAAGGCCAGAACTTGATTTAATAAACTTCTCTTTTCAGAAAGTCAGCCTCATTTTTGAAGGACTAACGTTAGTGCTTATTAGGGCTGGTCCACACTACGGGGGGAAATCGATCTTAGATATGGAACTTCAGCTACATGAATAACGTAGCTGACGTCGAATATCTAAGATCGGATTACTCACCCGTCCTCACCGCGCGGGATCGATGTTCGCGGCTCTCCCTGTCTATTCCGCAACTCCGTTGGGGTTGATGGAGTTCCGGAATCGATATATGCGCACTCGGGGATCAATATATCACGTCTAGATGAGACGCGATATATCGATCCCCGAGCAATCGATTTTAACCCGCCGATATGGCGGGTATCCTGGACGTAGCCTGAGGGACTGGAAATCTTAGGGCATTGCTAATGGGCTATAGAGCCTTTTGCCTGTAGGGCACCAGTGTGAATTGTGCCCAGCTCAGCAGGGATTAAAAGTTGTTCCCATCAATGGATATTTAATAGCCCCTACGTGAGAGGAGTCTGACAGGTCCCAGTTCCAGCTCCTATGTCACAAATTCACCACTATGCTTTGCACTAGAGTAGAAGCTCTTTCGGGCAGAAACTGTCCATGCTATATGTTTTCACGAAGACTAACAGTGGGACCCTGTGAGGGTCCTGTAGCGAGGGCCAAAATCACATTACTCTAAATTTGCAAGAATTGACAACATCAGTTGTCATGCGCATACTGGGAGATGGAGTTCAGAAGACAACAAAAACCACATTGAAGCTTTAAAAAATCCATTTTTTTTGCCCATATGTATTTTTGGATTTGACTCATGTGTTTTGAACTTTGATGTTGGTAATGTGCATACTTTGTGTGGTGTTGCACAGAACAAACAAAGCTGTCCCATTACAAGCATGCGCCTCACTGTAAAGCAGTGCTGAGCCTTCCTAGCAGCCAGAAAGGGGGCTAAGAAAGGGACTGTGTTAGTTTAATTACGGAGACCACTGATTGTATGATGCCCTAACATTGCGTTGCAAAAGTTTTCGCGAGATGTCGCATCAATACATGATGACCTTGAGTCATGAGGATTGCACAACACAAGCTAATGTCGGAGTGTTGCATTGTAACTTTGTGGTAATTCCATTTCATGACAAACTGCTTCCCCAGGGCTGGATTACACTAGTGTAAATAATAAAAATAGAAATGACCCATAACTGAAAGTTCTAATCATAATGTTTAATCTTAATTGTAACAGATATTGGATAAATGGTCATCAGAAATATGGGCCTTAGAAGAAATTAGCTGTGTTGACCTGCATTAGACTATCTTTTTGCAACTTCTTTATCTATGGCACTTCGTAAATTTCATTTTGAAATAGTTTTTGCAAGGAGTTCTGTTAACTTGTGAGAAATTGCTAAACAGGAAAGCGGCAAGTGATGAGCAGTTGGCATCGGAGTTCACTAAGGGGGATGTTTATATAAAATATTTATTTAAAATAACCATTTCCTGTAATCATTCTTAAAACAATAAAATAAATTACAGTTTATTTTGTCTAAGTTTTATAAATTTTTACCCCTTATTTTGAAGGGAGTAGTTTTTTCATATGATCACCTAAAAATATGGAAGCACATTATTGTTGTCATTCTGACTCTGAGTTATCTTTGAGTGTAGAAATTAAGATTTAATGACAAACTCCTTCATGCTTGAGTGGCAATATGTTTGCCAAACTCCCTGTGCAAAGTGATTTGGCTATTCCCTTAAATCTTAGGAGGGGGGACCAAAGGATCTGAATTTTGAAAAAATATAAAATAATTTATAGTAGTCCTTGCTAATGTCCCCAGGAGCCAAGATTGTCTCAGCATTTTTATTATAATCTCTTATAAAATTTGATTTATCAAGGATTTTGAGCTGTGACAGAGAGTCTTACAAGATTGAAACTTGGCATACTAGTTATCAGCTCTGGAGAACAATTTTTTTTGTTAACAGAAGAAACCCTATTTGATGAACTTATTGGGGATTTAGGAATTTATAAAATCAAAAAGTTGATAAAATTTAACATATCAGAATTACAATATTTATAGTGCATAAATTAACTTATTACTCATCCCATGACAGTATACATAACTAATGGTAACTAATGTATACTGTGACGTTTCTTTGTTTGATAGAATTGCTTCTCTTCCCTGCTGCCAGTCTTTTCAAAACTGAACAGCTACTTGAATGTTGGCTGAAGGATTGAAGTCACATTCAGTGGCAGAAAAATGACTTTGGCAGCAGAAAAATGATTCAGATAACTGGTTGTTCATAAGATTGATGCTCATAAAATCAGGGTTCTATTGTGTTTGGCACTTGGGTTATTGAGTTATGAGAATGCTAAAAGGGTTATGTTTAGGTGTTAAAGATGCTTTTTTCTCTAACTATAAAAACATTTTGTTTAGCTAAAGTTGGGAAATGATTTACTCTTTGATATGAGGTGAGGGGAACAACATGAGAGAGAAACAACAACATGAATTAATTAATTTGTAATGTCTGTTGTTGAGCACAAGCAACAATATTTGAGGGATAAGGTGTTTGTAATTCACATAGCAGGCAGTCCCATTAAACATGCCCAATTAAACAAGCGAATATTTTGATTTATTTTAGCCCCTGATCCTGCAAACATTTATGCACTTGTTTAACTTTTATTTACATGCTTAGTCTCATTGAGTCCAAGTTAAATACATGCATAAGTATTTGCAGAATTGGGGCCTTCATGAAATAAATAAATAAATAAATGTAAATTAAAAAAATAGAGATTTCCTTGTAAAGAAAATGTAGCTGTAACCTGATCAGTTTTGCTCAAACAAACAAACAAATAAAAAATACACAGGAAGAGTAATAACCTGGCGCTTGGTTTGTAACTTTCTGACAAAGTGACCAATTGCACTTATTAGTCTAAGAAAGTATCAGAGGGATAGCTATGTTAGTCTGGATCTGTAAAAGCAGCAAAGAATCCTGTGGCACCTTATAGACTAACAGACGTTTTGGAGCATGAGCTTTCGTGGGTGACATGCATCTGACGAAGTGGGTATTCACCCACGAAAGCTCATGCTCCAAAACGTCCGTAAGTCTATAGGGTTCCACAGGACTCTTTGCTGCTTATTCTAAGAAAGTGAAGGAAATAAAAATGGTCATCAGATCAGTTTCCAAATATCCTTTACTTGATTCCTTTGAAGAGAAAAAGGAATATGCACTTGTAACATTTTTTAGGATTATATTTACATGATAACCACTTAATAAGTACTTAATGTAGCAGGGTCATGTTGCAAAGCTCATCTCAGGTACTGCCCCATGCACCATGTTTAAAGTGCTGCATGTTCTATAGAATATCAGCACTAAATACAGAACTGCCTAGAGGGGTGGGGGGGCAATCTGCCCTGGGTCCTGCAAGGGCCCCGCAAACCCTGGCCTGGTGGTGGTCCAGGTCTTTGGCGGCATTTTGGTGGCAGGGGGCCCTTCAGTCGCTCTGAGTCTTCGGCATTTCGGCGGCGGGGGGCCCTTCTGTGCTGCCAAAGATGTGGAGTGACTGAAGGGCCCCCCACCCCCAAAATGCCGCCGAAGACCCGGACCGCCGCTGGGTGAGTGCAAGCACCGCAGCTCTCCCACTTTGCCTCAGGCCCCCTGAAGTCTCTGGGCGTCCCTGACTAAATATGCTGCCACTGGTCTCTCACAGAAGCTATAGTGGGTATCAGCAACAAAGAGTTAAATTAAACATCCAAATAGGCTTGAGGAAACATTCAGTTGGGGTGGCCTATGTTGTTTTCTGCTAAGTATGCAAGAGAAACTGAGTTATCACCTGCTCTTGAGCTGACAGAGGGTGGGAGTGCTGTGGTGACAGCAGGCAGAGCAAATCCTTGTGAAAAGGAAAGAATGAAAAAAGATGACGGGGCACAGAGAAGAGAGGTAGCAGAAGTGGGAGGCAAACAGTCAGAAGAAAAGAATGTGCACTAGAGAGGGAATAGGCAGGAAAAGAAGGGAGACAGATCAGAAGGGGCATCAGAAAGCAAGTGAGAGATTGGAAAGAAAAAAGGAAAATCATTTTTCATGCTAAGAAAAATCCATAGAGTCAAATCTTGCATGTCCCGTGTTACTCTTTATGCAGTGATGGTGGCACGTCAAGAAAGCTAATGCTCAAATAAATTTGTTAGTCTCTAAGGTGCCACAAGTACTCCTGCTCTTTTTGTGGATACTGACTAACGCGGCTGCGACTCTGAAACCTGTTATAACCTGCTGACTGTATTCTAGGAGGTTAATTACAAGGGCAGTAGTATTTGACACCAGGAAAATCTACAGCTATATTGTCTGTGGATTTAAACATCAGAAGGATAAAGGATCTCAGTTTTCTGGCTCCAACCTTTTCCTTTTACTGAAGGTCAAATTAAAAAACTGGCAAAGAGGAAATTATGGGAGTAAAGAACCAAATGTGAAGGTAAAGACAGTAAGGTGACTGGTAGATGAGAAGGAAATATGTGGGTATTGGAAGGGGAAAGAAGGAGAAAAAGAGGGATATTTATGGAATATGGAACATTGTCAGGTGATGTCAGCACTAGCTTGGTGGTAGGGTCAGAGTGAGTGGCAATGCTGGGAGATGATTTGGGGACCTGGTAATTATAAATTAAATTCCTGGAAACTGACAGAGCTTCGTAATTGAGAGTAGCCTTGACTTGCAAGGGAATGAGGAGGGGAGGAATTAGCTAGAGAGAGACAGATAATACATTGGTGAGAGAGAGAAGATTATGTACATAATTTGAGAGCAGAATGATAAAATGAAGCAGGGCTGCCCAAAAGGGGGGACAAGTGGGGCAATTTATCCCATACCTCTGGCTCCGCAGGGGCCCCTATGAGACTGGCTGATGCTCTCTCCCTGGCCCTGACCCGACCCCGTCTCCGCCCTCTCCCAGAGCCTCAGCCCATCCAGGAGCATCCCTGGATAGCGCTGCAGCGTGTCTCCGGCAGGGCCCCTGAGCCATCCCCGCTCAGAGCTGCATGGTAAAGGGGTGGGGCTGCGAGCTCCAGGCTGAGAGGAAGGAGTTGAGCTCAGCCTGGAGCTCGCAGCCCCACCCCCTTACCATGCGGCTCTGAGTGGGGCGGAGCTCAGGCCCCGCTGGAGCCACTCTGCAGCTGTCGAGGGAAGCTCCTAGATGGGCTGAGGCTCCGGGAGAGGGGCAGAGCCGGGGGTAAGGGGCCAGGGCCGGGGGGGGTTGGCTAAAGGGCAGGAACTCCCAGGACAGTCAGGGAGAGGGCAGAGGTGGGGGGGAGGGAGGCGGTCAGGGGACAGGGAATGGGGGGAGTTGGATTGTGGGCGATCCGGGGGTCTGTCAGGACTCAGCAGGGGGGTGGATAGGGGTCAGGGCAGTCAGGGGACAGGGAGCAGGGGTGGAGTCCTGGGGTGGTGGTGGGGGATCTCTGGGGGACGGTGAGGGAGCAAGGAGCAGGATGGGTCGGGGATTCTGAGGGGGGAGGGCAGTTGGGGAGCAGGAGGTGGGTGGGGATTAGATAGGGGGCAGGGCTAGGCTGTTTGGGAGGCACAGCCTTCCCTACCCTAAAGCTCATTCGCAGTTTGAGGCTTGCAGAAGAGCCAAGCTGTTAGCTTTTCCATTAGGGCTACCATCCCTTTCACTTCTCAAATGCCAAATTATAGTCTATATTTAATTTCAGTGCCATAGGGAGATTCATGTCAGGGGAGGTAGCTTCTTTTAAAATTAGCCACTGGAGGAGGGATCACATGAGAAGAGCAATATCCTTCCCAACCCTAACAAAGGGAGACCCCCCCCCACCCCTGTATTCCCTGAGGCTCCAGAGAGGTTAATTCAGTGGTTCTCAAACTTTTATACTAGTGACCCCTTTCACATAGCAAACCTCCTGAGTGCGACCCCTCTCCCTTATAAATTAAAAACACTTTTTTATATATTTAACACTATTATAAACGTTGGAGGCAAAACGAAGTTTGAGGTGGAGGCTGACAGCTCGCGACCCCCAGTAATAACCTCATGACCCCCTGAGGGGTCCTGACCGCAAGTTTGAGAACCCCTGGTTTAATTTAATTTTAGCACCCTGTGTCTATTTACATGCATGTGCTATTTTGAGCATTTCAGTTTTCACAACATAGGCTCATCCCAGATTCTGGAACAAGCTCAAATGCTCAGTTCGTGGAGTATGTACATAAGCTATACTAAAGACAAACCCACAGTAACCGTCTCCAGTTTGTGAGGGACCCCATGGAGCCAGTCTCTAGGAAACAGATAAATGGGGATGGTGGTTAAATCCATTACTGATTATTAGCCAGGATGGGTAAGGAATGGTGTCCCTAGACTCTGTTTGTCAGAGGGTGGAGATGGATGGTAGGAGAGAGATCACTTGATTGTTACCTGTTAGGTTTACTCCCTCTGGGGCACTTGGCATTGGCCATTGTCGGTAGACAGGATACTGGGCTGGATGGACCTTTGGTTTGACCCAGTATGGCTGTTCTTATGTTCTAACCTAAATGAACCCAAAGTTATGGAGACAGATATGAGTCAAGGAAGCCAGCAGAGTATGAGAAACCTGGAAAAATCTCTGACTGGATGGGCTCAGGCGTTTGGTCACAAGCTGAGGTGGTTCAAAAGTTTTGGATTTTTTTAAGCAGAATTTTTTTTTATTGTTTCTTTAAACAATCAAACACAGCAAGCAACAAATATTTGGCCACATACTTCTGAAACCCCAAACCATATTCAGGTTTTGGCAGACTAATTTCAGCTTTTCAATTAAAAAAAAACACAACAAATTTTGAAGGAAAGCGGACATTGTTTATGATTTTTTTCTGCTTTTTAAAAACCCCTAGTTTTTGATCCAGAAAAAGTTTTGACAGAAAATATTTATCCAACCCTTTTAATGAGCTTTAGTGCCTTTTAGCACTAGCTGATGCTGAGAACCAGTGATACCTTGTAAAGAAGTTTTCTCAAAACTGGGTTTGTGCCGAGATGCAGAAGGTTTATTTTTCTCAGGGCTGCCCGTGGAGGGGGGGAGCAAGTGGGGCAATTTGCCCCGGGCCCCGCAGGGGCCCCCACGAGAATATAGTATTGTATAGTATTACAATTTTTTTTATGGAAGGGGCCCCCAAAATTGCTTTTGCCCCAGGCCCCTGAAGCCTCTAGGCGGCCCTGAAATGAAGATGGAGGAGAAAATTGTGAGAGGAGCAGAAAAAGAAAAAAAGAGTTAGAAAGGTGGTGATGTTACCTGCCAGTATCATTTTTGTGTTGAAGTTATGTGGACCACCAAGGAGTTCAGGGCAGCCAGCTATCTTATACTGTGGAAAAGGCCACCTAAAATGCTTTCTGATCTGCACTGCTGTGATGTGCCAGGAAATGGGGAGGCAGCGTGAAATGGGGGGTGTGCACTGCAGCCCTTCAAAAGAGCAGGGAAGTTTTTCTCTTGTCCCATGTTCAGATGACTCTAAATACTGAGATAGTTATTTTATTAGACCACCAGCACTTGTCTCTTATTAAGATCTTTGGTTCACTATGAGGATACAAAATAGCAACGGGTCAATTATCTTTGAAGTCCTACCTTTACACTAGTGATAAAATTTCCTTATCGATTCTGTGCAGATTTACCTTAAATGTACACAACTTACTTGTGTTTTGTTCTATGGAACCTAATTACAGTGCTTGTTTGTGTAGCATTCCTATTCACATTCATTTCAATACATTACCAGACTTGGTGACATAAAGAAAACATGACTGTATATCTGCATACTTTGGTTTTTCTTTTGGTGGCAAATTGGCTCTATTTTCTATGCATCCTGGTTATATTAGGTATCATCTGCAGTTAACTGTTTTGCCCCCTTTTTGCTTCAGTTTGATAGGACAAGTGCCAAAACTTACAGTTGTGAAATACTATTTTGTTTCCCTCCTGTGATTTCTTAGAAATATGTATAATAGTTAAACTGATAACTTAATAGCAAGTGTATGTCTTTTTATTTTAAGGAAAAAGATATTCTCTCCTATGTAACTGAACACTGTTGAGTCTGACTCAACTTGTAGTTCGGTGGGAATATATATTTTAGAAAACATTCAGTCAAATACCACATTTATTAAGAACAATAACAACTATCTTGGTAACCTTGCAAAGTCAAAAGAATAGTCACAGAATAATTGTTTGTTTGCATATTCAAAAGTTGGAGTCTTACACCCCAAGCCTGCAAAGGTTCCATCTGTGAGGAGTCCCATTGAAATACCCTGCGTGAGCATAAGGGTTTGTGCTAGCATACAATTTGGAACAATCAACAGGATATTAATATAAAGATTCTAAATTCTTAAGCCAGAGATTTTTCTGCACCTGTGAATTTCAATTGTTCTGCATTATGACTTAAACTTGGTTTCTTTCTCTTATGATTTTATCTGCAAACATTACTTTTATTTGATCATAGCTTTTCTATTTCTCTCTGAACCTAAATACTAATCCCGATTTCACATTTGGCTATTTCAGTGTTCTTGTCATCACATTGGTGTTTTTGCTATTACAGCTTATTAATGACAATGGAATTCATTGATGATCCTTATTTAAATATAGCTTGCTGCTACCTATTGCTCCACATTAGCACCACTGAGAATAGCATTCCAGTATTGTCTTACTCTTATTATAATGTACTAATAACAGCTTCCTCACAGCCTGTACTCTAGGAGAAAAAACTTGCATCTCTTTCTAATTCCTTGCCTTCTCTCCCATGATAATGATTGGTTTCAAAGTAGCAGCCGTGTTAGTCTATATCCGCAAAAAGAACAGAAGCGCTTGTGGCACCTTAGAGACTTAAAAATTTATCTGAGCATAAGCTTTCGTGGGCGACAGCTCACTTCTTCGGATGCATAGAATGGAACATATATTGAGGAGATATATATATACACATACAGAGAGCCCACCTTTTCATGCTCTCTGTATGTGTATATATATATATCTCCTCAATATATGTTCCATTCTGTGCATCCAAAAAAGTGGGCTGTAGCCCACGAAAGCTTATGCTCAGATAAATTTGTTAGTCTCTAAGGTGCCACAAGTACTCCTGTTCTTCTTTATGATAATGATCATGATTTTTATTTATAAAATATATCCTAATACTTTAAGTAGCATTTGGGGCCAGATTGTTAGCTGATGTAAATTTGGGTTGCTCTGTTGAAGTGAGAGGAACCATTATGATTTACATAAGCTGAAGTTCTGGACCATGACATCTCTTGACTAGCCTTTCTCTGAATTTCTTTTAAGTATATGGTGTATTTCTGTAGAGTTTTTGAAAGCGGCAGACTGATCAAATTGTCTAGAGCTTAGGCAGATGTTTTGAAAGCTGCATCATGCTACTCTCTAACATACCTTAGCTCTGACTAGTTACCACTTTGCTTTGCAAGTCTTGAGTTGCTGAGCAGCAGCAGTTTTGCTAAATCATGCCAAGTTGTGGAAGGGTTTAGAGAATAAATTTTCACTTGATACTTGAAACAGGTTTGAACTTTAGTCTTCAGAGATGTGAAGTTAATGCAGTAATGTACACTTCAATCCTACACCCCGTCTGATTCAGTAATGACACATCTTTAAGTAAAAAGCTAAAATTCTTAGCGAGCTTCCCTCTCTTAATAGTTAAAATGTTAATACTCTTTTGGACTACAACTTGTTTTTTTGGGGTCCTGAGTAAAATACCGGCTGATGAACTTTAGGCCGGTTTCTATCATCCACAGAGCACATCTGGCAGCTGGGCTACGTCAGGTCAAGAGTGCATGCCATTAAGAAGATACTAGAGCATTTTAGCAAGTGGGGGAAGCAGGTCAGTGCACATGTGCTTAATGTGGGCTGGGGGGCGGAGAAAATTGGTAAACAATTATTTTATCAACTAAAAGTGGGTGTTAAGCTTGTTGCAGTTAGGAGGGGTTTGGCTGCCTGAAGTTCATCTCTCAGGAAGGCGTTGGTGTATTCAGGTTGTGGGAGGGCCATTAGGAAAGCAAGATTCTAAGAGGCGGTGAGCCATGCCTAGGGCTTGACCTCATTGCTGCTTCTAGAGAACTATTTTGTTTGGAATTCCTACCACACCCCTTCCAAGTTCCTGTTCCCTTGCAAAAGATGAAAAATCTTCCGTCCTATCCATAGAATAGGTAGTTCTTGAGCAGCTTGAGCTTATTCACATGCTGTTCCACCAGTGTGCCTTGGCCTCCTTTGAGGGGCTATCTCTAGTAATCATGAGGTAGCTCAAGGTCTGTGTTTGTTCAGTCTTTGAGCCAGCATGGCTAATGCGATACATCTGGTGGTTTTCTCTGATTTGGACTCCCGTCCACTAAGAGCTCGCACTGATGCCACTGGCTTGCTTCACAGAAGACCAAACTGAACAGACGGGGTGATGATCTTTGTTAACAAGACTGATATTTTAATCCCTCACTTCTGGCTTGTTCTCAGACAAAACATAAAAGCAATGTTGCTGAGGAGACTTTGGTTGGAAGGATTGTGCCTTGGAGAATTTTAGTAACTAATGGTGCTGTTCAGTTACAGGCTATAAGCAGATGAATTCAATAATCCTGTTGGAGTATCCCTATATTTGAGGCAGGGTCCTACAGCTTTCCCTTTTTACAGAAGACCCTGGAAAATTGATTAGCCTCGATGAAAGCCTTTGCTGGCTGGAACAGTGTGATTTGCATCAAAATGCAGTCAGTGATGAGAGAGGATCACATATGTAAAGACAGATGAGCGGTGTAGGGAACAGAGTGCCTGCTGTTAATACTATGTGTGCAGCTCTTAAGCAGCAAACTGGAACATAATTCAAGCTAAAACTGTCCAGATTCATGGATCCCTTCGGAATCTAGTTCATTTATGTGGTACACATCCTGCGCTCTAAGAATTTAAATGGTCTGTTGTTGTCCTTGGGGGGGGTTCTCAGTTGCAATAACCAAATGTTTTATAGTTTTTGTAAGAATTTTAGGTATAACATTTGCCCAGCTCACACAAGAAGAATAGGAAGGTGTCTGTGAAATTAAAACACAGTACCCCATTATTTGTTTATCTCCTGACATATGTAGTGGTGGTTTTGGCACACATTGCCAAGAGTAAGTCTAATGGGTGATTCTGCTTCCATCAGTAACACAGTGACATGGCTGTGGATGCATGAGGCTCATGATTAACACTGTCTTGCTGTGGGTCAGATCTGGCCTTATAGCTGAATTGTGAGTTTTTCATTGATCCTGTGCTTCCTGTAGTCCTACAGACGATCTAGGGTCAGCATGTAAATTTAAATAAATAAATAAAGAGGATGGCTCTGTCTTGATCCTAGAATGCTCTGTTGCCATTTGTGTGCCATGGGACATATGGGACTGCAGTTTTATAGAGTATTTCTCCAAATCTCAAAGGAAATTTTGAAAATGCATTACACTGTGTAGTGTTCTGCTTGTTGGACTATTATGTTTTATGATGTGTGTTTTATATTTTAAATCTTCCTTTTATGTTTGGAGAAGTGCAATAACCCTGATGGTCGCAACCCTGTTCTGGTCCCTTGAAGAACTATTGTAACATTTAGAGTTGGTTGAAAATTTTTTGATTGAACAGTTTTTGGTTGGAAAATACTGTTTTGTTGAAATAGAAATGTTTCCTTGGAATTAGAGATGTCGATTAATCGCAGTTAACTCACGTGATTAACTAAAAAAATTAATTGTGATTAATCACAGTTTTAATCACATTGTTAAATAATAGAATACCAATTGAAATTTACTAAATATTTTGGATTTTTTCTACATTTTCATATACATTGTATTCTGTGTTGTAATTGAAAACAAAGTGTATATTATTTTTGATTACAAATATTTTCACTATAAAAAGGATAAACAAAAAAATGTCTTTCAGTTCACTTCATACAAGTACTTTAGTGCAATGTCTTTATCCTGAAAGTGCAATTTACGAATGCTTTTGGCAGCAGATGGTGCATTATGACTGGTAGCCGTTGACATCGCATTCCTGTGTGCTCTTTTAACCGACCTCGGTGTGGTCAGTCAGGGGCTCCTGGGCAGACAGGGGCTCCTGGAGTGACTCAGCCAGGTCATTCCAATCTTCTGCTGAGCATCTAGGAGATGACAATGACTAGCAGTCGAACTCCACCGTCTGCTCCCACCCTAAAGATGTAAAAGATAGATGGAGTGGATGAAAACAAGAAATAGACCTGATTTGTTTTGTATTCATTTGCTTCCTCCCTTCCTCCCTCTGTGAAATTCAGGGTTTTTCAGTTCAATCCTTGAGGGGGCCATTCTGTGTGACAGTTGTTTGTGTTTCTCCTTGATGCAAAGCCACACCCTGTCACACACTGTCACCAGGAAAAGGCAGGTCTACGTGACTGGAGACTCCTTACTGAGAAGAATAGACAGGCCTGTAACTAGAGCTGATCGGGAGAACAGAAGGGTGTGCTGTCTGCTGGGTGCTAAGATACAGGATGTGGACCTGAGGCTGAAAAGGATCCTGGCAGGAGCGGGAAAGAATCCGTTGATTGTCCTTCATGTGGGAACGAATGATATGGCTAGATACTCTCTGGAATGTATCAAGGGAGACTATGCCAGACTAGGGAAGACGCTTAAGGAAATCGAGGCTCAGGTGATTTTCAGTGGGATTCTGCCGGTTCCCAGAGAAGGGCAACAACGGTGTAACAAGATTATGGCGATCAACAGATGGCTCAGGCAGTGGTGCTATAAGGAGGGCTGTGGGATGTACGGCTATTGAGAAGCATTTACGGACAGAAGACTGTTCTCTTGGGATGGACTTCACCTGAGTAAGGAGGGAAATAGACTTCTAGGATGGAGGCTCGCCGAACTGATTAAGAGAGCTTTAAACTAGGAATTTGGGGGAGATGGTTGGGAGATGTCCAGGAGATCTCCACGCTGGAATTTAACCTTGAGAGGGAAGTAAATAAAGTAAGAGGGGATACAGTCGTGGACAGAAGAACTGGCATAAGGAGGAAGGGTAGTGTAGATAGCAGACTAACAGGTGAGGCTGGTGGTAGAATGTCTGTGCCTAACAGGGTAAAGAATGTCAGTGAAGCCAAATGGCAAAAATTAAGATGTCTGTACACTAATGTGAGGAGCCTAGGGAACAAAATGGAGGAACTAGAGCTATTGGTGCAGGAAGTGAAACCGGATGTTATAGGGATAACAGGAACATGGTGGAATAGTAGTCATGACTGGAGTACAGGTATTGAAGGCTATGTGCTGTTTAGGAAAGACAGAAATAAAGGCAAAGGTGGTGGAGTAGCATTGTACATCAATGAGGAGGTTAACTGTAAAGAAATAAGAAGTGATGGAATGGATAAGGCAGAGTCTGTCTGGGCAAAAATCACACTGGGAAAGAAAGCTACTAGAGCCTCCCCTGAGATAGTGCTTGGGGTGTGCTACAGACTGCCGGGATCTGATATGGATAGAGACCTCTTTAATATTTTTAATGAAGTAAACAATAATGGGAAATGTGTGATCATGGGAGTCTTTAACTTCCCAGATATAGACTGGAAGATAAGTGCTAGCAAGAATAATAGGGCTCAGATTTTTCTGGATGTGATAGCAGGTGGATTTCTTCACCAAGTAGTTGAAGAACCAACAAGAGGGGATGCCATTTTAGATTTGGTTTTGGTGAGTAGTGAGGACCTCATAGAAGAAATGGTTGTAGGGGACAACCTTGGTTCGAGTGATCATGAGCTAATTCAGTTCAAACTAGATGGAAGGATAAACAAAAATAGATCTGGGACTAGGGTTTTTGACTTCTCGAGGGCTAACTTTAAAGAATTAAGGAAATTAGTTAGAGAAGTGGATTGGACTGAAGAACTTGTGGATCTAAATGCGGAGGAGGCCTGGAATTACTTTAAGTCGCAGCTGCAGAAACTATCGGAAGCCTGCATCCCAAGAAAGGGGAAAAAAACCACAGGCAGGAGTTGTAGACCAAGCTGGATGAGCAAGCATCTCAGAGAGGTGATTAAGAAAAAGCAGAAAGCCTACAAGGAGTGGAAGAAGGATGGGATTAGCAAGAAAAGCTACCTTAGTGAAGTCAGAACATGTAGGGATAAAGTGAGAAAGGCTAAAAGCCAAGTAGAGTTGGACCTTGCAAAGGGAATTAAAACCAATAGTAAAAGGTTCTATAGCCATATAAATAAGAAGAAAACGAAGAAAGAAGAAGAGGGACCGCTAAACACCGAGGATGGAAAGGAGGTTAAGGATAACCTAAGCATGGCCCAATATCTAAATAAGTACTTTGCCTCAGTCTTTAATAAGGCTAATGAGGAGCTTAGGGATAATGGAAGGATAACAAACGGGAATGAGGATATGGAGGTGGATATTACCACATCTGAGGTAGAAGCCAAACTTGAACAGCTTAATGGGACAAAATCGGAGGGCCCAGACAATCTTCATCCGAGAATATTAAAGGAACTGGGGCATGAAATTGCAAGCCTGTTAGTGAGAATTTTTAATAAATCGGTAAACTCAGGGGTTGTACCGTACGACTGGAGAATTGCTAACATAGTTCCTATCTTTAAGAAAGGGGAAAAAAAGTGATCCAAGTAACTATAGGCCTGTTAGTTTGACATCTATGGTAGGTAAGGTCTTGGAAAAATTTTTGAAGGAGAAAGTAGTTAAGGACATTGAGGTCAATGGTAATTGGGACAAATTACAACGTGGTTTTACTAAAGGTAGATCGTGCCAAACCAACCTGATCTCCTTCTTTGAGAAGGTGACAGATTATTTAGACAAAGGAAATGCAGTAGACCTAATTTACCTCGATTTCAGTAAGGCATTTGACACGGTTTCACATGGGGAATTATTAGTCAAATTGGAAAAGATGGGGATCAATATGAAAATTGAAAGGTGGATGAGGAACTGGTTAAAGGGGAGACTACAGCGGGTCATCCTGAAGGGTGAACTGTCAGGCTGGAAGGAGGTTACTAGTGGAGTTCCTCAAGGATTGGTTTTGGGACCAATCTTATTTAACCTTTTTATTACTGATCTTGGCACAAAAAGTGGGAATGTGCTAATAAAGTTTGCGGATGACACGAAGCTGGGGGGGTATTGCTAACACGGAGGAGGACCGGGATATCATACAGGAAGATCTGGATGACCTTGTAAACTGGAGTAATAGTAATAGGATGAAATTTAATAGTGAAAAGTGCAAGGTCATGCACTTAGGGATTAATAATAAGAATTTTAGATATACACTGGGGACGCATCAGTTGGAAGCAACAGAGGAGGAGAAGGACCTTGGGGTATTGGTTGATCGCAGGATGACTATGAGCCGCCAATGTGATATGGCCGTTAAAAAAGCTAATGCGGTTTTAGGATGCATCAGGTGAGGTATTTCCAGCAAAGATAAGGAGGTTTTAGTACCGTTATATAAGGCGCTGGTGAGACCTCACCTGGAATACTGTGTGCAGTTCTGGTCTCCCATGTTTAAGAAGGATGAATTCAAACTGGAACAGGTTCAGAGACGGGCTACTAGGATGATCCGAGGAATGGAAAACTTGTCATACGAAAGGAGACTCAAAGATCTTGGCTTGTTCAGTCTAGCCAAAAGAAGGCTGAGGGGGGATATGCTTGTTCTTTATAAATATATCAGAGGGATTAATATTAGGGAAGGAGAGGAATTATTTAAGCTTAGTACCAATGTAGACACAAGAACGAATGGGTATAAACTGTACACTAGGAAGTGTAGACTTGAAATTAGACGAAGGTTTCTAACCATTAGAGGAGCGAGGTTTTGGAACCACCTTCCAAGGGGAGGAGTGGGGGCTTTAAGACTATGCTTGATATCTGGCTTTAAGACTATGCTTGATAAGTTTATGGAAGGGATGGTATGATGGGATAGCTTAATTTTGGCAATTGATCTTTGATTACCAGCAGATAAGTATGCCCAGTGGTCGGTGATGGGATGTGGGATGGGATGGGATCTGAGTTACTGCAGAGAATGCTTTCCTGAGTGCTGGCTGGTGAGTCTTGCCCACTTGCTCAGGGTTTAGCTGATGGCCATATTTGGGGTCGGGAAGGAATTTTCCTCCAGGGCAGATTGGCAGAGGCCCTGGCGGTTTTTCGCCTTCCTCTGCGCGTGGGGCATGGGTCACTTGCTGGTGGATTCTCTGCAGCTTGAGGTCTTCAAACCACAATTTGAAGACTTCAATAACTCGGACATAGGTTAGGGGTTTGTTATAGAAGTGGATGGGTAGGGTTCTGTGGCCTGCTTTGTGCAGGAGGTCAGACTAGATGATCACATTGGTCCCTTCTGACCCTAAAGTCTATGAGTCTGAGTCTTTATGGACTTTAATTCCCTGTAAGCCATGTCATCAGTTGCCCCTCCCTCTGTCAGAGCAGACAATAATTTCACACCTTTTTTCACTCCAGACGCCATAGCACTGGGATCATGGAGCCCGCTCAGTTCACCGCAGCAATTATGACCACTGTAAACATCATGCACATTATCCTGGAGTATATCTGAATCTGCCAAAGCAAAAGCAGGCAAGGAGGCGATGGCAGCACAGTGGCGAGAGTGATGAGGACATAGACATGGACATAGACTTCTCGGAAAGCACGGGCCCCAGCATTGTGCACATCATGGTGTTAATGGGGCAGGTTCATGCTGTGGAACGCCGATTCTGGGCCGGGAAACAAGCACAGACTGGTGGGACTGCATAGTGTTGCAGGTCTAGGATGATTCTCAGTTGCTGCAAAACTTTCCGTAAGGGCACTTTCATGGAACTTTGTGACTTGCTTTCCCCTGCTGTGAAGCGCCAGAATACCAAGATCAGAGCAGCCCTCACAGTTGAGAAGCGAGCGGTGATAGCCCTGTGGAAGCTTGCAACGCCAGACAGCTACCGGTCAGTTGGGCATCAGTTTAGAGTGGGCAAATCTACTGTGGGGGCTGCTGTGTTTCAAGTAGCCAACGCAATCACCGAGCTGCTGATACCCAGGGTAGTGACTCTGGGAAATGTGCAGGTCATAGTGGATGGCTTTGCTGAAATGGGATTCCCTAACTGTGGTGGGGCGATAGACAGAACCCATACCCCTATCTTGGCACCGGAGCACTAAGCCAGTGAATACATAAATCGAAAGGGGTACTTTTCAATGCTGCTGTAAGCCCTGGTGGATCACAAGGGACGTTTCACTAACATCAACATGGGATGGCCAGGAAAAGTACATGACCCTCGCATCTTCAGGAACTCTGGTCTGTTTCAAAAGCTGCAGCAAGGGACTTTCTTCCCAGACCAGAAAATAACCATTGGGATGTTGAAATGCCTATAGTTATCCTTGGGGACCCAGCCTACCCCTTAGTGCCATGGCTCATGAAGCCATACACCGGCACCCTGGACAGTAGTCAGGAGCTGTTCAGCTATAGGCTGAGCAAGTGCAGAATGGTGGTAGAATGTGCATTTGGACATTTAAAAGCTCGCTGGTGCAGTTTGACTCGAATAGACCTCAGCAAAAGCAATATTCCCATTGTTATTACTGCTTGCTGTGCGCTCCACATCTCTGAGAGTAAGGGGGAGACATTTATGGTGGGGTGGGAGGTTGAGGCAAATCGCTGTAATTACGTGCAGCCAGACACCAGGGCGGTTAGAAGAGCACAGTAGGGCGTGGTGTGCATCAGAAAAGCTTTGAAAGCCAGTTTCATGACTGGCCAGGCTACCGCATGAAAGTTCTGTTTGTTTCTCCTTGATGAACCCCCTTCACTCTACATCCTTATAAGCTAGCCACCCTCCCCTCCTCCCTTTGATCACTGCTTGCAGAGGCAATAAAGTCATGCTTTGTTATACAATGATTCCAGACTACGTGCTACTGGCCTGGCGTGGTAAAGTGTCCTACCATGGAGGACGGAATAGGGCCTCCCTCCCCAGAAACCTTTTGCAAAGGCTTTGGGAGTACGTCCAGGAGAGCTTTATGGAAACGTCCCTGGATGATTTCTGCTCCATCCCCATACACGTTAACAGACTTTTCCAGTAGCTGTACTGGCCGCAAATGCCAGGGCAAATTAATCATTAAACATGCTTGCTTTTAAACCATGTGTAATATTTACAAAGATACACTCATCAGAGGTCATGTCTCCACCTTCAGGGTCTGGGAGCATGCCTTGGGTGGGCTCGGGGGGTTACTGGCTCCAGGTCCAGGGTGAAAAACATATCTTGGCTGTCGGGGAAACTTGTTTCTCCGCTTCCTTCCTGTGAGCTATCTTCAAGCTCTTCATCATTATCTTTCTCATCCCCAAAACCCACTTCTCTGTTGCGTGATTCTCCATAGATGGAGTCAAAGCACAGGGTTGGGGTAGTGGTGGCTGCACCGTCTAGCATGGCATGCAGCTCATCGTAGAAGCGGCATGTTTGGGACTCCAATCCGGAGCGGCCTTTTGCCTTTCTGGTTTTTACCTAGGCTTGCCGTAGCTTCTTAATTTTCATGTGGCATTGCTGTGCGTGCCTGTAATGGCCTTTGTCCTTCATGCCCTTTTGAGAATTTCTCTAACGTTTTGGCATTTCATTTACTGGAACGAAGTTCAGCTAGCACGGATTTGTCTTCCCATATGGCGAGCAGATCCCGTACCTCCCGTTTGGTCCATGCTGGAGCTGTTTTGCGATCCTGTGACTCCATCATGGTCACCTCTGCTGATGAGATCTGATGAGATCTGCACTCACCTGTACCTTGCCATGCTGGACAAACAGGAAATGAGATTCAAAAGTTTGCAGGCCTTTTCCTGTCTTCCTGGCCAGTGCATCTGAGCTGAGAGCGCTGTCCAGAGCGGTCACAATGGAGCACTCTGGGATAGCTCCTGGAGGCCAGTACTGTCGAATTGCGTCCACAGTACCCCAAATTCGACCCAGCAAGGCCGATTTCAGTGCTAATTCCCTTATTGGTGGAGTAAAGAAATCGATTTAAAGAGCCTTTTAAGTCGAAAAAAGGGGCTTCATTGTGTGGACAGGTACAGGTCCAGGCTTAAATCAAGGTAATGCTGCTAAAATTGTAGTGTAGACCAAGCCTGTGACTAATTGGAGGTGCTGCTCTGACAAGGTCTGTTTTTTTTGGTTGGTGTTTTCTTATCTCTACCTCTCCATTCTCAGTTTTGACTCATCTCTGTGTTAGCTGCATGTCCTTTTATCTGTTTCCTCCTTGTACTTTATTTTTACCTTCTCTAAACCCCTCTCTACCAGGTATTTTCTTTCCCTCTTGCTTTGATACACCTATTTCCCCTTTTCTACATTCCCTTTCTTCCCTGATGCTATTCCTTTGTTTTCAGCTATTTCCCCTTCCCTGTTGTCTTCCTCTTTACAGTTCCTGTTGGCTCAGTAGGGAACGTATCTCTGCAAATCCTCTAAAATCTGTTTTCCTGTATTTGTGAGAATGTTAGACAGGAAGGACCTAGTAAGTGATCTGTGTATAGAAACACTGAACAATGAGATTTTAAGGGACAGTGCGGAGCATGAACAGAACTTGTGTGGAACTTCTCTTCCTTTTTAGTGAGGTTCCTTTACATCCCCCATCAGCCATGAGTGATAGATGTGACAGTCCTGTGGTCCTGTTGTGGGAGGTGAGATCAGACTTAATATCAGGTGCCCCCCAGAAGTAATCACATTTCAGTGGTGAATGAAGTGATTCTTGTGTAAATAGTTTTGTGAAGCACTTTGGGATCCTAAAGAATGAAAAGAACTATCTGAATCTATGATTATTATAATTAGTAGGATATGATGTAGAAGCATCACTGCTATGTGTTTGAGAATGGCTCTAAACAGGGACCATAAAAAAATCCCACTGTGTTGTGGACTCAAATAATAATACCAGTGGGCAGAGGATGAAAGAGGTAGAGAGAACAATAAATAATAGAAAGTTCTTAGTTTGTGGGGAATTGTATTTGGTTTTCTGCTGGCTGTTGATCCACTTATCTATCACTTAGTTAGACTGGTAGCAGAAAGATACTTAGAAGTAAAACTTTGCCCTGAAGTTTGGCTTCTCTCTCCCTCATTTGAAAATGTATTTGGGGTAAGGAAAGGAACAACAGAGTAGAACTTCCCTTCCATCCCACATCGAAAAATAAAGTTAGCCCTGCATATGATAAGGTAACACACACAATTTTCAGTCTGGGTACAGACTAGAACCACAACAAAATGACTCCAGTGCCAGATAACAGCCTTTGCAGAAAGACTGATTCCCCATGGAACTGGCTTAGTGGCAGTATTTTCTAATGACAAACGTAAATCAAAGAGAGGAGAAAATCAGATAGCATTAGGAAAGCTAACAGAACTTCATCTTTGTATCAGAATCTTTAGAGACCATTCTGCCACCATTGAAGTAGTTATTGGCTATCTTCTGCCTAAAAGTATCAGCCTCCGTAGTAGCAGGATAACAATATGCTGGACTTCAGAAATGAAAAATAAATCCATTGTTGCAATATAAAAAGGAACCTTCCCTGCTTCTCCTTTCACCCTTAAAAATATCCTCCTTTTTCATTCTTGCGGGAGCCATAGCTTCCTGTGGCAGTGGAGAGTGGTACTGTGACTGTATGTGGGTGAAGTAGCATTCTTGGGCCTTCAAAACCACAGTCATCAGAACACACGCTATCATACAATTCTAAAGTCTCATTGTGAGAATATTAGGCATAGTGTCCGTAATTTCTCTAAACTGTTACTTACTAGAGCAGAACCTTGCTAATTCCCACTCATAACTGGGAAACTGTGCTTTTTTAATTTACCTCCTCAGTCCACATACCTTATCTGGGTCAAAACTCATCCCCTTTCCAGAGTTTTGACTATTTTAAGCAACAATAGGACAATGTAAAGACCACTCCAAGTTTTCTCGCTAGGCTTGGCTGTAGCTCTGGTTCCTTGCCAAGAGCTGGTCAGCCCACCCATTAGTACCATGGAGACAAACTCTCTCAGTTTGGACAGGAGCTCTCTGAAGCCTGCTTCCTCCTTTCTTGCTTTCTCCAGCTGGAGGGCCCTCTCTGTGGGCTTGCTATTGCTGGCAGTTGTTTCAAGGAGGGCTCAGAAGGCAATTTCAGCCCAGGTGTTGAGGACAGACCGTTTACTACTTCTTGGTCTGCAAGAGGTTAAAATTTAACAAAAAATTACAGTGAATCCTGGAAGCTGTCTTCATATGTGGAAATCCCACTGATCAACTCCATCACCTCCTCACACATCACTTCTCTTATCCACTTCTTCAATTTCCTCCTTAACTCTCACTCTGCTTCAGGGCCGGGTCTACAGTTTTCGCCACCCCAAGCAGCGCGCTGATTTGCCGCCGCAGATGGCGGGAGCAGTCTGTGTGCCCTTACGGTGGCAGGCGCATTTCCGCAGCGCCGGCAATTCGGTGACAGATTCTGTGTTTAGCTGAAGCCGCCCCGGACAGCTAAACGTAGAAGCTGCTGCTGAATTGCCTCACCGTGGAAACTCGCCTGCCGCCCTAACGGCGCAGGGACTGCCGCCCCTTGCAGAATGCCGCCCCAAGCACCAGCTTGGAATGCTGGTGCCTGGAGCCTGCCCTGCTCTGCTTAGGCTTCTTCCTCTCACAGTACAAAGGTGTTGTGGTCTCTCATCCTTAAAAAGTCCATCCTTGACGACTCCTACCTCTTTAACTACCACTTTCACCTCAAAACTCATTTAAAAGTATCCTCTACTATTATTACCTTGAGTTCCAATCCGCCAAATCTATTCTGGACCCCTCTAATCTGGCTTTCCCTCTTCTCCCCTCTCCTCAAGGTCACCAAGATCTCTTCTGACTCCATTGTGGCTGGATCTCAGGGCCACTCTTCTAACTCCATTATTTTTGGCCTTTTGGTTGCTGACAAAAATAAGGCTAACTCCTCGTAATGTGTTAAAACCCGAGTGTGAGGATTGTCTTTCAGCTTTGATCTTGAATGTACTTCTTTGCAGAAGTTTTAGTCAAATCCTTAATATTAATTGTGTTCATTTAAAATTAATTAATTTAATGGGTGATGGAATGGATCACTTGATGATTACCTGTTCTGTTCATTCCCTCTGGAGCACCTGACATTGGCCACTGTCAGAAGACAGGATATTGGGCTAGATAACTTTTGGTCTGACCCAGTATGGCCGTTCTTCTGGAATTATTATTTATATACTTTTTACCCCTAAGTAAATGCAGGTCAGGAATGGCCATGCTATTTTTACTCAGTTTTTATAGATCAATGTTATGATACATATGCCCTGACACTGCTGCACTTGTTTGCCAACATATCCTGTAGCCTTAGGCTAGCTTACTATTGTTTTCCCATTCTGTAGATATTCTGTTTACAAATGTGTTAGGTTTTGGATATGCCATTGTGAAAATATTTCTTCTCACTGAGGCGTGAAATTGCACCTTACTTCACACTTAAAATGTTCTTTGAAAATACTGATTTGAGTGCAAATCCCTTAATATTATAAGACAAAACAGGCCTGCAAATGTCGACGAAGGATTAATACACATGCAATAGCCAAATACTTGTTTTCAAACATAAGAAAAAATATTTGGTTTATGTCTGACCTTGTAGTATTAACAGTAAGACACCACAGTCATTATGTGCATTAGAATAACTTAAGGCTTTGGCTGGAGAGAGGGAGAGAGCCTCCAAGAATGAAAAGGAATAGAGAGAATGGTTGGTACCTTTATCTTTCTCAGGCTGACTTTAGGAATGGCCATGGCCAATCATTCATCAAACTTCAAGTATTCAAATTATCACTGGTTGATTAAAGGATGAGACATCTGTTCCTTATGATAGCCAGGAAAGTGCATGTATTTGCATTAGGAGATCAGTGGACTTTCTGTTCAGGCTCAGTAATATTTCTTAGCCTTGTCAAGAAATGGTTATTATATTTAGCAATCAGGCTGGGCAGAATCTCAAACTCGTTGTTCGGGGGTAGAATGAAAGATTTATATTAGTGCTGCCTGCACTGCTGTCAAAGAATCAGACATGTCCTCCAATTAATTGGCTTATGCAGGGGGAATTTCTTCTTGAATTGCATTCTAGGCCTTCCTTCGAAGGACGTAGAGTATCTAGAAGGGACTTTTTTGATGCCAAACCAAGATTCATTACAGTAGCAGAACTACTTGAGACAAAAGTATTAAGTTATTTGACTCATTATGCATTAATTCAGTAATCCATCAGTTTTGTGTGTGTGTGTGTGTGTATGAGAGAGAGAGAGAGACACCCTTCTGTGCCCTCTCTGTCGGGGAATAATGAATCAGAAATTTGGAGGTTCCAGACCCTTATGTAAGAATAATCCACATAATTGTTCCTGTGGTGGTTCTAAGCAAGGAACAATGCTAATGTTAAGGGGATAGTGTTAGTGGACTTCTTAAATTAATTAAGTAGCATATTAATGCCACTAATAGAAAACTACTTGGTCCTAAAAATAGATTTTATGGCCTGACCAAATATTTCTTGAACCACAACCATGTAGCTACAGCACA
This sequence comes from Gopherus evgoodei, assembly GCF_007399415.2. Classification (NCBI taxonomy): domain Eukaryota; kingdom Metazoa; phylum Chordata; order Testudines; family Testudinidae; genus Gopherus; species Gopherus evgoodei. The sequence goes on from NC_044329.1 coordinate 70,687,005, forward strand.
ATTTGAAAAAAAATTAGGGCTGTCAATTAATCACAGTTAACTCATGCAATTAATTAAAAAAATTAACTGTGATTAAAGAAATTTATTGTGATTAATCACACTGGTAAACAGTAGAATACTAATTGAAAATGATTTAATAATTTTTGGATATTTTTCTGCATTTTCAAATATATTGATTTCTATTACAACACAGAATACAAAGTGTACAGTACTCACTTTATATTTGTTTTTATTACAAATATTTGCACTGTAAAAATGATAAAAGAAATAGTATTTTTCAGTTCACCTCATACAAGTACTGTAGTACAATCTCTATTGTGAAATGTAACTTACAAATGTAGATCTTTTTTGTTACATAACTGCACCCAAAAACAAAACAGTGTAAAACTTTAGAGCCTATAAATCCACTCAGTCCTACTTCTTGTTCAGCAAATCACTAAGATAAACATGTTTGTTTACATTTCCAAGAGAAACTGCTGCCTGCACCTGGAAGTGAGAACAGGCATTCACATGGCACTTTTTTAGCCAGCATTGCAAGGTATTTACCTGCCAGATATGCTAAACATTTGTATGCTCCTTCATGCTTCAGCTACCATTCCGGAGGACATGCTTCCATGCTGATGATGTTCATTTAAAATATACTGAGTTAATTAAATTTGTGACTGAACTCCTTGGGGGAGAATTGTATGTCTCCTGTTTTTGTTTTACCTGCATTCTGCCATATATTTCAAGTCTCAGATGATGGCCCAGCACATGTTGTTTGATTTACGAACACTGTTACTGCAGATTTGACAAAACACAAAGAAGATACCAAGGTGAGATTTCTAAAAATAGTTTCAGAACTTGACCCACGTTTAAGAATCCAAACTCTGAGAGGGATGAGGTGTGGAGCATGCTTTCAGAAGTCTTAAAAGAACAACATTTCGATGCGGAAGCTCCATCACCCAAACCACCAAAAAAGAAAATCAGCTTTCTGCTGGTGGCGTCTGACTCAGATGATGAAAATGAACATGCATTGGTCCGCTCTGCTTTGGATTGTTACCTAGCAGAACTCGTTATCAGCATGGATGCATGTCCTCTGGAATGGTGATTGAAGCATGAAGGGACATATGAATCTTTAGTGCATCTGGCATGTAAATATCTTGCAATGCCAGCTACAACAGTGCCATGCGAACGTCTGTTCTCACTTTCAGGTGATGTTGTAAACAAGGAGGGGACAGCATTATCTCCTGCAAATGTAAACAAACTTGTTTGTCTGAGTGTTTGACTGAAGTAGGAGTGAGTGAACTTGTAGGCGCTAAAGTTTTACTTTTTTATTTTTTAATGCAGTTCTTTTTTACATAATTCTACATTAGTAAGTTCAACTTTCATGATAAAGAGATTGCACTACAGTACTTGTCTTAGGTGAATTGAAAAATACTATTTATTTTGTTTTTACAGTACAAATATTTGTAATAAAAATAAACATAAAGTGAGTACTGTACACTTTGTGTTCTGTGTTGTAAATGAAATCGATATATTTGAAAATGTACAAACATCCAAAAATATTTAAATAAATGGTATTTTATTATTAATGGTGAGATTAATCACAATTAATTTTTTTAATCACGTGACAGCTGTAAAAAAATACATTCTAATCACTTCGCACTTCGCCTGTTGTAATTTCCTCTCTTCCCTTGATTCTAGCAACCTTGGCCCCCTCAAATCCATTCAAAATCTTGCTGCAAAAATCTCCTCTCGTTGCTCTGACTACATTATCTCCCACTTTAAGTCCATCTATTGGCTCCCTTTCTTCCAGTGCATTGAATAAAACCTCTCATTCTTGTGTACAAAACCTCAAGAATTTAGCCCTGTCTATCTGACCTGTTAGCTTGTTGCAAGGTTGATTCATACCTTTGCGCTGCCAATGATGCCAGGCTCAGTTATCCACTTCTCCAACAGGAATATTCATGCTTTTTTTCCATACTGCCCTGTATGACTAGGGGAAAAGCTGCCTGGCAAAATCTGTAAGGCCACAAGCTTGTCCTCCTTCACATCACTCCTCAAAACTCAACTCTTCCTTAATCTATACAGGAAACTAAAACCTGATAATGGATAGGCAGGTGAAAAGCTGTGATTGCTACTACTCGCTGGTTAAGGATTGCAGACATCTTATTTTTGTTACCCTGTATCCCCCACCCCAACTGACTTACTTGTCTCATCCACCTGTTCTGTCTTGTCTTTTGTAGACTGCAAGCTCTTTGGGAAGGGACTATCAAGTACTATGTTTGTATAGCACCTAGCATAATGGGGTGTAATGTTAAATAATAATCAATGGATGCAATGTTATTGTAGCTATGTTGATCTCAGGATATTAGAGAGATAAGGAGAGTGAAGTTATATCTGTTATGAATTTTATTATGAAGTTGGTCCAATAAAAGATTTACCTCACCCCTCTTGTGTCTCTAATAGTAATCAGTGTCAGAATGGCAAAGGTGATTTAAGACATTTTTATAGCTTAGCTTCAAATTTAGCACACAGTACATTTGACAAAGGTCCTAAGAGATCATTTATATTAGAATTTTAATATTATGTAGCTTATAATTTTAATATACAGGTAACTTTTCAATTATTCAAGTGATATTGAAAGTTGATAGTTGATAGTATGTTGATGTTGATAGTATGATCGACTAAGTTTCATTTATGAAAGGGACACTGTTGACTTGAATTTTGGTTTCTGATAGAGCACCCTTGAATTTGTTCAAAAATTTTAGGTGTGACTAGTAACAATAGGAGATAACAAAATTTCAGATAGCAGATAAGGCTGTCAAGCGATTAAAAAAGTTAATCACTTGATTAAAAAAATTAATTGTGGTGTTAAATAGTAATAGAATGCCATTTATTTAAATATTTTTCAGTGTTTTGTACATTTTCAAATATATTAATTTCAGTTACAACACAGAATACCTAGTGTACAGTGCTCACTTTCTATTTTTTATTGCAAATATTTGCACTGTATAAAACAGAAGAAACAGAAGAAATAGTGTTTTTCAATTCACCTAATACAAGTACTGTAATCCAATCTCTTTATCATGAAAGTTGAACTTACAAATATAGAATTATGTACAAAAAAGCCTGCATTCAAGAACAAAACAGTGTAAAACTTTAGAGCCTACAAGTCCAATCAGTCCTATTTCTTGTTCAGCCAAACAAGTTTGCTTATATTTGCAGAAGATAATGCTGTACGCTTCTTATTTACAATGTCACCTGAAAGTGAGAACAGGTGTTTGCATAGCACTGTTGTAGCCGGCGTTGCCAGATGCACTAAAGAGTCATATGTCCCTTCATTCTTCAACCACCATTCCAGAGGATGTGTCCATGCTGATGACGGGTTCTGCTCGATATTGATCCAAAGCAGTGCAGACCAACACATGGTCATTTTCATCATCTGAGTCAAATGCCACCAGCAGAAGTTTGATTGTCTTTTTTGGTGGTTTGGGTTTTGTGGTTTCCACATCGGAGTGTTGCTCTTTTAAGACTTCTGAAAGCATGCTCCAGACCTCATCCCTCTCAGATTTTGAAATGCACTTCAGATTCTTAAATATTGGGTCGAGTGCTGTAGATGTCTTTAGAAATTTCACTTGGTGTCTTCGTTGCATTCTGTCAAATTTGCAGTGAAAGTGTTCTTAAAATTAATGACATGCTGGATCATCATCTGAGACTGCTATAACATGAAATATATGGCAGAATGTGGGTAAAACAGAGCAAGAGACATACAATTCTCCCCCAAGGAGTTTAGTCACAAATTTAATTAACGCATTTTTTTTTTAACGATCATCAGCATGGAAGCATGTGCTCTGGAATGATGGTCGAAGCATGAAGAAGCATATGAATCTTTAGTGCATCTGGCATATAAATATCTTGTGACACCAGCTACAACAGTGCCATGCGAACGCCTGTTCTCACTTTCAGTGCATTGTAATTAAGAAGTGGGCAGCATTATTTTCCATAAATGTAAACAAATTTGTTTCTCTTAGTGATTGGCTGAACAAGAAGTGGGATGGAGTGGACTTGTAGACTGTAAAGTTTTACATTGTATTGTTTTTGAGTGCAGTTATATAACCAAAAAAACCCTACATTTATAAGTTTGCTATTTCACTAAAAAGAGATTGCATCAGAGTACTTGTGTGAGGTGAATTGAAAAATACTATTTCTTTTGTTTACAAATATTTGCACTGTAAAGATAATACAAAATAATACAAAGTGAGCACTGTACACCTTGTATTCTGTGTTGTAATTGAAATAGATTATATTTGAAAATGTAGAAAAACAACCAAAAATATTTAATAAATTTCAATTGGTATTCTATTGTTTAACAGTGCGATTAATCACGAATAATTTTTTTTAGTTAATGGCATGAGTTAACGGCAATTAATTGACAGCCCTCACAGCAGGGTAACTTTTTTTTTTCAAGTGAATAGTTTCCCTTTAAAGGTGGTTCTTTTTATAGGAGATGTAAGGAAAAATAAATTATAGCCACTGTTTGCGCAGGTTTTTTATATACACTATGTAAAAACCTGGCTTAGTGTACTTTGTCTTTGCCTTGCAGGCAGGCTTGTGCTTTTACATACTTCCACATTAGGCTGCTGCAATTTTTTATGTATGTTTTGCAGCCAAAAATATTAATAGATTACCAGTCATGCAGAAAAACGACTGAGCTGCTTATCTATGTCAGGCATGATCAGAGATTCTTTAGGAAATGTTACACTGATGGTCAATATATGAGCCCAATTTTTAATATTTTTGTTTAAAAACTTGAATTTTATGTAACCAAGTACATAAGTACGTTTAAAGGTTTATGTGTGTAAAAACAAGTTGAATTATATACCATACACTGTTGCTTAAAACATGAAAAAACAGATTCTGCTTGCCTTACTCACACAAACAAGTTTAATAGGATTACTTGCGTGAGTAAAGTAAGCAGGATTTAGCCCTCATTTGATAGGATCAGAAGAGTATACTATATACGGGGATTTGCTGCATTATATTCAATTAAGAATAGTAGCTACAGGATCCCCTCTGCTGTGGAAAGTTTCTAAATGACTGTGTTTTAAAACTGTAACTATTCTCAAATTTGGGATTTCTCACAACAGACTTTTTGGTGGCCTCCGAGTGTGGCCAGCAACTCTTGCTGGTGGCTGCTCTGACAAACCTGTCTCTCGATCCATGCGTCCTGCAGCTCTTCACTGAGAACCCACCTTGGGGAAAGTGGGTCAGGAATTCAGTGGTCACCTGCTCCCAGGCTCCCAGTGCTCTGGCCTGGCGGGAGTGAGGGAACTGCCCAGGGGAGTGCCCTGACAACCGAATGCTGCAGCTGCCACTGCTGACAAGAGCCGCCTCTAGCGCTGTGCACACCAGCCACACGTGTCTCCAGTGGCGCTTCACAGAGCCCCTGAGGAGGCTGCCTGTGGTGCAGGGCACTGATCCCCGCCAGCAGTGTCAGCATAACCATCAAGGCAGTGCATCTTGCTTCCCTTTGTAACAGCTAGTCAGTAGCAACACCTGGGTGTTGCAGGGAGGGCCCACTGCTTTGCCGCCCCATTCTCTGCCCATGCTTTGGAGGCTGTCGTGGCTGCAAAAATATCCACTGAGGGCTGCATGCAGCCACAGTGGTCACGTTTGAGAAATACTGTGTTAAACCTACAGGGCCTATCTCCTCTGTCTTGTAAACACAGTGACTTTTATACCAGGGATGAATTGGGTCTGATTATTTAAAATGATCCCTCATACAATCTTCCGTTCACTTTCAGTAATAATACTTAGCTTTTATATAGCCCTTTCATGTGTAGATCTCAAAACAAAGTACACTGCTACCTCGATATAATGCCACCCGATATAACATGAATTTGGATATAACGTGGAAAAGCAATGCTCTGGGGGGGCGGGGCTGTGCACTCTGGTGGATCAAAGCAAGTTCGATATAACACGGTTTCACCTATAAAGTGTAAGATTTTTTTGGCTCCCAAGAATAGCATTATATCGAAGTAGAGGTGTAGCAAGAACAGTGATTATTTACTTTTGTATAATACTCTGTGGCTGGTCTCCCAGAATAATTATTTATCACGACAATGAAAATGTCTGTCAGCAAGGATACTCTACATGACCAACATGAGTTACTATTAGCTTGCACAAACATGGTCTATTTAAGTGGAGCCCACATTTTATTTATGATTCTTAAATCTTTGCCCAGCCTAGTCCTGCCTCCATTTCTGAAGGGATATTTTGTACCTTCTTGGTGCCTTTTGGTTTCCTGAGCTGTCCTTGCTACAGTGACTGTCCCTTTAAATACAAGAAATCCATGTAGCACTATGGCAGTTGCCTGCTGCACTAGGCATTGAAGGATTTATTTCTCACAGGATTTTGCAACAGTTTATCTAAAGCAAAATTGAAAAATAATCCTTTTTTCCATCTTTTGGGCTACATATTGCACTCATATGAGCAGCCAATCCAATTTTAACACCTAATATTGAAGGCTGTTTAGGCAAAAATCTCCCATTGACTTCACTACAGAGGATTTGAAGGGCTGGACCTTTTAAATTGTAATCTGTTGTACTATAAATGTGTCATCATCATAAGTAATGCAATGCTTGTGAAAGTATCTTAAGCGTTATCTACAGTTTTTCATCCTGAGCTTGGAATGGAGAATAAATTGGTATCTTGACTATCACTGTGTGGTTGGTAAATGCTGATTTATTTATTTATTTTTATATAACTGGGGCTTCTGTGCTACATTTTCACCTATGGGCCTCCAGAACATTGCTCAACAGGCTCTGAGTCCAGATAATTTGAAAACATGCTATAGAAGGGTTTGTGTTCTCAGATTTATTCACCATTCATTAACCATTTTAGACTGTCCAGTGTAGTCTGCTATACACCATGGGATTTTGGTTTTAAACATTTTTCCATTTCATAAATATCCTTCCTTCTGATAAGACACCTGCACATCCTGAGTTTTTTTTTTTAAGTTAGTGATAGTTACTGAATTGATATCCCTTGAGAGGGAAGTCTTCTTTTCATCCATGGATCAGACGGTGATGTATTGCAGGCATGACAAGGTAGAAATGCTCTCTTCGCACCAACATGGCTCAGCCTTGATCTGGAAAGGGCCACCTGTAGAGGTGACAATAATTTAGTTTCCGGGTCCATATGATCATTTACCTCTGCAGAGTCTGCCACAGGTATCAGTTCATGCCAACTGAAATTGTGGTTCTAGTACATCCCCACTTAGACCTTGTCTACACTTGTGTCAGCATATAGGGTACGTGTAGCTACATACCATAGTGAAAAGCTTTGTCCACACTGTGGTATATAGCTATATGCAAAAATGAAAGGGTCTGGCAGGGGAGAGGCTGTGGGGAAAGGCTCTGGTAGCTCCTTACTGCCAGAGCCTTTCCTTACTGCCAGACTTTCACTGCAGTGGGGATAGGCTTTAGCAGTGGGAAGGTACTGGAGCCTTTCTCCACAACCGCTCCCCTGCTGGAGCCTATCCCTACGGTAGGGAAAAGCTCTGGCAGTGGGAAGGCAGCGGGACACTACACTGCTAAAAATAGCGATATAGATTTGGGAGGCACTGCTTGGATATATAGAGAGTTGTGTACGGTATATAGCCTAGTGTTCTAACATGTCTTTACTCTACTTGCCCTAGCAGTGCTTCACTATCTAAACTGCTATTTGTATCTGTTGGTAGGAGGGCATGGAGTGTATGTTACTCTCTATGATGCCATAAGTGTAGACATAGCTTAAGACCTGGATTGGCTTCTCTGACATATTTCATGTTGGCAAGGACAAAACCATAAGAGAATAACAACTTTTGGTCACTCCTGATCTGTGCCAGTACTACCTGGTGTATTCCCCATAGGGAATCCCTGGGAGAATGTTCTGGTATACACCTGGGCAGCCCCTGCTAACAATCTGTTTTCCCATATAGCCTTATCAGGGTTGTAGAAACAAAGAGGGAAATGCTGAATTCCCTGTGTTTATCATCATCATTCTCAAGATGTGGAACCTACTGCTGTATATAGGTTTAATTAAAAAAAAAAGTAAATTTTTTAAATACAATTAGATGATGTAAACTGGAATTCAAACTGATCAAAGAACTTATAATTTGTAAAACAAGAATCTATATAGCTACTCCAGTCTGAATTAATTATTTAATTAGAGAGATTATATGTCACTGAAGAAATAGGGGGCTCTGAGAATTCCATAGTAATTCCTGCACTGGATGGGATTCACTTGGGTACAGAATTACTATTCAAGTAGAATTGTAGCAGGTGTAAGGAGACATAAATTCCTTCCCAGCCCCAGAGATGGTGACCAGTTAGGGATACAGGTATAGGTTTAAGCAATTAAGATAAAAGCAATTTTATTAGGGTTTTATCAGGTTCCTCTGATAGAAGAAACAAGTCAGTTGTACTTGTACTACCACATTGGGTTCCAGAAAGATTGACAGCTGGTGTAAGGGCAGGGACAAGGATCAATGTTTTATGGAATGGTTGGCTAAATCCCAGAGAATGTTGTGAGATGTAGATACTGTATACAGTGCATGTCCAGTGCCAGTGGGTTTTAAATTACAACTGTGCTGCAAGTCTTCTAATGGTATTTGTCTTTCAGACATGGGAATTCCCTTTGGGTTATAGTACAGATTAGGTTTTTATAAAATAGCTATTGAAACTACCAGAAATCTTCACTTTTGGTAGTTTGGTAGATGTTGTTATGTGGAAAGTTGTGTTAGGTCCTATAGATCTTCTGTGATTGCTGGGAGCTGATCCCATGGACACAGGTCTTGGGGAAAGACCAATTCTTGATATGAAGCAAGAAAATAACATTTTACATTTTTAAGACGCTACCTTCACTCCTAACCATAATCGTCTTTAACTCCCACTCCCCAGTCAAAAATGAGATCCCTATGCCTCCTTCCCGACCACCCCCAAAACCGGAAACCATCTTCGTGAAGGTAGATGTCTACAATATGCAGTTTGGGTACATAAAAACATAGAAGATATTTGGTTTAGCTTCTTGTCTGATATATATGGTTTGTACCAATGAGCAGCCTGGATATTTAAAAGTGAAATATCAATAGGTAATGTTGCCTGGGGATTTAGAAAATGTTACACATCTCAACATTTCAGTAAAGCAATATGTGGGCCTTGTCAAATAAAATGGAGTTATGAATAAAATCCAACTAAATATCATACAAGCAGAAATCTAGCATGCCCTGGTGTGATGCCTATTCCACGCAGATGATGAAAGGGCTAATGTGGCCTGATGAGGGAGGGCCAGGTGTAATTAATGATGTGACCCAGTTGGGGACTGACTGATGTTGTTAACAGAAGTTTAGTGCAGAAGGAAGCTGCAGGGAGAAACTCTGCAGTCACTCTCCCGATAGTAGGGAATGAAGAGACCTGGGGGAACAGGAGGGCTCTGGCAGGGTAAGGAGAAAGCCCAGAGAAATGCTTGGTAGGGAGAACTCCGGAGAGATGGCAGAAAGTGAGTGGAGTGAACCTTGCCTGCATGTTCTAGTGTCCCTGGAGTGGAACCCAGTGTAGAGGGCAGGGCAGGCCTGGGTTCCCCTACCAGCCATTAGGGAAGGTGATGTAAAGCCTCTGACTTAAGCCGATAAGGACTTCTGAGAGCCCTGAGAAACTGATATATAGACCATTGGGCCCAGAATTGAGGGTGGGAGACTAGATGGAGGAATCAGATACTTGTTTTTGCTACACCTTCTGTTAATTTGAAATATGACTTGTTGGAGGGCTGAGTCTTGAAATGAGGCAGACCACTGCAGGGCCAGAGCAGCTGTTGGCAGGGGGCACTAGATGAAGAGAGTATGCTACACTATGCCAAGCTGTGAGGGGATGCTCCAGCAGTAAGTGCACTCTTATACCCCAGGAATCAGTCACAAGAACTGAAATAAATGTAGCAATGCCCCTAAGTGGCATGCCTTACCAACAGACTTAGCTGTGTTTCATATTGTAGCTGTTGTCTTTTTTGATTTTTCTTTTCTTTGGTCATCAGAGCCTCTTGAATGCTAATTTATTAAAATCTTCCAGTTGTTGACAGTCTTGATTAAATCAAGTGGATTACAGGGATACTTTTAAAGTAAGCAATATTCAGGGAAGTGCTAATGTTTCATCATCTGAAATGAAATGTGAGTGATTAGAAACTCTGTTTTGGGATCAATAAAATATAGTCTAGCAGAAAATCAATGCATATTATAGATATGCCTTTTAAAAAAGCATTATGCACGTCACAGCTGTGAATATGTAAGATCAGTGGACAATAATCAATATGTTGGGTTAAAGTACAGTTTCATAAATGCTTTTACCTGGAAACATCTTAATGCCAAACAAATGTGGCCTCTTTTTACCTCTTCCTGTTGAGATTTTTTTTCTAATCTTCGTACCATTGATTCAGGCCTTTCCTATTCCAGCTGCTAGTTTCCATTGCATCTATTTTTAATTTCTTCTCTAGACCATTGTTCGTGACATTATTCTCATTGTCTATCTTCCCTTTCCTTTCCCATTCTATCACTTCTGATTCTCGTGTTTTCCTTTTATCTTTCTCCTTCCTCCCCTGTCTTCCAGCTGCTCCCATTCTTTCCTTTTCTTGTTTTCTTCCTTCCCTTTGTCTTCCTCCCCCGTTCTTAGCTGTTTGTAAACCACTTTGGGATCCTCAGAGGAAAGATGATTTAGAAGTGCATACACAGGATTAAGCTGTAGATAATTAGTTATCAGAAAAGGTAACTAAATATGTGAAACCTACTGCCTGTTCGGGCAGGTCTAGTGAGATAATGCAGTTTAATAATGCTCTTGTACAATGTGAGATAGCACAGTTCAGTGATATTCTGCCAGCATTTTAACAAAGGGCTCTCACAAAAATTCTCTTTTTGTCCTACGATCCAGAACCTCAGCACCACCCAGTTCCCTTCATGCCCAGTACTTCCTTGATACAATTAATTCTCCTGAGGGAGACTATGGTCTGGGCCTCCTTATCTACTTAGTGACTGCTCTCCCCCCCCCCCCTCAGGCTGCCTCTTCTGTTTCTCCAGTTGCAGTAAGGTCTCTGGAAAAGCAGGTTCCCTCCTGCTTCAGGGGTGCCTATGCCTCCATGATTGAAAGGATGGAGGTTTGTGTGTGTGTGTGTGTGTGTGTGATGATGCTTTTCATCAAATGTTTCTGTGACTGGTGATACACTGGTTCCTCTAGCCATACTTGAGACTATAGCCATGGTTCTCAAACTTGATTGCACCGCGAACCACTTCTGACAACAAAAATTACTATATGACTTGGGGGTGGTGGTGGGGGAGAACTGTAGCCAGAGCCCACCTGAGCCCCATCACCCTGGGTGGTGCGGCCAAAACCAAAGCCTGAGTCTCACCATCTTGGGCAGAGGGCCAAGCTCAAAGCCCAGGCTCCACTGCCCAGGAAGGGGCGGGGGAGGGGCAAAGCCGAAGCCCAAGGGCTTCAGCCCCGGGTGAGGAATCTGTAAGCTGAACCCTGCCACCCAGGGCTGAAGCTGAAGCCTGAGCCCTGCTGCCCAGGGCTGAAGCCCCGGGCCGCAGCAAGTCTAACGCTAGCCCTGGTGACTCCATTAAAATGGGGTCCCGACCCACTTTGGGGTCCCAACCTACAGTTTAAGAATCACTGGGCTATAGGAACAAAGATGACAGACTTTCAAATCCCCCCTTGCTTTTCCAGCACCCTGGCACCAGTGCAGTGAAGGAGAGAGCCTCCTGCAGAAGTGGAAGGGGAGTTGTTAGCTTTCTCTGGGCTCGTCCAGACTAGAGGAGGAAAATCGATCTCAGATACGCAACTTCAGCTACGTGAATAACGTAGCTGAAGTCGAATATCTAAGATCGAATTACTCACCCGTCCAGAGGGCGCGGGATCGATGTCCGCGGCTCTCCGTGTCGATTCCGGAACTCCGTTGGGGTTGATGGAGTTCCGGAATCGATATAAGGACGCTCGGGGATCGATATATCGCGTCTAGATTAGACGCGATATAGCGATCCCCGAGCAATTGATTTTAACCCGCCGATACGGCGGGGTAGTCTGGACGTGGGCTCTGACCCATGTTGCTCTGTCTCCTTCCATCAGTGCTGTCTGCAGCTCTGTACCCTACTAATGTGCCTCTGCTCCATCGGCGAGAAGTAAGACAGATGATCAGTTCTCATCTTCTTGGTGCTGGAACAGAGCAGTGAGAACAACAAAGGCATTTAAACAAGAATCTCCCTGAAGCTCTGTCCACAGTGTCCCAGACACCATTGACTGTTAGTTTATTATGAATATTCTGGAGGTTTTTGCCTAGGATGTTTAATTCCTACATTCCCTGAGAGTGAGAGTCTTCTGGAATATTTATTAGTAGTAGTAGTAACAATATTTTCATGGATTTAGAGTAAAATAAAATGTTTTACAAACATCAGCTGTACATGTTTGCTCACAACTGTTAAGTTGTTAATACAATACAGAGCTCCCAAGTTATTACCTCTGCGGGACTTCTCAGCATATATCCTCTCTGGATTTGCTTCTTGGATTGCATGTTCCGTGCGGCAGGGACTACTTGTTTTTGTGTGTTTTTAAGGCACCGGCACTTTATTATTAGTACTGATACTCCACATTTTGTTGTTTGAAAATGAAATTATTCACTTTCACATCATGAGTCTTCAGCTATGGAAGGTGCAAAAAAATATTGCCTTCAACCATCTGATTAGCTGCTAATGATTTAAACCCTTCTAGCCCTCGTTGTCAACTGTATATATCTATAACAAGGCCGATACACTAACAGGGAAACATTCAAAACATCCCCCTTGAGGAGTCGGGATGGGTGTGTTTAATTTTTCGTCCAGTAGAAACTGCAAGCTTAAGGATTCTGTGTGAGCCGTATAACTTGTCTCTGAGGCTGAGGATTCTGTTTCCACAGCATTTGTAGCCCTGGCATTTCACAGAACAACGGAGCAAATTTGGAATGCAGTGTTGGATCTGCAGGATGGTGGGTGCAATGTGCTTTTACTAGATTACCAAGACAGCTGTTCCCAGGTCCTTTTAAGGGCATTAACAAGCCAGTAAATTATATTTGAAGTTGGAAAACAATAATGATCATAGGTTAAGTTGCATTGTGGTGCCTTTTGTGATCCAGAAACAACATATTTGGAAATGGCCATATGTGCTCACTCCCCTCACCAATTCTGGTGCCAGAATTGCTAAAATCCCATTTTAACACTTCAGTGTTGCAATTTTTCCTCTTGCAGGCTCAGGAAAAGGCATTAATAGATGCTGAATTAAGACTTCATCAGAAGTCCCTATTTGATTAATTTAGAATGCTTACAGCTATCTTTATTGAATGTAGTGACAATTACAGCTGTTGGCAGAGCAGAACTAATTTAATCTGTTTTGGCTGCTGAAATTTGTGAAGGAGCCAAGAATGATTTCTGGGAAAAATTGTTAACCCTGAACAAACAATCCTGTAAGTTTCGGAGTCTGCTATCATCCCCTTATTGTTAAATATCAAATATCTTGATGCTAAATAATATGCAGGTTTTTTAAAAAGAACATATCCAGTAGTGGGAGTGCAACGTGTTGCATTTTGGGAACCCTGGGTTTGAATGAAGATTATGCATGTTAGGGAGCAGACCTTTATCATTTTAGAGAAGATGAGCACTGCATATGTGGAAAGCTACATCTAGGGGGGGATTCTTTTTTTGAATTTGGTAAGGATCTGACTTTTTCCTTTTTGGCAGGGGGTGGAAAAGGTTAACTCGGGATAGACAGACCCAAGCATTCACTGATAGTTGTATAAGGTATGTGTAGATGGTACATACCTTTTATTTTTCCTTACAAAGTCAGATTATAACTTTCCTAACCTTGTCATGGAACAGTTTCACTTACAAAACTGGGACTTTCTTTGTGGGCAGGTCATCACAGAATATTCATTACATTTGTATAAGAGGTGACAGCTTTGTGGCACAGAAAGAAATGTGAGGCTTGCAGGCCCTAGTCTAAGATTTAGATTTAGCAGGGTTAAAAAAAGGATTAGACATTTATATGCATAGCAACAATCTTCAGAGTTGGACTTGTTGTAACAAATATTAAAACAAACAAGCAAGAGGAGAGAGAGAGAAACCTTCAAGCCTCTGGGAATAAACCAGATTCTTAGGGGGAGACTTTCCCTTGAATCAGGTTATTCTGTTGCAGGGTTTCTTTCTCTGAAGCAGTTAGGAGAATCACTTTCTCCCCCAACTCCCACTTCGCTGGTCTGGCTTATCTGAGTAGTGGTTCTCATCATATGTATGTGACATCACTTCTTTAAAAACAAATTACCAGACTTTCTAAGACAGATTGACAACAGCCAGTTTTTTTTATCCAATCACTTTGTCATATGTACGATTTGTTGGAATCTCTTTTCATAGATTCATAGATTTTAGGGTCAGAAGGGACCAATGTGATCATCTAGTCCGACCTCCTGCACATTTGGTCTGCAATTTTTCTCATATAAAATGCTGATTCTTACGTCAGAACCCACAGTTGTGTGTGTACACTTGTAAGACTTTTTAAACCGCAGTTAGAAAGCCTGTAGGCCAGGGTAAGTGTAGGTACCTAGAAAGTTGTTAAGAGATGGTATCCTGAACTCTCCCTTAGTTGATGATTTCCCATATTTTCAAAGAAAAAAACCATGGATCTAGAGGGCACAGAGTTAAATAATGTAATTTCTTTATTTGTACTGCAGTAATCTCTCCTTATGGGTTCTGACATCCTCCCTTTTGGATACTAGTCTCTGTGACTCATCTGCCTGAGTTCTACTGTTGTGATACATTTGGAATCTGTTAACTTCTTCATATGACAGTTCAAAACCGACAAAATACTTTTTAAAGTGCAGTAAGTGATGGGGAAATATATTGTAATATGAGAAAACAAATAAAAATCATCTCATTGATCTGCATGGGATTAGGGAGATAATATCTCTTATGTTAGATTTTTTTTTTTAAAAGAGACTGCTCTAAATTCTGATGCTGGAGGCGAACAAATTATAGTCAATTTCCTATCCTCTTTTCAGTAGGGTGTGACACAGTAATCTAGCTGTACAAGGGTTGCTTCTTGCTTATATTTACTCCCAGACTTCAGTGAGAGCTGTGTATCAATATTTGAGGACAGAATCTATTCCAAATGCTGAGTGAATATTCAGTGAACCAGAAGCAAATGTAAGGAAGTATAAGCAAGAAGCAAAGCTTGCACAGCTAAATGATGGTCTCATCATAATAAAAAGAGAGTAGGAAAAAACTTGTATTCCATTTTCCAACAATGAAATTTAGAAGATGAACTCTTAAAAGATCCGTTAGGTACCTAATTCCTCACATCAGACATTTCTGTGACCGTTTAGTCTCCTCTTTCCATTGACTTCAATAGGCATTGAACATGAATATCTAAGGCAGAGTTTGGCCCCTAAAATTGGTTATGCTGGTGTCTCATCCCTCTTTAAAATTCCTCTGCTAATATAAAATATTTCAGATACAGAATATTGTCTATAAATAATAGACGTGGCTCTTACTAAAGTACTTTGATCTTCAGCATTAAAGTACTTTTCCTGAGAAATATCATTTAAACTTATATAAATGGAGGAAATGTGAAGTTGTTCTTTCTTTTACATTTTCATTTATCATTTCATCAGAGATGTGGCACAGAGAAATCCTTTCTCCATGCCGGCAGTCACAAATTCCTGCCTGTGGTTTTTGTGCCTAATTAGCTGTTTCTGTTCAGTGCTTACTGTAAAATATTTCTTGTCACTGCACATCAGCTTATGCCATATTGAATAAGCTTTAACAAAATGCTCTGTTTGTGGCAGGTAACAAACATTGTAGGTCGAAAAAGACATAATCTTCCTGTGGAGATGGATATCATAAGCCATACTGATCACTCTTCCAGTCTGTAGCACTTAGTTCTTTGATGCTGTGTTGCTCATCACTTAACAATTACACTAATTACATATCTTTTCCTAGTGGAGAAGCAATTGTGCAAACTGATTTTTTTCTTTCAAATAGATACCTTTTAAGACCTTGTCATGGTATAAACCCCCACTCTGAACCTTAGCGTCCAAAAGATGGGGTATCAGCATGAATTCCTCTAAGCTCAATTACCAGCTTAGTACTTGTAGCGCTGCCACCAACCAGGAATTCCAGTGCCTGGTACACTCTGGTCCCCCCAAAATCTTGCCCGGGGACTCCCAAGACCCACTCCCTCTGGATCTTAACACAAGGAAAGTAAACCCTTTCCCTCACCCTTGCCTCTCCCAGACTTCCCCTCCCTGGGTTACCGTGGAAGATCACTGTGATTTAAACTCCTTGAATCTTGAAACAGAGAGGAAAATGCACCTTCCCCCCTCCTTCTCTCTCTCCCTCCCAGACTGTCCCTGAGAGAGAAAGTAATCCTAACACAGAGAGAAAATTAACCTTTCTCTCCCCCTTCCCTCCTTTTTCCCCACCAATTCCCTGGTGGATCCAGACCCAGTCCCCTGGGGTCTCACCAGAATAAAAAAAACAATCAGGTTCTTAAACAAGAAAAGCTTTTAATTAAAGAGAGAAAAAACAGTAAAAATTATCTTTGTAAATTTAAGATGGAATATGTTACAGGGTCTTTCAGCTATAGACACTGGGAATCCCCTCCCAGCCTAAGTATACAAGTACAAATTAAAATCTTTTCAGCAAAATACAAATTTGAACTCCTTCCAGCCCAATACACATTGAACTCCTCCCAGCCAAATACACATTTGCAAATAAAGAAAACAAACATAAGCCTAACTCGCCTTATTACCTAGTACTTACTATTTTGAATCTATAAGAACCTGTATCAGGGAGATTGGAGAGAAACCTGGTTGCATGTCTGGTCACTCTCAGAACCCAGAGAGAACAACAACCAAACACTAACAGCACACACAAAAACTTCCCTCCCTCAAGATTTGAAAGTATCCTGTCCCCTGATTGGTCCTCTGGTCAGGTGACAGCCAGGCTCACTGAACTTAACCCTTTACAGGCAAAAGAGACATGAAGTACTTCTGATATATTAGCCCTTGACTATCTGTTTATGACAGACCTCTTAATATCAAGTTCCTCACAGAGTAGACAGGGGCCTGTAACACCTTTGTGTCACTTTTCAGAAGAATAGGGGTTTACCACAGTGTCCTAGCCAGTAGTCCAGTCTCCTTGACAGTGCTGTACATGTGTTGGGTTTGTCTGCATGTCAGTACTGGTGTATGCACATAATTTGGGCATAGGTGCTGCAACTAGGGTGCTGGGGTTGCTGCCACACCCTCTGACTTGAAGTGATTTCCATTATATACAGGGTTTACAGTTTGGTTCAAAGGCTTTCAGCACCCCCCAATATAAAGATTTTTCCAGTACCCCTGAATTTGGGAACCCCAGAGAGGAAAAAGTGCTATAGAGATGTCAGATATGATTATATTAAAAGCTACAGCTTATAAGACTGAAAACAACTGAAAATTCCACACAATTAACTTATATGTGAAAACAAATATAATTTTATCCCATTATAATTTTTGAAACTTGCCTTTTGGTCATGAATTTATTCAATATGTGTGGTAATAGAACTTGTATGGAACACTTCCATTGACACAGCTTCTGTTAATATTAGACTGAGATCAGTTTTGATATCCTACTGAGCTCAAGTAATTTAGACTTGATAAGTGTCACTGGAACTGTAAGAATTGTGTGAGACCTCTCCATTGCTCAGTCTTTAGGAGTCAGTACAACGTAAATGAAGTTGAATGAGATGCTTCTATTATCAAGTTTTTGCAGACCGTTTGTATCTGCAATGTTGTCAATGGAGTAGTAAGTAATGTACTGGAGTAGGATTTCATTGTGAGTAATTTGTTGATTAAAAATGTTTTGTTGAGTAACCTTTCCCTCTGCTTCAAGATACCAGTCCACACAAAGGCCTGAAGTATCTGTAATACTTAGGGATCAATTATGCCGTATAGGCATAGCCCATTGCAAAGGCTGGTGTGAAGCCACACTGCTGCAGAGGGAACAATGGGAGGCATTCTGCAGGTTACTATCCTCCATATAGCTGGTAGATAGGGTGGGGCGGGGACAATGGCAAAGCCATGGTCCTGCGTTCTCCTAACTCTTTTAGGGCATTGAGTATCCCCTTAGGATGAGAGAGCACTGGTTGTGTGTCTCATGATGCTCTTTTGCCTTCCCCCCACGGAGCAACTGTCTAGTAAGCAAGCAGAATTTTCCTTTAACTTCTTAAAATTAGGCCATTTTACTTGGCATATGAGGCAGGGCTTAAATTCAGCTGGAGCTGTCCAGAGTGGAGCTCTGGTAAACATTTCAACTCCCTTGGAGTTTTTATAGCATGTGTGGGGGGCTCCAGGCGATACTCTATAATAATTTAAGCCCTGGTATAAGGCAATGCAGTGTTGGAGAAAAACATGTATTTTTTTTTACTCGTAGTAAAAATAACACACTAGAGCAGGGGTGGCCAATCTGAGCCTGAGAAGGAGCCAGAATCTACCAATATGTGCTGCCAAAGATCCACAGTAATAAGTCAGCAGCCCCACAGTAGCTCACTCTTAGTGCCTCCCAGCCACTGGTGGCCCTGCTCATCAGTGCCTCCTCCTCCCTTCCCACGCCTCCTGCCCATGAGCTGTTTTGCAGTGTGCAGGAGGCTCTGGGGGGTTGGAGGGAGGAGCAAGGGTGCTGGAAGGGGTGGGTGCCTGGGGCAGGGCCAGGGCCAGAGGTTAAGCAGTGAGCACCCCTGGCACATTGGAAAGCTTGCGCCTGGAGTTCCAGCCCCGAAGTCAGCGTCTATGCAAAAAGCCACATATTAACTTGTGAAGAGCTGCATGCGGCTCAAGAGCCACAGATTGGCCACCCCTGCACTAGATCATTCCAGTCTAATAATAAAACTTCACTCCACTCACCACTACATTGACTAGGAAGCTTACTATAGTGATCTGGAACATGATGTCCAAATATTGTAGTGTGTTTGTTTGTAAAGGGTAATAACTTTTTATTAAGTGTTTTTAAATTATGTAACATTGTGAAAGAAGAGAAACCCAGGTTTGGATTGAAAGTCTGTGTGTATAGTGGAAGAGACTTTCAGAGATACAGAGGGCTGATAGGTGCCCAACTCAGTGAAATTCTGTGAGAGTTAGGTACCTAACTGTCTTTTGTGCCGTTGACAGTTGTCCCCATAGTGCATTTCTGGAGGAGTGCAAGGTATAATGCGTTTTTGGAAGAAACACAGTAACATCACAAGGCCCCTTATATCTAGAGGGCTAAACCTACTAGTCAGAGGTTGACACCCAGGATGAGGAGGCACCAGCAAGCAAGGTCCAGTGTTATCTACAGAAGCATCTGAATTGTAAATATGTGACAGGCTTCAAGTCCCAATTAAGAGAAACCCAAGAAATACTAACAGTTGATCCTTGCTGGAACTACCATGATGATGGCCATCTTTGTTTAAAATGTATTTTTCATAGAGAAAAATGTCCATTGCAAATTATTTATATTTGTTTGGGAAAAGTTTATCTTAAATCTTTCTCTGAAGGAGATATCCTGAATGTCTTGTGTGGATTTTCTAGAATGTGATCTTTACTGCAAATGCAGCATTTTATGTTTTTAATTTGTAAAGGATTTTTCCATATAATTTCAAATAACTTTTACTGAAACAAAAGTGAAAATAAATATGCATGTCTTTTTGGTTTTAGTAACCTTCAGATTATAGTCAGGAAGCTATTATGGTCAATTTAACTGTTCAGAGACGATAAACCTTTTAATCCATTTGAGCGATAGAATTGATAATTATTGAACTGTTAAGTGTAAAACCAACTTACTAAGTATGCTTTCAGCTGACAGGGCGACTTCATCATATTGTCAGGGGGCCTGTTATTTTGAAGAAATTATGTTGTGTGTAACTAATGGTGTGGTCACGGAGGCAGACTCATGCAAAGAGATAATAGATGTGTTGTGTTGCCACACAATATCTACTGAATGTTAGATAATAGAGGTTAGAATTATGTCAAACTCGGGGTCCATTACTTACCCCTTACCAATCTACTTACTTGTTCTTGTAATTTTCATGTACTTAATACATTGTTTCATCCCATTAATCATTCATTTAGAATATTCTTAGGAATTTTATTTAATTTCCACTAATATTAGTAGTGATTTATCTTAACACAATTTCCTTCAAAATAGAAAGCCAGGTGGATGTGATTGTTTAATACTATTTTATTTGCTTTTATAGCTTATTATATATAATGCACAACATGCAGATATCACAGAGTCTTCTGCAGATTTGACGTAACTGTTGGTTCTTTATCATGCAATATGATGCTGAAGTCTTCTATTTTCAGTTTTAGTAGGAATATTTTCATGGTGAGGAACCTAGTTGAATGGTAGCAGGGGTCCTGATGTATATGTGATATATATGTAATGTATTGATGGATAAAATAGATAATTTATCTATATGAATGAGCTTTTGAAATGCTTTTGAAAGTGAGACTATAGCAGACCACACAATTGGTGTATGTAGAGGGATTGTCTCAGTGTTTACCATGATGTCCTTGCTCTGTACCCCAAGGTGAGGCCAAGTCTCGCAGTCCTTATTCATGCAAAATTCCCAGTGAAGTAAAAAACTTTTTGTTTTCAAATATCTAATTTCCTTTTTTTGTTCATATCCTTGTTTGTTCTAATATCTTCTCCCATTGCAAGTACATTTATTTAGATAAAAATTGACTGCTTAGTTTCATGGGGCATTCTGTTGGCCTTGTTCAATTGATTTTTAAAGGTGTCTTGTTTTATTGTAACACTAGTATTTTTGCTTTTGCGCTTCTGGTTTGAATGAGCAGAAACACTCAGGGGAAAAACATAGCAAACAGTGCTAAATTTTGCATGCTTTCAAGACAAAATTGTTAATCCCTACATCATTTCCTCTAGCTTGGATGGGGAGAAGATCTCTAGAAACCATTTCATTTCTTGAAGGGGTCAGAAGAGAACTTAGGCCAGGGATGGGCAAACTATGGCCTGGAGGCCACATCCGGCCCTTTAGACATTTTAATCCATCCCTCAAGCTCCCACTGGGGAGCAGGATCCGGGGCTTGCCCTGCTCCGGGGCTCCAGCCAGGGAGCGAGGTCAGGGGATTGCCCCGTTCTGCACATGCTGTAGGTCTGTGTGGCTCCCGGAAGCAGCGGCATGTCCCCACTCCAGCTTCTACACATAGGGGCAGCCAGGGGGCTCTGCACGCCGCCCCTGCTCCAAGCACCACCCTTACAGCTCCAATTGGCTAAGAACCGAACCCCTCAGTCCCAGCCTGGAGCACCCTCCTGCACCCCCAACCCTCATATCCAGCCTCACCCCAGAGCCTGCACCCGCAGCCGGAGCCATGATCTCTTCCCAAACCCTGGCCCCCAATTTCGTGAGCATTCATGGCCCACCATACAATTTCCATACCCAGATGTGGCCCTTGGGCCAAAAGGTTTGCCCACCCTGACTTAGGCCAAGACTCTGTTTCGCCTCCTCCATGATTTCCTCTCTACCAGTGGGCCACATGCTTCCTGCTGTCCTTGGGGGGTTAGAGGACATATCTTAGTGACATTTCTGAACCCTCCTCCCCCTCAATGTCAAGGTTGTGTGACGGCTGGTTCCCTCTATCCATCAGATTCTTCTAGGGTGGCTAATCTGGCTTATCTTCATATGGGCTGGCAAGTTAGACCCCCTCCTCCCCACACCCCTGTCTACAGAAAAAACTTGTGACAAGGGATGTGGGAGGAAGTGGGTGGCATCAGTCTTGGATGAAACGTGTTTCTGGCTTACTAAAATGTTCTCAAACCTTTTGGCAAATCTGGGCAAAGTTTTAGGCTCATTACAACTCCTGTTCCTTCAGGTAGGTCATTTGCCGCTGAGCTTCCAGTTCCTTAAAGGTGATTTATTTCACAAGGCTTTAATTTTTCTTTATATTGGCAGATTTTGTCTTTGATGAATGTACAAAGTGCTCCTCCTTGCTAACCTTTCTAGCATGTAGAGCATTAGTCAGTGATTACAAGCGTGTTGTATATATTTTATTGTGCGGACACCATTAAATGTAATGCGTACTCTGTAATATAAACTCTGTTGAACAAACCTGGTGGCTGTAACTTTTAAAAAGTAACAACCCCTCCCCCCTGATTAATTTCTGTGTAGGTTATTTTGTGACTCAATTCTTGGAAGTCTCAGACTCCACCAAACCACTTTCCTTCAGACACATTGTAGTGTTACGGTGGGGGCAGGAGTACATGAGCTTGGCCTCCTCAGTTAGCAGGATAAAGAGGCATGTATTCCACTCCATGGAACCATAAAGTCCCTGAAACCAGGAAAGAAGTTTGTAATGCAGATCCAATGAAATGTCTTGTCTTCTGTAAACCTGACACACATTTGTGTCTGATTCAAATCTTCTTATTCTGTTCCTTATTCTATAAATTGTACATCTGACACACAACTACCGGAAACCTTTAGTTTATGGTTTGACTGCTGTGGTTTGTTTTACGGTGCATTACATTGAATTTGTCAGCCATTGTCTTATCTGACATTCCATGACCATCCCAGATATTTTCTAATACCTAAGGTTGCTAATGTTGAATGAGTGCTTTTACAACATGAGTACAGATTTGTTAGAATCTGTTTTTGCCTCCTACCCTCCCCAGGCTATAAATATTTCTCATAAACCATTGTTTTGTGATATTTCTTACCCAAATTTCCACACTTGTTGCTATTACAAAATGTTGAGGGACCATATACTTTGTTACCCACACACATACATACAGTTTCCTCTAATTCATGGTGAACATACAGTTTCCTCTAATTCATGGTGAGTTCTTATCCTCTTTGCAATGTGTGCAATTCAAAGTGTGTGTGTGTGTGTGTGTGTGTGTATATCCCTTGAACATCTTTTAGGTAGAGCAGGTAGGCAATTCCTCCCTTGTCCCAAATCCTTTGCATCTCTTCAGCACCAACAGTTTCAAACTCTCACAAGCAGTGGTCATTTCCTGTCTCTTTCGCTGGCTTCCAGTGAGACAGCAAGTACACCATCTGGATCCAAATAGATTTGCACAGATTGGAGACCTAGACCTTGTAGTGGACGCATCTTATGCCTCTTTGGTTCAGTTGCTGAATTCTACCAGGCTGTCTCCAAACTCTCACTGAGCTGTAGTTGGCTCAGTCTTCAGATGGTGACTATGATATGTCATGTCATGCCAGGTGGTCTGCCCACAAGGAGAGCTTCCTGTATAGCTTCAAAAGAGCTACTGAGCATGTGGATGTTTTTGCTTCCTCTGGTAGTGTCATTTTGTCCAACTCTGGCAAGTCTGTAAACAAACAGAGTCCCCAAAAGTAAACCAATAAACTGTGTCTCCACCTCGCTATTTCTTCCCTTATTTACACCACTAAATGCTGAAATGTATGCATGCGGATAAACCATTTGGCTGTTGTTCTGCATATGAGAATGTTGGCATAAGTACCACAGTTTCTCTTTGTGAAGAAACAAGTGTATCACTTTACTTAAATGAACACAAAAGTTAATTTAAAACATGGGTTCAGTTCAGTAATCCTTATGCTCATGGATCAGGCATTGGGAGAATTGAGTTTTAATCCTAGTTTGCTGTGTGACTGAGGCCTGGTCTTCACTGTGGGGATAGTTGTAAGTTACGCAACTTCAGCTACATGAATAATAGTGTAATAATAGTGTAATAATAATGTAGCTGAAGTCAACATACTTAGACCTATTCACTGCAGTGTCTTCACTGCGGTGAGTTGACTGCTGCCACTCCCCCATCGACTCTGCCTGTGCCTCTCGCGGCAGTGGAATACAGGAGTCGATGGGAGAGCGCTCGGGGGTCAACTTATCGTGTCTAGGCCAATCCACGGGTAGTATAGACATACCCCAAGATAACATTTGAAAGAAAATTTCAAGCAGATTGCTGTGTTGATTGAAGTAATACTGTTGCCTTTAAACATTTAAATTTTTTTGTACTGTTTTATATTGAATTATCAGATTTAATAAAAATAAATTTTGTGGAGTTGTATCTTCTCATAAAAAGAACTGGTACATCTTTCACTTTTATTTTTAGGTATGTGTCTTTCACATGTTGCTGCAAAATTATTGACAAGGGTTGTCACTTTGACTGCTGTTTCAAAAGATAATATGTCTGGGCTTTGGTGAAAACAAATTACAGCCGCTTATCTAGAAGAAAACAGCTTCCAATGCTATGCAAGACATTGTAGAGAACAATGGGTAGACTCTTTATTTAAAATGGGTTGGTAATTTAAAAGGAGGGGCTGCGGTTTTCGAGTTGACATGCAACACAAACCCAACAACCTCCCCCCCCTGCAATTCACTGGGATGATTGCTTCACCCCTCCCCCTACTCCGTGGCCAACGGCGGGGAACATTTCTGTTCAGCCACAGGCAAACAGCCCAGCAGGAACAGACACCTCTGAATGTCCCCTTAATAAAATCACTCTGTTTCAACCAGGTGACTAACAATGATATCACTCTCCTGAGGATAACACAGAGAGATAAAGAATGGATGTTGTTTGTATGCCAGGAAACACTGGGACCATACGCTGTGTTATGTAATGATTCCAGACTAAGTGCAAGTGGCCTGGCGTAGTAAAGTGTCCTACCATAGAGGACGGAATAAGGCTGCCCTCCCTAGAAACCTTTTGCAAAGGCTTTGGGAGTACATCCAGGAGAGCTTTATGGAGATGTCCCTGAAGGATTTCCACTCCATCCCCATACACGTTAACAGACTTTTCCAGTAGCTGCAGTGCTGTGAATGCCAATTTATCATTAAACACGGTTTCTTTTAAACCATGTATAATTTTACAAAGGTACACTCACTAGAGGTCCCTTCTCCATCTGGCAGGTCCGGGAGGCAGCCTTGGGTGGGTTCAGGGGGTACTGACTCCAGGTCCAGGGTGAGAAACAGTTCTTGGCTGTTGGGAAAACGGTTTCTCTGCTTGCTTTCTGTGAGCTATCTTCCTCATCCCCAAAACCCGCATTCCTGTTGTGTGCTACTCCATTGATGGAGTCAATCACAGGGGTCGGGTAGTTGTAGGGACACCTCTTATGATGAGCTGCATTCTGTTCTAGAAGTGGCATGTCTGGGGGGCGCTGACCTGGAGCGGCCATTTGCCCCTCTGGTTTTTTGGTAGGCTTGCCTCAGCTCCTTAAGTTTCACGTGGCACTGCTTTGAGTCCCTGCTATAGCCTCTGTCCTTCATGCCCTTGGAGATTTTTTTCAAATGTTTGGGCATTTTTCTTTTTGAACGGAGTTCTGATAGCACGGACTCTTTTTCCCCTTACAGCGATCAGATCCTGTACCTCCAGTTCGGTCCATGCTGGGGCTCTTTTGCGATTCTGGGACTCCATCATGGTCACCTTTGCTGATGAGATCTGCACTCACCTGCAAATTGCCACGCTGGCCAAACAGGAAATGAGATTCAAAAGTTTGAGGGCCTTTTCCTGTCTACCTGGCCAGTGCATCGGAGCTGAGAGTGCTATCCAGAGCGGTCACAATGGAGCACTCTGGAGTAGCTCCCGGAGGCCAATACCATCAAATTTCGACCACACTACCCCAAATTCGACCAGGCAAGGTTGATTTCAGCGCTTTTCCCCTCGTCGGGGGAGGAGTACCGAAATTGATTTTAAGAGCCCTTTAAGTTGAAAAAAATGGCGTCATTGTGTGAACGAATGCAGGGTTAAGTTGATGTAACTTTGCTAAATTCGACCTAAACTTGTAGTGTAGACCAGGGCTATGTGGAGTAGGGCCTGAAGAGGAGACCATCCGGGATGTATATAGGGAGAAGTGGAGTCAAGGAAGCAGAATGCTCACTTGATATAGCTTTCTCCAGTCCCAGGCATTAGTGCAATTCCTCAGCAGAGTATGATTCAGAAATGCAAATGATTGGTAGCTATAGCTGTATTCAGGCAAATCGAATCTCCGATTCCATCCTAAAAATCAGGATTGTTCTATCAAGCTAATTTGCCACTTGATAAATTGGGATCTAGTTCTCAATTGTGCAAAAATTACTATAAAAACATAATTGTATAATCCCCTAGTGTGTAATTATGGTGCTTTTTGACAATATTATTTGAGATGTCTTGAATCTGTAAACACAGTGCATGCATTTACAGTAAATCTCTGCAACTACACTTCCAATTAATTCTTTTTAATGAAAATACTTGGTATATTGCAAATTGATTGCTTTTCTAAGTTCAATGCAGTGGTAATTTTTCTTTTAGCACCTAAAGAGTTTGATCCACTCTTATACACTAATTGCTTACAATTTTTTAAAACTGAAGCCATTTTAAAGCTAACTTAGCTTTTCTCTTTGCCAACATAAAATTAGATTAAATAAATTATGCTGAACAAAATTCCTCTCTTTAGGCCTTGGACAACACTATTTCAGTCTAAAGAGAATTTTAATGACTGAATTACAAACCACCTGAAAATAATGTCTAATAGAGATGCTAGCTAACCCTTAGAAATGGTAATATTGCAGTGGGTTTTGCTATACATGTGGCAGAGCTCTGACCTTGCCCTCATGGATCCCGCACTTCTAGGTGGTTTACGCTAGCCTCAATGGCTCACTGTGACCCTTCACGTAGCCCTTCTCTTTCTAGGGCCAGGGTTACAGTCTACTGAGCCCTTTTCATCATAAGCCAGCAAGGAGGTTGGTGAGAGAACTCCCCCAGTCTCTGTTGTCTCTAGGGGCTTGTTTCAGAACAGTTTAGTCTCCTGTCCTCATAGGGACCTGACTTCCCCTCCCAGGAGATGTTCCTGTAGTGGTGGGTTGGGGAGAACCCGGGCCTGCCCTCTACTCCGGGTTCTGGCCCAGGGACCCTAATGGTAGCAGCTGTTGGCAGCCACCCTTTCACTGCCAGAGTTGCTACATATTCCTGGGCCACTTCCCCACAGCTCTTCTGCTTCTCCCTTCTTCACCCTTACCTTGGGGCTCCGTTAACGATGATTTGAGGGTGTCTTCTTTAATCAGCCCTTCAGCCACACTTCCTCTCCTCTGGCTCCCTGGCTGTCCCCTGCCTGACTGGAGTGAGCCCTTTTTATAGTATCAGCAGGGCCTTAATTAGAGTTAGGTGGTCACATTAACTTAATGGCCTCACCTGACTTTTTGCAGGTTAATTAGAGTCAGGTGTTCTCATTAGCCTGGAGCAGCCCCTGCTCTGGTCAGTCAGGGCTTGTCTACATCACAAAGTTGCAGCGCTGGTGAGGGGGTTACAGCGCTGCAACTTAGGAGGTGTACACATCTGCAGGGCATCACCAGCGCTGCAGCTCCCTCTTTGCAGCGCTGGCCGTACTCCCATTTTGTCTCGGGTGTAGAGGATCCAGCGCTGGTAATCAAGTGTAGACACTAAGCAGCGCTTTTCTTGACCTCCGTGGAATAAGCAGGTATCGCAGCATACCTGAGGAAGCCTCTCTGGTAATCAAGCAGGTCTCGTTCTCCGGTTTGCTCTCGCGTTCCCCGAACCCCCGAGCAAGCAGGTCTCCTTCCCTGCGGTTTGCAGGGGGGTTCGGGGAACGCGAGAGCAAACCGCGGGGAAGCAGGTCTCCTTCCCTGGTTTGCTCTCGCGTTCCCCGAACCCCCGTGCAAGCAGGTCTCCTTCCCTGCGGTTTGCAGGGGGGTTCGGGGAACGCGAGAGCAAACCGCGGGGAAGCAGGTCTCCTTCCCCGGTTTGCTCTCGCGTTCCCCGAACCCCCGTGCAAGCAGGTCTCCTTCCCTGCGGTTTGCTCTCGCGTTCCCCGAACCCCCCTTGAAGCCGCCCAACAGCGCTGCAGTGTGGCCACATCTAACACCACTTGCAGTGCAGTGTAAGTGTGGCCACTCTGCAGCGCTGGCCCTATACAGCTGTACTAATACAGCTGTAACAACCAGCGCTGCAAAATTGTAGATGTAGACATACCCTCAGTGAACAGAAAACTGTTAATCCAGTGGCCAGTATATCTGCCTTCTGCTATTCTGCTGTATCCAATTGGCCTGGGTCTATCACAATATATAATGGCAAAAATAATCATGAGCTTCCAAAGTATACCACAAAGCAGTTGGTAATTACATGCCTGTACACTAACAATA
Organism: Gopherus evgoodei; assembly: GCF_007399415.2. Classification (NCBI taxonomy): domain Eukaryota; kingdom Metazoa; phylum Chordata; order Testudines; family Testudinidae; genus Gopherus; species Gopherus evgoodei. Next base: position 70,715,181 of record NC_044329.1, read on the forward strand.
TTATTTGTTTTTTTTTCCTCTAGTTTCTCTGCTTGAAGAATATAAGAACATTCCTTTCGGCATGTTGTGAGATATTTGGAATGAAGAAAAATGAACTTTTTGAAGCATTTGATTTGTTTGATGTGCGAGATTTTGGAAAGGTAATTTAAAATTTCCTGTTTACTAATATCTTCTTTTTTTTGGCTGGATAAAGTGGTTATTGGGTAATACTTGCCATTGGTTTTATTTAGCAACTACCTTGATGCAAAAGATGTTTGATCTGGTTTTGTTCTTGTCACACTTGTGTTGCATTTTTCTTTTCTTTAAGTCATAGTTGACAGAGGTCACCTGCCTGGGTGTTTTAACCATTGTGTCCTTTAGATCAGCTCAGAGCAGACAACCCAGTGGCTAGAATTGCCGTGGCCAATGTATACTAGCACTTCCCATCATTAGTGCTACTGGTGATGCACTAGTGCTAGCACTGGTGGAAGACTTTAGAGGAAAAGTATAGTGTAAGAGAGGCCAAAGAGGTCAAACACCTAATGTTCTACTGATGGATTCACCTCTTGGTTCCTCTCTTGGTTTGGCTTGCTCACAAGGGCTGTTCTGTTGGGAGCAAGTTACAGACAGAAAAGGAGCCATGTTATGGGGCAGAGAAGGACCATACAGTAGATTGGTGTCATAAGGAAAAATGTGCACAGCTGGAGGATCAGGGAGTAGCAGTGATGGGTGATGAGAAGAGGAGTCTGGGCTGACTGTAAAGTCAAGTAAATCAAACAGTCACTTGGTGCTCCATATCTTTTGGGAGGAGCCTCCTATCCCATGCAGGCTCTTAAGCTCTTGGAGTGACTGTACCTCTCTCTCCAGCAGTGGGACTTAAGAGGGGGAAACAGTAACTCTAAGACCCTTCATCCCCACCCTCTTATGGTGAAGGGAAAGGAGTGGTAGGCAACTCAAGATTTGAATTCTGTTCCCCCGCTTCTAGTTGCTTGAAGCCGCTGTGTTGTCTGTGGGCCTGCAAATTGTAAGGCTTGGCACTTAGAGGAGTAATGGGAAGAATCAAAGGATGATAAAAGTGGCTAAGCATGGGGAGGGAAAGAAAAGTGAGGTTTTTGTATGAACAACAGGTGGTAACAGTAGTCAGATGACATGACAGTGGAAGTGGAATGTCCCTAACCTGCAGCATCACCGTCTTTCCACCTATAATTTTTTTTATTGTCTAGGCTCGCAGAAATGGATGTAGGTTTAGTACAGACACTCTTTGTCTTTTCTTCAATATTTTCAAACCAGACTATCAGACAGCAGGAACATGTTCTGGCAGGCAAATGTACTGGTGTTCAGGGTTATGGTCTGTGGGAACTAATCTGTTACGTACAGTTAGTGTGTCATAATGGATGTCCCAATTGCATAACAGAACAGGCAGTCTCTGAAGTCTGGGAAAAGGATATAATTGCCAACTATGTCCAAAAATAGCAGGTTCATTTTAATAAGAAATACAGACTTTAAGATTGTATACAGTAGAATTGTTTGAGCAAAGCTCTCTTTTGATGATTACATCTGAATGAACACTAAATGTAGGTCCATGCCAGTGTTCTAATAGGCAATTTATTGCCAAGACAGGTCAGTTTGGTTATAATTAGCACTCCCACAAGCTACTACATTCTCTACCTGTGCCACTCACGAAGGTGCAATTTGCGTTCTGCCTTTCAAAAACCAAATAAACCCTTTTCGGTCCGGTCGTTACAACTGAATGTTCATTGTTCAGTATAAATGAGGCCCAATTTATCACCATATGTGGGACCTGGCTTTTGGCAAGTATGGTTTAATAGATTCATGTAACCAAATGATCACTGAAAATAGTAATCTACATAACATAGTTCCACTATGTTGGCTCTTCATGTACCTTTGGATTTCTTATGTTTTTTCTACATTTTTCGCCCTAAAGCAAACCTTACAAGTAGTCTTCCTTTTGGTTGCTTTCTAGATAATTGCACACTTAGCTTGCTATTTGGGGATGGAGACGAAGTAGATATGACCAAAGGGTTAAGTATTTAGTATAGGAGGAGGGTGGGGAAGAGAGGAAGGGAAGGTGAATGAGAGACAGAGAATAGAGGGTCAATGAAGTAAAAGAAGGGGCATGAGAGAGGGGAAAAAGAGGGTTGGGAACTGTGAAAGGGAAAGCTTGGCTTGAAAAGGAAGAGGACAGATAAGGGAAGATAATGGGTAAGAAGGATGTGAGGGATATGGAGTTATGAAGGAGTTAGGCTGGTTAAGCGGAAGGGAGGGAGGTGCTCCAAATGTAGATATACCCATAGTTAAAATAGTGGTGGAGTGCCACAAGCCGGGGCCCTTCCAGTCTCGAACTGCTTGACAACTCTGGCATCTTTTTCTTTCAGACAGTTTTAAGATTTAGCCCCTCATCCTCCTTGTCTGTTTAACACATGACAAAGCTCCAAAGTACCATTTTTACTGCCGTGAGACTGAGACACAATGATAATTAGTTACTGTGGGCTTCTCTGAGTTATAAAGAGCTATGTATGTAAACCTGTGATTAGTTTTTCTGTGCGCAAGAGCTGGCTTTCGCTAGTGTATTGTTTGTAAAATCCTACATACTTATCTGCTCTCTGCCCTTGCCAGCATGTGTTCAGCACAGATTTCTACTTCTGAGTCAGTGCATCACTCCCCTAGTTTAACAGAAGAGCCTATAATTATCTAAAGACCATGCATGCCACATTAAAAATATTCCAAATCAGAACAAATATCACTGAAATAATTTCCGCTTTTTAACATCTGAAGGTTCAATATTTCCATTACTTTTTATACATCGCACTTTATAATAGACAGGAGGCCTGATTTGTATTTACACTAAGGCCCCTTCAAGCTGCCTAAGTGATGTAAAGAGACCTTAGTGTAAATAAGAATCAAGCCCATGGTGTTGCTGTCTGGTACTGGTGACTGAAGTGGCTCACTGAGCATATCTAACTACTTTTGTTTGATTGTTTGTGCAATATAAAGAGATTGGCAAACCAAGAAATTCCACCTGTCTGTTTATGCTAGTGTACATTTTTTGCCATGCTAGGAATAGTTAAACTATAGTATTGTACTTCCAGTCTTTTGCTTTCAAACTTGTTATATTGCCTATTCAAAAATACCAACAATTTTTTCTTGGTTCTGTGAACAGCAGAGGAATTAAAACAAAGTCTTTTAACAGCTACTGTTGCAGTGACTGCTCTACCAGATATCCAGTTGTTTGCAATAATTGTTGGGTCCTTATATAGACCTTTGTGTCAAGCCTTTGCTACTTGTTTAAATAGGCTAAAAAGTGCTTTATGATAGTGTAGCACAACTTACTATTGGTTTCTAGTTAGTTGTTGAGAGAGATCCTGGTTCAGATAATTCCTCTAATATGACCATAAAGGGTCTGATTTTTAAGATAGCCACTAATCTTGAAGGAAAATTTTTGCAGATTCAGTTAGTTACTGGTGCAAAATTGTACCTGTGAAATAACATGCTGGATTGAGGCCTGTCTCAAAAATGTAGATCACAATGTATCACTGGCTATTTGACACATAACTTTTGGGGTTTGTGCTTTGTAAAGTTGTGTTCCAAAATTAACTTTTATCTTGTGTAAACTGAAATAGAATAATGTAAGCTGGCATTTGCAGAGATACTATCTCTTTCATGTAAGATTTTAACTATTGCATTTCTCTTCTCCCAACACAAAATTAGCCTTAATAGTACATTATTTCTTTTATGTATATATTGTAGTGAACATGTGCTAGGTGCTGTACAACATATTGGAAGGAAGAGATAATTCCTGTCTTTACAATATTTGACAATTTCATTGTCTGTGCTGCTCATTGTCAATGAGCAGCACAGACAATGTCTGAAAAGTCAGCAGTTGCTATGGTGTGCACGCAAACATGCTTCCATAGTCTTAGTCAGACTAGTGACTAGTGACAAAGGCACATGGGGTTATTTAATGAGACTTGTCTCCCTTGAGTAATAACAGCTGTTTGAGCAAAAGTGGTGTGGCTAAACCAAACAGCAAAGATAATGTAATACTTGCAGTAGCTTTGTGTGATGGGCATCTTTCCAGTTTCACCGTTACTCTGTTTGCAGTTCATCTGTTTTCACTGCATGGAGGAATGAAAGCTCGTCACACGTGACTGGAGGTTGCTGTGTGCTCTCTCTAGTGATAGATAAATTGACTTGTGTTTAAGTAGGCTCTTTAAATGCCTAGGGACATAGTCAACTTTCTAGAGCAGATAGTGAATTTGAAACCATTAAAAAGGAGTGGAGCACTGTAAAAATATCACATATAGTGTAGTCTCTGGGTTGTAAAATGTGTAGGAGAGTATAACACAGTGTGAGATTTGATCTAACAAGACTAACAGAATATGCTTTATTTGTTTGGAAACGTCTCCAGTTACTAGAAACGGTGATGAGAAGGCTGCTTTCCTCTGATTAGTTTGATTTTTCTGTGGTCAAACAAATGTTCTTAAATTGTATATTTTTTTCTAAATGGAAAAAAAATGTTTGTATACATTCCCAACCCTACAGTCTTTACTCCCACAAATCTCTTTGTGAATTAAGTAGGAGTTAGGCATGTGCAAAGAGCTACAAGATAAGCACCACTGGATTTTCCTGTTAGTCATCAACTAAAAAAAATCCATTATGTTTTTTTTATTTTAAGAAACATTTTCTGAATCATCCTCCCTGCACATGGACATAGTTAATAGGAGTTTTGTGCATAAACAGAGAGCAGGCTGGTAGTGGTGTGATCACTCTAGTTTTGAGAAGATTTCTAGTTTAGAGAGGATCTTTTGGACCACAGGCATTTTCCAGACTGCTGCCCAAATGAATGATTAGGTGGATGTGTGTATATTTCCACAGCTTCTAATGCACTAAAATCTTAAAGTAGATATTTGAGTTGGAAGAAAGTAGTGCAATGCTGACCAGTGCTTACTACTTTTAAGGGGCCAAATTCAGACATGTAAGTGAGGGGAACTTCACAAGCCCCAGGTGTCTTGATTTTCATGAACTCCTTTTATTTAAGGAACCACTCTGGAAACCACATACAATCACAGATGTATTGAGTTTTTGTTGCTTGTTCTGCAATTACATTTTTATAATTGTTGAATTTTTAAACTTATTATAATAGAAAAAATGTAGTCAGTTTTATACTACGGGTTTCCATGGTACCCATTTAAGCAAACAAACAAATTAGGAAGAACATGTCGGATGCAAATGAATAATTTATTTTAAAGAAAGGGATAAAAAGAGGAGAAACAAAAAGGAGATCTGGTGATTAGCATTTGAAGTATTTCACAGTTGTGCAGTTATTTTATTAAGATCCTATTTTTTAAAAATAAGTGGTAGGATATGACTTGTATGTCTAGTATTGCCGTTTTGTCTTCCGATGGAAAAAAGGGTTTCATAGTTTTGATCTTTTCCATCTTGTAAGTTTCAAGTATTTTCCCTTGTTTAGACAGCGGCAGTCACAGATGGTGGGTTCTAGTTGTAGCTGAATACTTCCTCCATGTTTTCTTCCCCATATAGCTATAAACTTCAGTAGCAGATATAGTGCTGTCAGGGGTAGCCTGAATCCAATTCTGTAGTATACCAGGCTGTAACTACAGTACTTTTAAAAATCTGGTGCTTTTTAACTATGGTGAACAGTTGTTACAAACTGTTAGGTATAACAGTAAAACTAACACAGGTAGGAGCAAGTGAACTGGTTTTTCCAGTTTGAACCCACTATGACATAATGGGATTGGAAATTTGACTTGAACCCTAATGTTATTGAATTTATGTTCTGCTTTGCAGCGACTCTGTGTGTGTGAGAGAGAGCGAGAGTGAAAGAGAGTGTGAGTAGTGAGGGGAATGGAGATTAAAGTTCCTAAGGAAAAAGTTACATGTGGATGAAGCAGAGAGTGAACAGCATGAAAAACATATACCCATTCCTTAATTCTGGGATCAAGGTGACGGGAGTATTCCAAACACATAGCACAGATTTCCCTTTATTATCTTTTAAAACTGAATCTGCCTTAAGTGGGGAAGGGTTTTAAATTGCAGGAAAAAAAGAAAGTTCTTGAACTAGTTCAACAAAATCAGAAAAAAATAAGTTGAGACAGTTGCCAAGCTCCAACTCCATGAGATTCATCCACTTTTAGTCACCACTATCTATTCTTCTAGTAGATTTCAGTGCTGTGTGTAGCTTGCTGATGTAGCATGAAAACCTCCACCCCCTCACACACTGGTGCCAGGCAGTGTTTTCATTAAAAATTCCATCTCCGAGACTCATTTTTAACCAACCCAGGACTGTTGGGTTCTTCCTCGCTATACCTGTGTGCCAGAATCAACAAATAATTTTGATACTTATGCCTTCAATTCTGCCGGAATCACATAATCCTCTAGCATCCCCAGTCTTTGGTGTGTCTTGTGTCTCAGCAATTGCAGCTGTCATAGCTTCTCAAAGGTGATTTCAACCTACTATAGGACTCATTTGATAAAGAATAGCTCTGTGATGAAATGGGAATCTAAAGGCCTGCTGTAGTCAGTGGGAGTCCTGTTGACTGGAGTTATCTTTACTCTGATCATAGGAAGTGTAAGGGATAGAGTGCTGGTCACAGGTGTGCTCCTTGCTTCAAGCATAGCTCAGTTTTCTTACCTTGTCAAGTCTGTAAAGTTAATAAGTTTGAACTTATTTTCATAATAGGTGTTTGATAACATGCTGTTATATAAGATTGGTGAATGACATCAAAAAGAGCATTAGATTTACTAAGCAAAAGTGGTATAAATAAGTATTTGATCATTCAAAATGCTATATAAGGGCTAGGTTTTATTAAAAAGCATATAGTGCAGCTTCCAGCGCAGCTACATTCTCCATCACACTCAAAAGGCTCATTTGCACAAAGTACACAGCAAAGTACTCTGAAAATACTGAATCTGTAAGCAACAGTCTTGTACTATATGGTCATTTTAGCTACTCTGTCACTGTTAAGGAAATCCTGACACTGATTCAGCAGAACATTGTGAACAAGCTGAAGTATCATGGAATTCCACCAAGTATGTTTTCAAAAGATTCCAGGAAGAGCAGACAGATGTGAGTATTCACATGCCAAAATCTGTATGGCAGCTTGATGGTTATAAAAACAATGAAATTCACAGACAAGAACTAAATCTCAGTGCATAGAAATCAAGTGCAGTTCAGCAGCAAAATGATGTGATGTGTTAGGTCTACCACTGTCCTGGTCTCAGGAGGCACCTGTCAAATATTTGGACAGCATCACAAACTGTGCTGAAGGATGCTTGAAAGGTATGGACACTTGTATAGAAGCAGCTGCTGTCATGTTTCAGGCCCTTCAGTGGCCTCTGGGGATATTGTGACATCAGGCTTGCTACCAAGTTCCAGATCTATAGAACCGTGGTTATACCACTCTATTGAACGGAAGTGAAACATGGGCACTGAAGAACACAGGACTGACATTTTCAATTCTCGTCATCTTTGTCAGCTATTCCATGTCAAGTGGCAGGAAAAGAACAGAAATGAGGATATTCAAAAGCTGAACCCAACAGCCACTTCCCTGAGCACTTGTTCAGTTTAGGCAGCTTTGTTGGTATGGACATATTAGAATGGAAGACAAATTAATTTTGAAGTGTGTGTACCAAGGAACGGTGCTACACAGCTGACAGTCAGAAGGGCACCAGAAGCTTTGGTAGCATGACAAGAGTGACAGGGATGAACATGAACTAAATATACAGCCAGAATATACAGCCAGACCACCAAAAGTACCTTGCCAGAGATCAAGCCGAGTAGTGCTTGATCTGCAAGGAGGTTACATCCCTTTAGGATTTGCTGTGATGAAGACAGTCTTGTACATAGCTCTATATTTTTATTTAATGGTGTGTGTGTGTGTGTGTGAGAGAGAGAGAGAGAGAGAGAGAGAGAGAGAGAGAGAAGGTGGGGGAATGTGGCAGTGCATCAGAGAGAATTGTGTGAAGCAGAGAAGTTTGACAGAACTGTAAAAGAAACTTGTGGGATGTGGGTTATGAATCATAACCTTAGTCCCAGATTTGGACCTTAGCGTCCAAAATATGGGGGTTAGCATGAAAACCTCCAAGCTTAGTTACCAGCTTGGACCTGGTACTTGCTGCCACCACCCAAAAAATTAGAGTGTTTTGGGGCACTCTGGTCCCCCTGAAAAACCTTCCCTGGGGACCCCAAGACCCAAATCTCTTGAGTCTCACAACAAAGGGAAATAATCCTTTTTCCCTTCCCCCCTTCACGTGCTCCTGGAGAGATACACAGACACAAGCTCTGTGAATCCAAACAGAGTGACTCCCCCTCTCTGTTCCCAGTCCTGGAACAAAAAGTACTTTCCTATTCCCCCAGAGGGAATGCAAAATCAGGCTAGCAAATCCAACGCACACAGATTTCCCCTGATTTCTTCCTCCCACCAATTCCCTGGTGAGTACAGACTCAATTTCCCTGAAGTAAAGAAAAACTCCAACAGGTCTTAAAAGAAAGCTTTATAAAAAAAGAAAGAAAAATACATACAAATGTTCTCTCTGTATTAAGATGACACAACACAGGGTCGATTGCTTAAAAGAATATTGAATAAACAGCCTTATTCAAAAAGAATACAAATCAAAGCACTCCAGCACTTATATTCATGCAAATACCAAAGCAAAAGAAACCATATAACTTACTATCTGATCTCTTTGTCCTTACACTTAGAAACAAAAGATTAGAAAGCAGAACTACTTCTCCAAAGCTCAGAGAAAGCAGGCAGCCAGAAAACAAAGACCCCAGACACACAATTCCCTCCACCCAAAGTTGAAAAAATCCGGTTTCCTGATTGGTCCTCTGGTCAGGTGCTTTAGGTGAAAGACACATTAACCCTTAGCTATCTGTTTATGACAGGGCCTTCTTTGTAAACTTAAACACAATGAAAATACACCCTGCTGTTAGTAATGCCTTGTGGATGTTCAAATAATACAGTTAATTATACCTAATTATGCTATTTAGTAATTCCTGGTCTATACGCACATTTTGTATCAATATGAAAAAAATCACCCTCCTCACTGAAATAGTTATTGATATAGTTATACCTGTAGAAGCCCTAGTGTGGGTGCTGCTATACATGAAATAAAGGTGCCTTATATGGGTGTAACATATTCCCCTTCATATATGGGAATAGCTATACCAGTATGACTGCATCCACATTAGGGTTTTTTTTTTTTTTTTCCCCACTTTTACTATGCTGGCATAGTTAAAGCTGCAAAACTTTTAAGAGTAGACAACGCCTATCAGACATTGCTGAAGACATAATTCTATTGTATAGAATTTTGCTCCTTAGGAGACTGATCCCGCTAGGTGCTGCATGTCTTAAATTCCCATTGAAGGTAATAGAAGTTCACTGATGGCAAAATTCGCCTGTATTTTAGGACAGGTCTACACTAGAAGCACTACATCTGTGCAGTTGCATTGCTGTAGTGTGTCTGGTGAAGATGCTCTATGCCGACGGGAGGGTGCTCTCCCGTCACATAATTACTCCACCTCCATGAGAGGCAGAAGCTATGCTGACAGGAGAGCATCTCCCACCAACAGTGCCGGTGTATACAGTGCTGGTCACTATAACTTGTGTTGCTCAGGGGGGTGCCTTCAGAACGAGGCTCCCAGCCAGCAGCTGCAGCTGTCCATCTGCTCAGCTCTGAAGGCAGTGCCGCTGCCAGCAGCAGCGCAAAAATAAGGGTAGGAGGACCGCAACCCACTCCTCCAATAACTTTGCAACCTCCTTGCAACTCCTTTTTGGATCAGGAGCCCTACAATTACAACACCGTGAAACTTCAGATTTAAATAGCTGAAATCATGACATTTACTATTTTTAAAATCCTATGATTACGAAATTGACCAAAATGGACTGTGAATTTGCTAGGTCCCTATTAATAGAGTATCATGGGACTAGCTCAGTCAACTGGGACCCCATATCACCATAGTTGATCTAGTTGCCTTACAAATACCTGTGACTTGACATTAGCCCAAAATGCTAAAGTTGCTGAGCTAGTGACCTTGTGCTTTGATATCAGGCCAGAAAACTATATAGATGGTCTAACCCATAGAAGCCTTTGCCCTGAAATCTATCCAACAAATTAGAGGTGATTGGCCACTGACTTTATAGTGGCCTGTCCTTGAAATCAGACCAGCAAAGAAGTGTAGAGCCATTCTATGTGCAGAAAAGTGGTTAAGGTACAGAGGAGCGTTGGAGAGTGCAGAGGCTTCCCTTCCCCTCACTCCCCTGGGACTGGGGAGGCTCAGTTCCCTTAGATCTCTCTCTCCTCATGCCTCTTTAGGTGGGGGAGTTTCAAGTGGTAGCATCAGTAGGAAATGGTGCCTAGCAGGGAAGTTGGTAGGGCTCCAAGACCTACCTGCCAGTAGCACCAGCATCTATTTAATGGAAGAACTGTCCAAGCTGTGATTTGCCGATTTGTCTTCTCTCATTTCCAGGTATTTCATGGTAATTTCCACTCCTGTCAAGGGGGCAGAGAGTGGAAGTAGGGAAGCTTGTTGCCTTCAATTTTCCCCCATTTCAGTGGGAAAAGGGACACCTTGTTGCTCTTCCCTATCCAGGGTGCAGGGAAACAGAACAAAACAGTTCAATCTCCACTCCTTTCCATATTGGATTGTTGTTGTGGGAGCAGTTTTGTCCCTCTACACAGCTCCATGCTCTTTGTGTGTGACTGGCCATAGGGAGTACTGACTCCCTTCTGATATGCTTGTTCTATTCTCCCTGTTGTCTCCTGTGCCATGTCTTAGAGCACAAAGATGCTAGAATGTCACTTTGCTACAAGATCTCAACATCCATGATGAAGTATAATCATTAAAACTAGTGGGCTTCCCCCACCTCGGTTGCTTGTGACCCAAGCAGAGCATGCATTTTACAGTGAGGAAAATTACCATGCTTTAGAGCTTTACCCAGGCGGGGCTGAACTCCTCCTCTGAGGTGCCCTCTGTTGTCAGTTCTAAATCTTTTGTATTTTTCATTTAGATACTAATTTTCCATAGCGATACCTTTGGGTTGGGTTGACTGCACAAGCTTTATGGATCATGAGAGAAGATGTACTCATGTTGCTGGAAAGTCATGTATTGGTTCAGGGCTCTCTTTGTGTTCAGATTTTATATTCGTGTCTCAGGTGAGGGTATTGCGTGAATGGTTTAGATTCCATTTTCAATATCAGGATTATTAAAATCTAATGTTCCATTAAGCCAGCTGGACTCAACTTTTCAGTTGATTTTTGAGTGCTGGGCTAGTATTGCACCCTCAGAAGCAAGATATTCTACTGTTAAATGATGACAAAACCATGGCTTCAGAAAACATTCAGTCATGGTGCATAAATTTAAGCAGGCTAAGAGCAATCCTCTGTGCCTTTGTCTATTATACTAGGATAGTGCCACGTCTTATGTTGCTTAAGAAGTAATGGGCAGCAGACTCTGATGTGCTTGGATATTGATACACTTCAATGTAGTGGATAATTAGGCTTGTAAAGGACTTGAAAAATGATGCCTACAAGCCAGGGTGCAATGTGCGTTTAAAGGAATAAAATGTTTTCTTTGCTGTGTACTGTATTTCATTGCAATGTTGTCTAGTCAATATTCTATTCTAATTATGTTAAAATATGTGACTTACTGCCTTGCTCTGTCTCTGTTCGACCTTCTTTCTCTTCCTGGCTTTGCTCAGTTTTTCCTCTTTTCTATAATATGTCCTTGTCTCCTTCAGTCCTTCATCTGTCTCTTTCCCTTCAATGTACTGTCTACCTCCTTTTCTTATATTTTCTGTCTCTCCTTTCTTTTTCACTCCCCCCATGTGCATACTGTAACATGCATGTCCCATAACCAACACTGTAGGGTTTAAAGATTTTTACCAGATTTTGAATAGTCAGAGGGCCTAACCTTTGGAGCCAAAGACTGATAGAAAAGATGGGGACTCCCAGTGTCCAAGGAGATGCCTGTGAGAAGCCAGTTCCTTTCTCAGCAATACATTATGAACATGATTTTCAGAGGCACTGAACACTTGTTGCTTCAACGGACGTCAGTGGAAGCTATAAGTGCGCAGTATCTTTGCATTTTAGGCCTATATAACTAATGGATTAAATGGATTAAAGTGTCAGAATCTCTACTACCGATGCAGCACCACATCCTACGTTTGAGAGAATGACTCTCCTCTTTTGGAATAGATTCCCTTTTGCTTCCTGTGTCAATTCACAGAGCATGGAGTGAGTGTAAGTGCAGGTTATTATGGAGAGACTGTATTCTTTTCATAAACAAGGGTAGGACTAGCTTTTCAGTACAAGTACATTCTGGTTTTGCCCTAACTTAACTCGGATTGAACCGACTCACTTGAAATGTTTTAGGTCTGTTCCCTCTGTTTGAGAATTTTATAGCAAAGTTTGTGGAAGAGGATCTGACAAAGTCTATCCAAACTTCTCTTTTGGTGGTGCTATTTTCCTGTGTTGATTGGGGAGACTTCCTGCTGTCCATCATCTCCCAGTTGACCCCAGCTGAAGAGGCCCACCTCTGATCTGTTCTCAGGAACTCTGCAAGAGAAGGGCTTTGGTACATCCTCCTTCAGCTTGCAGAAGTTTAACTTGGGGACGTAATTTCTCCAGACTGAGAAGTCAGTGCATAGTGTACAGAAATGATGTCCCCAGTTACCTGACTCTGACTGTATTACAATGATATGGGCATTACAATGCTTACAGTCTGTTCTTGTGGATAATATCCTGGATGTCTGATCCATGATGTCTGTTACTTGTAAGTCTCACAAGGTCTAATATGGGTGTTCTCTGCATTTGTGATATGGAGTGATCTTTGGAGTTCTTCTGTCTTTGAAATCAGTAAAGCATGCTGAAATGTCAGAACAATTTGTTTTTAAAAAAATTGCATGCCAAATTCTCCTGTAAAACAAATTATAAAACAAAAAGAGCACACAGTTTTTTTTATTATGCTAATAGTAACACCTAGTATTTATGTGGACATCGATCTCCATATCGTTCCTATAGGTAAGCAAGTAGTAGTATCCTCATTTCACAGAGGAACAAATGGGAAAATTGAGGCAAAGAGAAATTATGTGACTTGCTCCCGCAGAAGTTGAGAATTAAGAGCACAGTTTTATGTAAATGCTGAAGCTTAATTTGTGATAGAGAAATAGTGAATTAATAAGCCAGTTTTGAAAAAAAACCCTAAACTCTTCTGTAAACAAGCCTTAGTGATACTAGGTGTAAGGTATTATGATACTGATTCCAAGAGTAAAAGCCAATAGAGTATTAAACTTGATGTCCTCTTTAGAATGGGCACCAGTTTAGCTACAATGTGTAAGGTGTGTCAGGCAGAGTAGTTTAATCCTAATATAGTATGTAATTGCACATGTCCAGATAGTCTTGAATGCTACACTTACTTAATTGAAGTATTGTTTAGGGAGTTGTTAGCTCTTGCTTAGCTGTGTCTCATCTGATGTGGAATGCCTTTCCTCTATGAGTAATCTACTGCATGAGTAACATATGCTCTGACAAACGACACTCCATGAAGTGGCTATCTCTTAAAAAGGGGAATGAAATACAAAAACATTTTTCATTTTGACTAACGCTGCCTAGACATAAATCAAAGAGTGAGATTTTCTTTTTGCAAAAAGTAAAAACTAAAAGTCAGGGACTATCTAGAGCTAGGCAACCTGGAGACCATTATTTAGGAGAACTGAGTTCAAGTATTGCCTACCAAAATCCTTTTTTCTGCAGCTGTTAAAATGTAGAATCCAATTTATCTGAAATGAGTGATCTGCAAAGCATTTAAAAAATAATTTGGCTTGTGCTTTTTGTTCTTTTTAATGTATTAAGGGGGCCAGGATGACTTTTTAAGCTTATTTTTTTTTTTTGCTTCTGCTGTACCCTAGAAATTTCAAGTCTTATCTACTCTAATTCTTGGAGGACTCCATAGGGGCAAAATCTTGTATGTTGTGAACTTTCACATCTTAATTGAAAGGTGTTGTGTGTGCTGAACCTCTAACAGACATCCGAGGCCGGATTCCTAGCTCTGCCTGAGAAGTACAAAGCACGTATTGAGAGAAGAGGTGCGAAGGCTGCTAAAGTTGCACAGTGTGCAGGACCAGGGCGTAATGCTCTGAGTTACAGCAGTTCTCTCCCCTCCCCTCCCCCCTCGCTGCTCTAACATAATCTGCTAATGGCACCAAGGGGCCAAAATCAGAGTTGGGTATTTGTACGTTGTAGGGGGTGTTGGTGCTGTGGCCCCTTTGCTGTGGCCATAGCCCTTTTTCCTTGCTACATTGGCAGCAGGAAAGAATAACACAAGATTCTAGTGGAAAGATGTGGAGAAATTGGAGAGGGTCCAAAGAAGAGCAACAAGAATGATTAAAGGTCTTGAGAACATGACCTATGAAGGAAGGTTGAAAGAATTGGGTTTGTTTAGTTTGGAAAAGAGAAGACTGAGAGGGACATGATAGGGAGAAGACTGAGAGGGGACAACTAACAAAATCATCCGAAGCCCAAGATTTGGTGGTGATGGGGGACTTCAACTATCCAGATATATGTTGGGAAAATAACACCGCGGGGCACAGACTATCCAATAAGTTCCTGGACTGCATTGCAGACAACTTTTTATTTCAGAAAGTTGAAAAAGCTACTAGGGGGGAAGCTGTTCTAGACTTGATTTTAACCAATAGGGAGGAACTTGTTGAAAATTTGAAAGTAGAAGGAAGCTTGGGTGAAAGTGATCATGAAATCATAGAATTTGCAATTCTAAGGAAAGGTAGAAGGGAGTACAGCAGAATAGAGACAATGGATTTCAGGAAGGCGGATTTTGGTAAGCTCAGAGAGCTGATAGGCAAGGTCCCATGGGAATTAAGACTGAGGGGAAAAACAACTGAGGAAAGTTGGCAGTTTTTCAAAGGGACGCTATTAAGGGCCCAAAAGCAAGTTATTCCGATGGTTAGGAAAGATAGAAAATGTGGCAAAAGACCACCTTGGCTTACCCTTGAGATCTTGCATGACCTACAAAATAAAAAGGTGTCATATAAAAAATGGAAACTAGGTCAGATCACAAAGGATGAATATAGGCAAATAACACAGGAATGCAGAGGCAAGATTAGAAAAGCAAAGGCACAAAATGAACTCAAACTAGCTACAGGAATAAAGGGAAACAAGAAGACTTTTTATCAATACATTAGAAGCAAGAGGAAGACTAAGGACAGGGTAGGCCCACTGCTCAATGAGGAGGAGGTAACAGTAACGGGAGACTTGGAAATGGCAGAGATGCTTAATGACTTCTTTGTTTCGGTCTTCACTGAGAAGTCTGAAGGAATGTCTAATATAGTGAATGCTTACAGGAAGAGGGTAGGTTTAGAAGAGAAAATAAGGAAAGAGCAAGTAAAAAATCACTTAGAAAAGTTAGATGCCTGCAAGTCACCAGGGCCTGATGAAATGCATCCTAGAATACTCAAGGAGTTAATGGAAGAGGTATCTGAGCCTCTAGCCATTATCTTTGGGAAATCATGGGAGACGGGGGAGATTCCAGAAGACTGGAAGGGGGCAAATATAGTGCCCATCTATAAAAAGGGAAATAAAAAACAACCCAGGAAACTACAGACCAGTTAGTTTAACTTCTGTGCTAGGGAAGATAATGGAGCAGGTAATCAAAGAAATCATCTGCAAACACTTGGAAGGTGGTAAGGTGATAGGGAATAGCCAGCATGGATTTGTAAAGAACAAATCGTGTCAAACTAATCTGATAGCGTTCTTTGATAGGATAACGAGCCTTGTGGATAAGGGAGAAGCGGTGGATGTTATATACCTAGACTTTAGTAAGGCATTTGATACAGTCTCGCATGATATTCTTATAGATAAGCTAGGAAAGTACAATTTAGATGGGGCTACTATAAGGTGGGTGCATAACTGGCTGGATAACCGTACTCAGAGAGTAGTTGTTAATGGCTCCCAATCCTGCTGGAAAGGTATAACAAGTGGGGTTCCGCAGGGGTCTGTTTTGGGACCTGTTCTGTTCAATATCTTCATCAACGATTTAGATGTTGGCATAGAAAGTACGCTTATTAAGTTTGCGGATGATACCAAACTGGGAGGGATTGCAACTGCTTTGGAGGACACGGTCAAAATTCAAAATGATCTGGACAAGTTGGAGAAATGGTCTGAGGTAAACAGGATGAAGTTCAATAAAGGTAAATACAAAGTGCTCCACTTAGGAAGGAACAATCAGTTTCACACATACAGAATGGGAAGAGACTATCTAGGAAGGAGTATGGCAGAAAGAGATCTAGGGGTCATAGTGGACCACAAGCTTAATATGAGTCAACAGTGTGATACTGTTGCAAAAAAAGCAAACATGATTCTGGGATGCATTAACAGGTGTGTTGTAAACAAGACACGAGAAGTCATTCTTCCGCTTTACTCTGCGCTGGTTAGGCCTCAACTGGAGCATTGTGTCCAGTTCTGGGCACCGCATTTCAAGAAAGATGTGGAGAAATTGGAGAGGGTCCAGAGAAGAGCAACAAGAATGATTAAAGGTCTTGAGAACATGACCTATGAAAGAAGGCTGAAGGAATTGGGTTTGTTTAGTTTGGAAAAGAGAAGACTGAGAGGGGACATGATAGCAGTTTTCAGGTATCTAAAAGGGTGTCATCAGGAGGAGGGAGAAAACTTGTTCACCTTAGCCTCCAATGATAGAACAAGAAGCAATGGGCTTAAACTGCAGCAAGGGAGGTTTAGGTTGGACATTAGGAAAAAGTTCCTAACTGTCAGGGTAGTTAAACACTGGAATAAATTGCCTAGGGAGGTTGTGGAATTTCCGTCTCTGGAGATATTTAAGAGTAGGTTAGATAAATGTCTATCAGGGATGGTCTAGACAGTATTTGGTCCTGCCATGAGGGCAGGGGACTGGACTTGATGACCTCTCGAGGTCCCTTCTAGTCCTTGAATCTATGAATCTATGAATTCTTCTTGCACTGGGGCTGGATAAACAAACAAACGAACAAAAACAACAGAAAAAGCCCAAAGCTCTGTTATCATCCAAAAAAGTTCTCTCACATTTGTCCTTATGAATTACACCTGTGCATGTACAGCTATAGTAAGGCATTTATCTGTGCCATGCCAAAAGTCCTAGATTGTCATATCAGAGATAGCAAATCACTGCCCTTACTCTGCAGCTAATTTGCATGCAACAATATCATTGGTTGTATGAGAGAGACTGCATAGATGGTGGACGGCGTGGGCTTTCGGTTACTAGTAAGCAGCATAAATGTTTTGCATATAATGACAATGGATGGGTAGTCAACTTGTTTAAATTTCAGCACAGCTGGAGAAGATTCAAACTTTAGGTTAATGTAATATTCAGTCTTCCCAAGAATAATTCTTTCATGCCATATTAGTATTTTATTTTTGGAAACAAACTGCAAAAACATGATGAGAAAACTCTGAAAAGTCTCAGGACACAAACACAGTTTTCTTGAAATGTGTAGTACATGATGCCACTTAGAGCAAAATTTATTTCTTGGAGCACAATATTTATAAATTTCTGGAAGGTGCTATGCTTTGCACATTTTACATGTAGCTTTGACTGTTTTTTAAAAAATAGGGTTAAATAAGGTTTTATTCATGAACCTATCTTAAGTCGAATATGAGCAGCAGAAAACATTATCAACTGTATCATAGAATATCATGGTTGGAAGGGACCTCAGGAGGTCATCTAGTCCAACCCCGTACTCAAAGCAGGACCAATCTCCAGACAGATTTTTGCCCCGGATCTCTAAATGGCCCCCTCAAGGACTGAACTTACAAACTTGGTTTAGCAGGCCAATGCTCAAACCACTGAGCTATTCCCCCCTTACATCTACTGTAAGTGACAGTTGACATAATTGTTTAGGAAAATAGTTGAGAGCTAATCCTCTTGGTTATATAATTAATCCTCCAAAAGTCTACTTCATGGGTTATTTAAAACCTTAAAAGGTTTAAAGTGTTTCTAATATATAACTGACTTGAGCAAAAGTACATTAGCAGTGTCATATGAGTGAATGATGTGTGCTACCTACAGTAGCAAATTGATCTTAGAAAAGAAATTCTGTGCACGATGTTCATCAGCTTTTACCAAACTGTATAAATGAGTTTAGGGAATATTGGTTGATGGTGCTCTTATGGGAGAGAGGAATAAAAGTATAATGTAGGTCGCAGTGAAACAAGGATTTAGAAAGTTTGCTTCCAATATTTGCTTCAGAAAAACCCACAATTCAGTTTCTGGTGTTGGTAGTTTGTTGTTCAGAATTTCAAAACGGGTCCAACGCTTATGGACAAACATATTCATTATAGATAATGTTTACTCAGCAATTAGTGGAGGTTTATTTTCTAGCACTGGGTAAAAACGAAAACAGATTTATAATTCTGCTATTTATTGGTTTGCGAGCAACGGGACAGGCCCTTAGGGGAAGAGGATTGGCAGGGGTGGCCTCAGGGGTCCTGTTACCAGCAATTAGAAAGGTGACAACACTCGACTGAATTCTGCCCTCAGTTACACAGATTTGTAGCAAGTTGTGTTGAAATGAATGGGAGTTGCATCCATAAAATTGAGGGCAGGAGAGGATCCTATGAGTCTGATTCTGATCTCATTTAAAATGAGTTTATTCCACTGTAACTACATTGATTTCAAAGAAGTTAGTCCTGATTCATAATTTTAAATGAGATCAGAATTGGGCCCTAAATGCTTAGATTTAAGTAAGGAATGTGAAAGTACAAGACAGCTTTCTTCAATAACGATGAGAGACAGTATAGTAATTTTGCACCATGAGAGTGAATAATGTGGAGAATCAGTTGCAGTATAAACTTGAGAATTTTGGGTATTGAGTTGGCATTCAGGCTATACAGCTTCTGGTGTTAAGGATTTACTGTCAGCTATTTTTTAGATGAAATTTGATCCTTCTTTACAAACAGAAAAAGTTTAATCAATACTAGTGAAGATGAAGTTAGGTTAGACATCCCAGTGTAGCTTCTGATAAATTGTTGTGTATTTTTGATCAAAGAGCTCATTCTTGCACCCAAGAAAGGTATAAAGCAAGATTTTTATTTGAAGAATAACGTTTATATTTTCAGATCTATCTTATCAAATGCAGATTTGCAGGCAGAAAATAAATATTGTAAAATCTGATTTCTCCTCGGATGGAATGCTGCTAAATTGTCTTTGGTTTTCTTGGGTGCTGTTTTGTCTTCTGGGGATTATTTATAGGATTTCCATTTTATTTTATTTGATTCAACCTGAATATTTTTAATTAATTGTAACAAAAAGCTGTGTTACAAAGAAGAGTTCAGTTACATACGTGTTTGATGGGCTTGACTCACCAATTCATAAGCTCACAAGGTATCTTCACCACTGAGACAATTGCTCTGGGGAGGTGGCAGATGACAGTGTTATCACTTCTCTGTTTTGGAAGGTTTGCTATAGGAGGGAGAGTTGAAGTTCTGGATGGAATCCCATAAGAGCACTTAATCAGCACATCTGTAGAGTGCGTGCTGTGGCAACCTTATGTTGCTGTGTCCTCCCTCTAGGCTAATATCCTTGGGGGCTCCATAGCTGGTTATGCTAGCAATCACCAAGGAATTAATTTGGCCCAGCATCTGTCTAACATTGATTCAAATGTTTGTGCTCATATTAGGTAGCATGCCAGGCTCAGTTATAACATTTTGGTATGTAGTCTGAATCATTGCAAATGCAAACTCTGGGCTGGGTCTCCTCATAACTCCCACAACACATGCTGAGTCTTTGCAGTGTTCCACAGTCACCTGCATAGGCACTGTTCTTTCTGCTTTATACAGGGCAAGCGTCTTGTTCCTATTTCATTAAAACCACAATTAAAACTGGCAATAAGAGCATGTGGAATCAAGGGACTGCTATGTAGAGGGTTCTCATGGGAGAGAGTTGCTGCGCTATGTTCATGTGGAGTACTGTAGCAGGTACTTCTGGAGAGCTAAAAGCGCATTCTGGCCACCCATGGTAACTATTACTATATCCTTGCACAGCTCAATTTGTTGCAGTCGTGCAACTTGCAACTCCCCAAGGGCTCCATTTATCTTTGGACTTTACGGTTCAGTCTCAAGATATCTGCAACTGGTTTAATTCCATTTACCCTAAACAGTTCAACAGAAAACAAGATCTAAAGAAATCCTTGCAGTGGGAAAAGCTTATGGAGACCGTATTAGTTTCTGGTCTTTCGACCTTTTTGCTTCCATTATCAAGTGTCTTTCCCATAATTTCGCACCCTGACTATGAATTAATTAATTTTACTGTGTAAGAGGTCTGCTAAAACACAGCAATGGTGTTTTCTGCTTCCTAAAAAAATTTAAGAGGTATTGCTATCCAGCAAATGTTAGATAATTTAATCAAAAGTTTGTAAGGGAGTTACACAGGACATAATCATAGAAAAGAGCTGGAATACTGATAGTAAAATGTCCCTTGGTTATGTGGATTATGGAGCAGCTGACATCTTTATTTCCTGTTTCTTGATGGAGATCTATACTAATGCTATTCTCCACACATACATAAGTATTAATGTAATTCAGGAATGGCATA
Source organism: Gopherus evgoodei (assembly GCF_007399415.2). NCBI lineage: Eukaryota > Metazoa > Chordata > Testudines > Testudinidae > Gopherus > Gopherus evgoodei. Next base: position 70,735,798 of record NC_044329.1, read on the forward strand.
TGCCACAACCAGAGAACATTCTGACATAAAAGTAACAGTTTTCGCATCCTCTTCATAGGGATTAGATTAACTGTATATTCAATTTTGAAGCCTGGAGTTAATGCAGAAATTTAGGGAAAGACTTTGTTAGTGGACAGAGCGCCTCCTGCAAAAGGCTGGGCACAAAACTGAATGGGAGGAGAGGATATCCAGCACCTTGCAGATCTAGGTCCTTCATTTGAGGCTAGCAGGTGTTTAGATCTTCTCATTGTTCTGGTCTTTGTGGGAACACTTCATTTCTCTCGAAATGCGATACTCAACCTGCCTTGCACAGTTGCCTAAGTCCAGATAGTTAGTTAGTTTACTAGTGTTGTTAGTACCAAATTAACGGTACCCCAGTAATAAGAGTGTTGAGTTCGAAAGGGTGGGCGTGGAATATAAACTGTTATCTCCCTTTCTAGGTTGCAGCTTTGCTAGTGCTTCCCTAGTAGTTCTGAAGATTAACACCCTATTAGTCTGTATGAAATGAAAACAAAGGAAAGAGGAGAAATTAAGAAAATAGCAAGACACAGAAAGGAAAATATGAGGAGAAAAATGCAGAATGGGAGCAGAGGGGAGAATCCATTATTAATAATAATTATTTGTATTATTGTAGTACCTGGGAGCCCTAGTCATGGACCAGGATCCCATTGTGCTAGGCACTGTACAGATGGAACAAAAAGATCTATGCAGTGAGGATCTACAATAAATTGTGATGATAAAGGCATAGGAGATATTTTGATCAGTTAAGACTCATGTAAGTAAGGAAATCAATGTTATTGATGATAGTTTTCCAAAAGATTCCTTCTGACCTGGAACTGAAAATGATTCTGGTGGTTGTGGAAACTGGACAAAACCATGTCCGGTACCATTTTAGAAAGACTTACTGCCACCATTTCTTAATTATATGTTCTTAAATGATTTTGCCTACATTAGCACTTGAACTGTTTTCTACGGTGGTTCAATGGGAACAGTTGTTGAAAACCATTTAAAGCTATGTTTCAATCCCCTAATAGGCAGAACTCTGATTAATATTGGGTGTTTGATGGCATATGAGGCTACTTCACCACTTGAACATAATTAATATTGGACCTGATACTGCAATCCTTATTCATGTTGAATATGTTTTAGTCATGAGTCACCCCACTGAACTCAATGGAACTGTTCACAAAACCAAATTATGCTTATTGTAAGAGTTGTATTGGGCCCACTATATTTTTATTTTATATTCTGTTTCTACTCCTCCATGTCTCCACTCTTCAAACTGTGTAGTAAATATGTCAGGGGAATCTCTTGAATTGATCATTAATGGTTATTTTTGAATGAACTATGAATTTTTGATTCATATATATTTTTAATTAGAAATGAGGAAAAAGCTAAATCCTGGTGTAAATCTATTTTGTAATGTTAAGTAAAATGTTGACAGCAAGGTTAGCATTTTCAAAAGTGCTATGAGCTGTGTGCAATTTCATTAAGCCTGCCTTGGCTTTGTGCAAAAGAATCAATTTGACAGAATGCCACAAACCAACCGTCTGATGGCTTTACATTGATCGGTGTGAGTTCATCACACATTGGGCAGACAAATCCTCAGGGCAAAATCCTCTTCTGTGTGAAGCTTCTCATGGCCTGAGGATCCTGGTGCACTAGCACCCAGCGAATCTCATTTGGAATCCTTTTTCTTTCCTGCTCTTCTACTACCATTAATAGGCTGTGGGAGGCTTTTGTAGAGCCACGCTCCACTTGTTCATGGTATTAATGGCAGTAGGCCCATGAGATATACGTCAGCAAGTGTGTTGTTCTAATAGCCATGCAGGATGGACAACGGAGGTAATTTCAATGGGCAGAGACCAAAAAATCACACTGCACCATGCAAACAAAATCTCAGCTCTTTGTATTATGTTTATTCAAAAAAGCACTGGGCTGAGGACTGAGCCTTGATCTCAATGGAAACGGGAATAGATCTAGAATAGCATAGTTATGCTGTAACAATGTAGTACCCAGTGAAATACAAGCTGATTCAAAAGAGCTCTGTTTCTACCTCTTCAGTTTTCTTTCTCTTGTCCTCTTCATTCTCCTCCTTTGCTTTTGTTTCTTGTTTTTCTCCCTTTTATCTAGGGTTGCCAATTTTGGTTAGGTGTAATTCCTGGAGATTTCATCACACAACATAATCTTTAATTAAAGATTAATCTTTAATTCGTGGAGACTCCCGGTCAATCCTGGAGGGTTAGCAACCCTACTTTTATCTCCCTTTTCTTCCTTGTTTCCTTTCTCTTCCTCCCTTGCACTTGGCTCCCTCCACTTCACCCCAGTAAGAAGGACCAGGATATTTTTTCCTGTGTCTAGTAGGCTTTTGTGTAATTCAGCATTGCAGTGCCTTAGTGCTTTACTCACGTTTTGGCATCAGTCCATTCCTGAAGTGAGTATCGTTGGATGTGTGCAATACAAGACATTTCTGTTCTGATGGAAACAGAAGTGGGGAAAAATCAATGTTTGTTAAAATGAAAAGGGAAAATCTGTTAACTAAAGGATTTTTTGGTCAAGCTTGTAAAAGCATATTACAAACAGTGTAGACTAAACACATACATACCAGTTGTTGACAGTGTCTTTGAAGCCTTGGTACTGGACTGTTTCAATGATCTTACTTAGCGTTCATTGATTCATAGACTTGCTTTATTCTTTAACACATCTATTGTTTTTTATGTTTGAATATGCAGCAATGAATAGCATGAATCTGGGAAGCTTTAATTGCTTATTAACATGCTCCCCTCTCCCCAAAAGCAGTTATGAATATAAAAATCTAATCTGCTCAAGCTGTTGCCACACTTCCTGACCACATGTTAACTGTATAATTGAATGACTGACACACATTTCAGTATTGCTCCCTAGTTAAATAAGGCCATTATCATCAATAATTCTTATTAGCACAGTTTATAGAAATAGAAAATGTTCTCTTTTGCAAACAGTGTTTAATAGATTGTACCCCAAAGGGTTTCACATACAGTTTATATTTTGTTTGAGCAAATGATGTGTTAGCAGTTTGATAGCTGTATATTTTCCCAGTGCTACCTCGAAGATAAATGTTTGTGTAAATTGACTGCTGGGGAAAGATGATGTGGCCTGAAATCCATGCAGCTTGACGTCCTCTGTTCATCCACAGATCATGTATAGGACAGAGAACAGCAGTCCAATCTTTTCCACACTGCCCTATCAATGAAACTCAATTCAAAGCCTGGAGTCAAGTTTTCATGTCAGTTCAGTGTGAGGCCTCTCTGCTGAGACTGCCAAGAGTGGGGCCAATTAATACTGGTTGTGGTGGATTTATTTCTCATTTGGACATGGTGTACTGGACTGAGACCCAGCTGAATTCAGTTGAGTTGCATTTCACTGAACTGCTAGTAATGACTTCCAATCACTGATAACCTGAGCTAGAGCCAGCAACCTTAGATGAAGGTTCTGTGTCTCATTACCAACCTCCTGAGACAATCAATCCTCTCCCTCATGTCTTGCTTTTCACATAAACAGAAAATTATTGCACTTACCCATAAAATACATATTATGCTAAGAAATGGTCTTCTACAAAACGTCACTATGTATGTAATTTTGTTTTGCCTGTATTGTATTTACCACATTATGAATATTTAAATATATATTTACATTAACATATGACTTAGAAACAGCAATAATTCAAAATCTACTACTCTGCATTTCCTGGTCTAACCTGCTTTTTTGTTGTTGTTGTCACTGGACTGTACGCTCTTCTGTGAATTGTCTATCTTTAATTTTCATGTCATATGCAGCATGAGTACAGTCTTGGTGTAAAACAAAATACTGATACTAAAGATACTGCCCAGCACAGTCATTGTCTTTTGTAAGTAAGAAATTGCACCTTTGTCTAGCTTCAGCTTCCAGCCGTATGCTCATGGACAGTCCAGTGCTCTGTTTTATTACAACAGTGCTTAAAGTAAGGTCGCCATTCTTTAAACAATATCTAAACAACCTTTAGGTATTGTAAAGGTTCAGAAGATCTGCATAAGAGTCAAAACCACAAAAGCAGACAGGAAACTGCTGTAAAAACTCCCCTCCCCCATTACTTTCTTTTTTTAAACAGCTCAGTCTTTTGGACAGAAAAAGAACTCTAGAGATCAGCAAGGATATACTGCTTCATGCAGTTTGATTATCTGAGTCTCATACAACTGTCTAGGAAAAGCTTTTGTACTTTAAAACTGGCAATTTTAATCTTGTCACTTGAAAATGGAAATAGATGTTAAGCACAACTTTGTTAATGAGTAAAATATATATAGGTATTGTTCATAACTGGATACTAATTTATTAATGGTTTACTCCTTGTGTGTTTAATTTAGTCCTGTACTGTTAAAATTGTCACAGAACACTCAGTGTTCTGCATTTCTCAGCTTTTTCGTAATTATAATGGTGAGCGTAGCCTTCCCAAGCTAGCCTGAATCTGGCTAGTGCAGGTAACAATAACAGTGAAGACACTGCAGCGCAGGCTTCAGCATAGATGGTATAAGCCAGAGATGGGCAAACGTTTTGGCCCATGGGCCACATCTGGGTGGGGAAATTGCATGCAGGGCCATGAATGCAGGGCTGGGACAGGAGGTTGGGGTCTGGGAGGGAGTGCGGGGTGTGGGAGGAGATGCAGTGTGCAGGATGGGGCTCAGGGTAAGGGGTTGGGGCAGAGGAGGGGTGTGAGGTGTATGAGGGGGCTCTGGGTTGGGGATTGGGGTGCAGGAGAGGTGTGGGGTGTGGCAGGGGGTTTGGGTGCAGGCAGGGGGTGCAGGGAAGGGAGTTTGGGTGCAGGAGGGGTGAGGGGTACAGTAGGGGGTTGGGGTACAGGCAGGGGGCTCAGGGCAGGGAGTTGGGGGTTGTGTGCAGGAGGGATTTGGGCTCTGGCCCGGCTCCACTTACCTGGCCAGTGGGAACTTCGGGGGAGGTATCCACAGGCAAGGGCAGCGCACAGAACCCTCTGCTCCCGCCTCCCCCAAGGACTGCAGGGATGTGGCGCCGGCCACTTCCGGGAGTGGCGCAGGGCCCGCAGCGCCATGGGGGTAGCAATCTCACGGGACGTATCCAAAGCCCGGAGGTGCTGGATCTGGCCTGTGGGCTGTAGTTTGCCCACCCTGGGTATAAACCCAAAATGCCCCCTGGGGATGTATGTGGCTCACTAGTTCATTCTGAATTTCATACTATGTTGTCTTCACTGCTAGCTTGGGGTGGGCTTATTCTTTGTAGACATATCCCTAGAGTGGATGTTAAGTTCCAGGGTGAAAGGTTTAAGTTTGGAGAAGAATGCTGTTTCTCTATGCAAGATGTCATTGAAGAGATTGTTGGAGAAAACAGATGCCAAATGAGACTTCTCCAAGTCAATGCAGATGTTGTGCAAGCTGCCTAAGAGATGTCATAAATCATAGAGTCCTTTTTATTTTCTTTTACGTCCTTCACGGCCCAATGTTAGAGCACAGGGTGAAAACCAGTCTTTTCCATTCCTCTGTGTCACCTGCAGCCGCTTTCATTTGCTGTATGGTGTTGGGATTGACTATTCAGCCATCTCTGTTAAGAGGGGTTCTTAAGGCTGCTTTTGGACACCCACGTTTCCTCAGACTAGTTGGTTTTCACTTCACAGCTTTGTATGATTTTGGCGGAAATGATCTGCTGGTTGGCGATTTCTCGGATCTCTTCATTGGTTAGAAAGACTTCATCAACAATACCCAGAATCTTTTGTAGGCCTTTATTTTCAAGGGTGATTAGTTTTCTGTTTGATGTTTTAGTCGCTGTCCAGCTTTCACAGTCATATGTTGCCACTGAGATTGTGTTTGGACTGAAAATTCTCGCTTTTGTTCTGGGGCTGTATATCTTTGATTTCCCTACATTGCTGAATTTAGTAAATGCTGAGGGTGCCTTTCCTATCCTTGATGTCACTTTCTTTTTGAGATCTCTGTTAGGTTAATACGGTGCTGCCCAGGTAGATGAACTGTTCTGCGTTGTTGATATTTTTGCCTTCTGACATGATGTAACTGCTCAACGTCTGGGTTTCAAAGATGTTTGTTTTAGCATAACAAATTTTGAGCCCTACTTAGCCTGCTATTTTTGCCAGGTTGTCAGTCTTTGTTTGTAACTTTTCAGGGGTGTTGCTCAATAGTGCAGTATCAGCAATAAAGTCTACATCTTCTAAGCTTTTGCCATCTACTCATGCTGTCTCCGGTGTATGTGCTGCTCATATATTTCTTTGTTATCCAGCCTATGGCAGAGCCAAATACAGTAACTTCTCGCTTAACGTCTTCCCGCTTCATATTGTTTCGCAGATACGTTGCTGCTCCATTAGGAAACATGCTTGTTTACAGTTGTGCAGTGCTCCATTATGACATTGTTTGGCCGCCTGCTCTGTCCACTGCTCGTAAGATCCTGTGGAACAGCAGTGACTTTACAAGGGAGCATTGCACTAGTTCCTCTTCTCTGCCTCCTCCCCCTCTCTCCCAGCGCTTCCCTCACCACCAAACAAGCGCTTAGGACTTTCTGGGAGGGAAGGGGAGGAGCGGGGACATGATGTGCTCCGGAGAGGAGGTGGAGTGGGAGTGGGAAGAGGTGGACCTGGAGTGGAGCGGGGATGGGAAGAGGTGGGCTTGGAGCATCCCCTGGCAAAGTTGGTGCCTGTTCTTCTGGGGGGAAGCTGCTGCTTCTGCTGTGCAAGGTGCTTCCTAGAGTCCTTGACTGCAGCGGCTGTGCCTGTGCGGGGTAAGCCGGGGCACCTCCCAACCACACTACAGTACTGTACAGTATATAATGCCTTTTGTCTGCCCCCCCCCCCCAAAAAAAAATTTCCTTGGAATCTAACCCCCCGCATTTACATTAAATCTTATGGGAAAATTGGATGAGTTTAACATCATTTCACTTAAAATTGCATTTTTCAGGAACATAACTACAACGTTAAGTGAGGAGCTACTGTAGTGGAGATAAAATGCAGCCTTTTATTCATTCAAGTGTTCACATTGAACCACTCTATTATCTGATTGTCCACACTTATATAGCACTTTGCATATCTATACATATGCAAACATATAAAGTATCCCAGATAAAGTATGTTGATAACTTTATCTGGGATCTGTAGGACTGAAAAACTTCCAGAATGTACATCTGTGTAGGCTGTCAAATGCCTTTTGAAAATCAGTTAAATTGATGAAGAGGGGAGCATGCTATTCTATACATTTTTCTATGATGGAATCCTTCTATCATGATGCAATAATTATCAGAAACAAACAAACAAACAAAAAAGGTGATTGTAATGAACTGAAGGAGAGTACCTTTTGTAGAGAAAGCCTTTTGTGGGGAAAGTGGTGATACTACACAGGACGAAAAAGGCAGTGGAAGAAGCTTAGAGAAGAACAAGCTGGATTCAGGTCCAAGAGAGCCCGTGTGGATCAGATATACACATAAAGGACCATGGTAGAAGAATGACGAACTTGCCCTGTATTAATTCTGAAATATCGCTTGGTTTGAGAAATCCTCCTTCTCGATGGATGTGTCAGTTTCTCTGAAGGATCCTTGCAAATAAAAGCTGGAGTCAGATTTTTGAAAGAACTACAAGCATCTTGTTCAGTCATAGCTCTGCCATCACCCTTTGTGTCAAGGCATTAGGCATCTGGCTTGTATCTAATATAATTGGCAGGTCTTTCTCAGTCACAGAAGCCAGGGCTCAGTGTGCAGTTAATGAATTTTTCTACCGTGCCCTTGCGAGCTGGTCACACTATTTTCTTTCCTTACCAGCAGTCTTATGTGTAGAGAAGTTGGCTGCCCATTGTTCTCCAGGTACATCTCAGGCAGAAGACAGTGAGGAGAGGGAGAATGGATATAGTTGAGTGGAGATCTGAGGCTGGATGTGACATAGCGGAGGCTTCAAAACCATACTAAATGAGGCAGAACTATATGTCGCTGATGAAATGGCTAGCAACCCGCTATGAATGGGTGGTCATTTATGCAGGAAGCGTACAAATTTAAGACTAACATCCTTTATTTTGCTGCTATCAGAGTGCAACACCTGGTGCTCATGTATTGTTTTTATCTGAATGAGTTAAAATGTACCATGAATCTGTACACCGTTTTAATTACCTCTGTGCATCTCCATATACCCATGTAGAATTCAAGTACCATTAATCATGTTTTTTGATACTATCAGATTTGCATGATTTGGTCTTCCATAATTTGCATTTATTTATTGTTTAAGAGCTGCCCTTGCACCAAAGTGAGGATCTGGTATCATGCTTACTATTTTTTTCTTTTAAAAAATATTTTTACCCAGATGCACATATCTTCTGTGTTTGTTTTTCAAAGAGCCCTTGTCCCTTTCCTCTTCCCCAAAGAATTGTGGTTGGATTGAAAGTAGGTTGAATTGGCACAGTATGCTAAGTCTTACATTATCAGGAAAGACAGACGAAGAGAAGTTTTCAGCATAAGTTAACAGCAGCCTTTGCTGAAATAATGTGCTCTTCACATCAGCAGTTGAGTAGTCACTATGGAGTTATTTGGCTACATGTCATTTTTCACATCTGTCAGCTAAATTAGAGATTCAAATGTAAAAGTAACACTTCCTGGGAGGACTATGGGTCCAAAAGTCAACAAATGGAGTACAATAATATATGAATATATTTTTCCGCTTCTGTGTCAGATAAAATGTTGACCCAGTATTATTCATGATCTGTAAAAGGAAACTCCAGCCTTCTTCCTCAGAACAGCAGTCATAAATTTGAAAGGATAATTGTTTCTCAGTATGAATCAACTGAGAATATATAAGTAGTGCAATTTGGCATTATCTTTTAAAGCTGCATGCTCCTGAGATGTGCAAAATGGGAATATTTTCTCTTTTTTCCCAACACCTTACATGAGTGAACAAGACAGAACAGAGATGTGAGATTGAGTGGCAGCATTGGCCATGGTTGCTTGCGTGTTATCTGCATAAAGTGCATAGGAGTTCCTCAGACACGAGAGAGAATGAGGGTTGTGTAAGTAGCTCAATCTATAGCATGTAAACCTCTTTGCTTCCTCAAAGGCATTAGATTTTTCAATTTTATTTTAGTTATTCCAGTGTACCAAGCATCTGACTAAAGCTCTAAACATAAATGTATACATCCAAATAATCTCCTCCCATCAAACAATTATTTTCCTCAAACCACTGAACATCCCTAAGAACCTCCCTCCCACCATGTAAAAGCAACAAACTCTCCCTATAACCCATTTACTTCCTTTCAAATTCCCCCATTAGTAAAAGTCTAGGAAAACACAGATAGATAGAATGTAATGTGTGCCCTAAAAATTAACACATCTGGGCTGAAGGGGAGGAAAAATGTCCAGAGTTGAAGGCTGTTCAGTGAAACCATTTTTTTGGTTTAAACCAGAGAGCTGTTTCCTGAAGTACTTTATCTGATTGCAATTACATGAGAAGAAAGGTGGTCTCTTGGTAATCAGGACCTAAGTCATTTAGAACCGCAGTTGTGTTTTTTACCTATAAAGTGTTGATTGTAGGAGCAAGCAGAATTATAATATGTTCCTTGTCTAAAACATTCGTTGTACATTAAACAGGTGGGTAGATTCTTTGCTCCCTGAAGTTTGAGTGGTCTTTGTGCATAGCCCCATGAGGAATCCATGCATGAGGTGACTAAGGCGTGGGTGGTTGTTGTCAGGTTTGTAAGTAAAGAATGCTACATCTTTGCCAAGCGCTGATGGGGAAAATGTGCTCCTGGCTGGGTAACAGAGAGCAGGTATGCTTGCTCAGTTGAAGGAGCACGTAGCAGCTATGCCATTTTTTCTGGTGCAGGCATTACCTTGGTTTTAGTTGTCTGACGCTCAACCTGATGACTCTTACCCATGCACTGATCTTGACCTGACACTAGAAGAGTCTTCAACTGTATTGACTGGATCTGATGGAAATGAGAGGTAGATCTGGGTATTAACTACATAATGGAGTCATCGCTATACCATGTGACATCTTCAAATATAAATGGTCTGTGTGAGAGTGTTACCCAGGGCAGATAGTTACCTAGTACTAACCTCTGGAAACCAACCAACCAAACAAAAACCCACCCCAAAACACAGGGCACTACAAGAGGAAGTATCAAAAAGAGATGAGTGTATCAGAGGCTGGGGTCAGTGTTCCAACCATAGACAGGAATTGAGGCAGTGAATGGGCTGTGTTGTACACCTCTTATCTGTCTGAAGATTGTGGCAAGTAGGGGCAACTTCCCAGTGCCCTTGCAGTTAACTGCACAAATCCCAAGTTATTCAAGTTTTATGTGTGATGGAAATGGTGAAATTACTTATAAAATGGGGGAAAATGTATATTTACCTTTTATCTTCTCCTGAATCCAGGAGAAGATAAAAGGTAAAACTTAAAAAGAAAAGAAAAGAAAACAACCCAAACATTTGGGCAAAGACCATGATGTTTCAGAAAGAGTAAAAGAGTAAAAATAGGTTTGTAAGGGAAATGTTTTACAATGTTAGTAGTCGCTACTCAAATGGTATCTATCTATCTATCTATCTATCTAATCTCTGTAGATTTAACTCATTTTAGGGGAAGAATTAAGGGTCAGGGCTTCAAAAAGCTCAGCATGTGATCTGGCCATAAATCAGGGCTTTGAAGCGGAGCCCTGAGCAGGTTTTTGCCTGGAGCTGGAGCAGAGCTGGAGCACAGCTTCAAAGCCCTGCCATAAATTACATAATGGTTGTTTCAGGGTGCTGGGCATTTGTGAAAATTTCACGCTTATTTAAGTGCTTAAATAGGAACCATGCTACTTTGAAAATCTGACCCAGTCTTGTTTGTTCCAACGTGTTACAGAATAACTGTACTTTTAGTCAAAGCTATTAAGATGTCAGTGCATTAGACAACTTCCAGTTTATGAAGTTACCACAAACAAACATTTAATTTATTATATAGCTAAAATACAGTATTTATTACAAACATGGGTCCAATCCTGAAAACAACCCTGAGTGTATAGAGCTTACGATCATGTCTAGTTATATTGACCTCAGTTGGCCTACTCAGCATAGTAAACACAAATCTGTAGTATTTACTGGATTGGGCCCAAAGATTACAGTCAACAAAAGCATTTAATTGCTGAGATACTGTAAATAGTAAATGAACAATGATTAATTAATTGTACCTATACTCTTCATGTGTGGCCAGGTGCTTCAGTGTATTTAAACTGTTGCCTGTTTAAAGGATGAACGTAAATTTGGTATTACATTGCAATATGGTTTCTTTTTATAGTTGTCTTCTTAAATATCAGTGGGAAAGGGTTTTAAGAAGACACTTTAATTCTGTATTTGAAGTGCAGGACTTGTAGGTTGACTGTGTTGTTAAAAATACACCACCAACACAACAACGCTCACATTTGCCTTATCATAGCTCAGTTAAACTAGGCGAACTCTCCATGACTGGAGAAAGATGAAAAAGAGTCACTCTACAGTACTGTTGATATAACTACACGTAGGAATAGCTGATGTGACTTATTGAGGAATATTACTGCAGGAAATTACAAAATAAAATTTCAACAGAGGATACAGATGTGCATACACAAACAGCTAACAAGTGAATGGCTTCTTAACCCATTAATATACAACTGTTCAGCACGTGTATCCAAGTTGTTGCAGTTTTTGGTTTTGAATCAGGTGAAACAATAATAAAGACTAAGTCCCAAAAAAACTATTGTCAGAGAACTTCATGAAGTAAAAGTTAATGTTTCGTGCAAACCCATTCACTCTGCCAACTATGCTTGAAATATATGAATCAAGAACACATCACCCACTGGGGAACAGTCCAGGATACACTTCCTTTTGGAGTGTCCTGTGTTTGAATTTCATGCCCTATTTTGCATAAACTCATCATGCACTAAAAAACAGTCTTGGGTGTTATGCTCTAGTAATGAGAGTTTGGCTTTGATGTGTCGAAGTGCTTCTGAAGCAGTGCATAACCTCATGCTCAAAGATTTAGAGTTGCTTGTAAAGGAAATGTAGAAATAGCATACAGGCAGAGCTTCCTCTTCATTTGTTTGACTATCTCTTTCCCTGAAGGCTCCCATGTTCTGCTAGAAAAGTGTCAGAAGGGAGTTTTTCTCTTGTTTAGTGAGCTGTAGTAAACTTGCTGAATTAAATCTTTTCACCCAAAAACCTCATACACAAATATTGAAGTGTTTGAAACAAGCAAACAACAGATCTAGGTTGTGCATTTGTGAATCAACCCCGAATAAGGGGCAGTTTGTACCTGCACTGTCCCTGGAGGGATCCCCTGTGTCATTGTGCCTTCCCAGTTATACTGGATGAATAATTTTGTTACAGTCCTTTTAAGAGTATAACTTACTGCTTTCTCCCGGCCTATTCCCCACTCACTTGTCTCTGAGGGGAGCAAAGTCTCATGCACTCCTGTTGTTGTTTATTAGTGTTACGGTAGTGCTAGTAGCCCCAGTCCTGGACCAGAGCCTTGTTGTGTTGAGCATTGTACACGCACAGAACAAAAAGATGGCCCCTGCCCCAAAGAGCTTACAATCCAAGTTAGCACCTAGAGCTAAAATCCAGCTAAGTCCAGTTGTGCAATGTAGCCTATTGTGTGTATGATTTGCTGGGAGGAAGTATTCTGGAGAAGAAAGCTGAGAATCCTAAAAGATTCCTTAGTTCCAGTTAAACAGAATATTCAGGTCCTCTGAAAAATAAGAATGAAGGACGGATATAAGAAATACAGCGTGAAATACCATGTAATGGGCATTAAAGATAGGGCCATTGTAATCCTTGAGTGTGGAGCCTCTTCTAAGATGTATTGTAGCTTCCTGCACTATGCTTTGAATAACCTACTGTCATATGAAATATTGCAAAATCAGAAGATGTTGTGTGTGTATAGCCAGTACTGCTAACAAGAGCTAGTTGGAGAAGTTCTGATGTACAAATTCCAGTGAGAATTTTTTCATTTGTCTAAAGTGAAATATTTCACAGAGGTGGTATGATTTCAGCAAAGCTCTGATAGGAGCCTCATCCCAGGTAAGTGCCCTGAGCTGTAGAGTTAGTGTTTTCTCTCTCTCTCACTGTCTCATGTTGAAGCTCCTCTACTTTGTATGTACAAATATTCATTGGGTCTGAGAGAGAGAGACTGACTCTCTAGCCTGGTGTTCACAGCTCTACTTGATTTGGAGCAGAAATTTGAACCTGGGTCTCCACATCTCAGGTGAGTGCCCTCACCATCTGACAGTTGGCTATTCTTGGGTGGGCATCTCTCTTTGACCTGAGAAACCTTCTCGACTAAAGCTTAATTGAAGCCAATGTTTTCATGAAAAGCTTTGGTTTCAATGCATCAGCATTTTCAGATGAAAGGAGTTTTGTCGAACATTTTTCAACCAGCCATACTTACTAACTATGGAGTTTTTTTTAGCTGTAGTGTGTGCCTTGAGTTGATAACTACTGTGTGTTTTAGCACATAGTTTTTCTCTCTAAACATTGCATTGTTGTTCTGTTGTGGGTGATGAGGTCTTAATTTGCAGTTTTATCAGCAGGCTACTATACTAATTATTTGTGGAGGGTTATGTCCAACCAACGTCAGGTTCATAGAATGTGGCATTCCTAGAAATATATTCCTCTGATATGCAAGGCTTAGCTTAATATGGACTAGCAATCAGGCCAATTCAGTCCTGGTGTAACTGGGTGCCGCTCTTATGATTTCAGTGGAGTTGCAGGCATTTACATTGGGTCTCATTTGATTCAATTTTTCTGGAAAACGATAATTGCCAGCCTTACAGTCAACAGTCAGTGCTCAAAGTGGGAGAACTTATGTATGACAGAGCAAATCTTAACTGGTGGGCAGACCACAAGGTCACCTTGTATTGCAGATGACTGGAGAATAATTCCACACATACTATCAAAGTAACTGTTCCACTTTCCCATGTATTTTTCTCTTTCTTGATGTATGTTCTTGAGCACCCTCCTTAAAATGAAACTCCAAGAGTGTTTTCATTTTCTAAAGATGAGCTGGGACTTGCTTCCTGTCTGCTGCCAACTTCTTCAGGAGAAACATGTTAAAAATGAGTTGTCTTGTGGCTCCCTCGTCTGGTCAGTTGGTGGAATAGCTGGAATGAATATTTTCTTTCTTCTTGGTGGCTAAAAAACAGTCTCCTCATGGCAGTCTCCAGGATAACATCTAGTAAAAATTTCATTCATGTCTAAATGCAAATTGAACCTGCTAGTTGTGGATTTAAAAATACTATTTTATTTTTACTCTGAAATCTATTTAAATTGTTTAAACTTACTCTTTATCAACAGCCATTCTCTCCATTCCCCTCCCTCCCTGACCCCCAAAAGTGCTAAAGACCTAATCTTGGGTGCTGCTGAGACCTTGGGAGTTGAGGGCATGAAGCACTTTGCAGGGCCAGATCTGGAGTGCTTACTATTTGTGGTGTATGATGCAAATTAAGCAGGAATTTATTACAGAATTGAAAAATAGAGTACAAACTATAATATAATTTCTGTTCCACAACTAAACAAATATTTTCTGTTCCCTTTTTCTGCAGGTCATAGAAACACTTTCAAAACTTTCTCGCACTTCTGTTGCATTAGCAACAGGAATAAGGTATGACATTGTGCTACTAAACTTCCATTTTATCATTTATAAACCAAGTACTGTAACATTTTCCATGATATACAATTAAAAGAATTATGATCTTAGTTGCACTGTTTTAGCCTTCTTTTTTCTGTGCTTCTAATTGTATCCAGAGGTCTGTTCTTGTCTAGAGCAGCATTACCAGTAGTTCTGACATTAAAAGTCTGCATGTTTAAATGAAATCCTTATGACATAGCCCGCAAATCGAAGCTCCTTCATGCTGAATCTCCAGCATGCTAATTCACGCTACTGTGCAATGTGCGGTGAGATTTTACATTTTCCAGAATTAAGAGCTGAAGGTGCCTTTTTCCCTTCCCCTGTCATTGCCTGGAAATTTGCTTTTACCTTTTTTTGTGGGTTTGTCTGTAATCTCTGTTTAGAAGTAAACAGCTATGTTAAGGAACAGCCATTTGTGCTGTTGTTGTATCTAAAGACCAATATCTATTTTTGAGTAAAACACTTGCTTTCAAAAGTTTATAATTTGTCTGTTCAAATTCACTTTGGAATGGAAATAGCAGCGTAAGTCTCACTCACAGCTTTGTTTTAAACCATATTTGAAATATATATTTGGCTCTTTATAAACAGTTGTAGATAAAACAAAAAATAAGTTATTAAAACATTATTTCTTTTGCATGTAAGCAATTTAAAATTTGAAATTGATCAAATGGCTTGTCTATAATATATAGTCCAGTTGCTCTTAATATTTTGACAAAAATATTTGTTTTAAAACAATATAACTTGTGACAAATAAGTTTTTCTAAGAAATTGTATTGGGTTTCTATTGATAACCTGCTGTATGTGTGTACTCAGTTATACAGCATAAAGGAATTGTGCATTTTTTAAGTATGTTATAATGAGACTTCCTCACAAGATATTTACTTATGTTGTGAACTAATACTCCTGCGTAGGGCTCAAAAATGGCACTCACCAGTGGCTATTGAGATGCTTTCTCTTACAATGTTTGGGGCTTAGCTCATTAGTTTAAGAAATATTAAATCTCTTTCAAATAATAATAAACATATTTACAAGAATTATGGCTGTGAAGATAACCTTCCAAATGTCAGCTGAATGTAAACCAAAGTCAAATGTTTTCCTGAGCCAGTAGGCAGCTCTCAGCGCCTCTGGTGCAGCTGACAGATTTCTCAAGCAGCAGCAGAGCAAAAATTTACAAGGTTCTACTCGATTTTCATTACTGCTCTTTGGAACCCTATGGGCAGTAGTTAAAATATCAAGAATATCAATTTCATGCTACTGCTTGGGAAATCTGCGAATGGCAACAAAGGCAAGCCTAGAGTTTTTAATGGCTGAGGAGGATCAGAAAAAAGGAGAGTCTGGGGAAGAGACCTCCCTCCCCCCTCACAATAGCTGGGGAATAATGAATGGGGAAAAGAGACAGAAATCTCCATTTCCTTTCCAGCATCTTAGGAGGTGAGAAAGAGACTATGGAGTTTCATGTTCATCTGATACCCGTGAGTCAGAGCTTGATACAAAGGACGGAGCCCTCAAACACATGACATTCTGGTAGAAATCCTAGCATTAGGCACAACATTGCTGTGCTTCTCGCCAGCTCATTCCCATTTCAACGCCACTTTCAGCTGGAGTCCTCACCTCACATCCTTTTCTTTAATGCTCTAACTATAAACTTACGAACTACAGTATAGTTAAGCTCTGGAATAGGCTTCTAAGGGAGGCGGTGGACTCCCCATCTTTGTGCGTTTTTAAAAACAAGTGGGACAAACACTTGATCCTGCCTCAGTGCAGGGATCTGGGCTTGATGACCTCTCAAGGTCCCTTCTTTGATTCTGTCTCTGGTTAGTAGGCCAGCTAATAAGTGTCTGGTGAATTTTCAATATTTATCTGCTACTGGTATTCAACACATTCGGACAGTTTTCCTTCTCCCAATGTGCATTCCCATACCCACCTCACCTGTAAAACTGAAAGAGAATAGAGAAAAAGAAGGGAAAGCAAGAAATACAGGGCATCCCCTAAGGGAAAAGAAATTTCCTCCATTAACTTAGACATTATTAGGCACCTTGTGGATGATGACCTGTTGGACCCTTGTTGGACAAGTAACCAAGGCTCTCTGAACCTTGAACTCTGTGGAGCCTACTAGGGCATTTTCTGCCTCTCCTTTCTATATGTTTGCTGAGGAGCACTAGGCCTTCCACATGGTGCTAAGGCAGAAGATGAACTGGTGAATGGCCAAAATTACAGAAACATAGTTTCTGGAGGGAAAATAACTATATAATAAGGGTCAAAGACTGCCTTATAATGTACACAGATGGCTCCCATAGATGTCAGTGATATGAACCTTCTGTGTACATAGCCCACTGCCTATTGTTTGAGCCCTGTAGCAACAGTGCAGGAAACAGATAGGTGAGAGCTCAGCTACTGTCCTGCCTCATTTTCTGCAAAGGTAGCAGGAGCAGCAGCGTTGTGCAGATTCCTCTTAACACTCTGTGTAAGTGTTTGCCTTGGGGGCATGGAGGATCTCACCGGCCCATGCACTATAGAACACTCTCCAGCCACAGGATTTTTTTCTTCCTTTTTCTTCAGGGCTTCACTTTTATGTCTTCAAACCAAAATTGTTAAACTTGTGTTATACAATCAACCATGTCCTTTCCTCCTGGGGGTCTTCTGCAAAGGCCTATCTGCTCCCTGTAGGATTGCACTTCACAGGACAGCTGCTTAGAGTCTGAGTGAACCCCCTGACTCCCATCTCCATCTCAGCCTGCTCCCTACAGATTTATGCTCTACAGGCTGTCTTCCTCAGAATCATACGAATCAAACTGGGTTCTTTTCCTTGATCCAGGGACTCTTGCAGTTCTTAACTCAACTACTTGCTGGCTTTTATAAGGACTAGGCGATGTTCCAAGTTACCACCTGAACCCTGACCTCACAGCCTCAGCTGGAAGGCAGCTGATTAATCACAGGTGAGGCTGGGCCCAATTCCCCTAAAGAGCCAGCCACCCTGTGCCTGATAGTAAGCTTCAAAGCCCCTCTGGTCGCCCCCTCCTAAAATTAGAATGGCATTTGGATACTCCCACTTTGACAAACTAGGAGCTATAATTATACCTTCTCTCACCTTTCCACGGAGCCCACACTTTGACTTGGTCACTTTCAAGCTTTTCACATTCACCCACCCAAAATATCAGAAGTCAAGGCTTTAAAACACAAATGAACAAAAAATCCTTTGAAAATCATGGAATTTAGACTTAATTGAAAATATAGAGTGTTTAACATTTGCTTTTAAAATCTCTGATTTATATTCATGATTACATGTAACAGTTCCATCCTGCATGCGTGGCAATTTTTTTTAAGTGTTAACTCCTGTAAACCACAATATCAAGGGAGAGAGAGACACACACAGATTGACAGACTTATTAATCCAAATTGAAATTTCAGCAGCATACCACCCAAACTGAACACCCAGACTGGTTCTGTCTTTGATTAATACTGTTGTCTTTTGTCTTTATAGGCCATTCCCCACAGAAGAAAGTGTTGATGATGAAGATATCTACAAAGGCCTTCCTGATTTACTAGAGTATGTTGTAAATCTTCAAGCAGAATGAAAGCTTTTAGTTTTCTGATATGTAGCTATATTTAAATGACGTGATGAAATACACTGTTATAAAATAAGTTATTTTATCTGATTGACCAAGGATTGGTTAGAAAGGAAGAATTAATTGTCCAGAAAAAGTGCCTTAGTTTAATGATTGATTTTCATACATATGAAAATAAGATGGTATTTCATGAGGGGATCTGGTGATAAATTGAAGTATCAGTGCGCTCTCTAGAATTATTTGTTTGTATCATCAGAATGCTTACGTTAAATGACAGCCTCAGTGAATGCTTTTCCCTGATCCTGCAGATAATTATGTGTATATGTATTTTTATTCATGTAAGTCGTCCCGCAGAATCCAATGGAACTTGTCACTTGAGTAAATTGCCACATGCAGTTAAGGGTTTGCAGGATGCTTGCTATTTTGGGCAGAATACATTACCATACAACGTAAAGTCAGAAGAAAAAGGGTTTATATTTTAGCCATCCTGCTGCTTCTGTTTGAGTAGCAGAGCAGGCTATAACAGACCTTGACATTCTCTCACTTTACAATGACTAAAATCTTGTGAAAAATCCTTATGTTTCAGTTGTGACACACACAAATTTAGCAGTTGAAATTCCTGAGTCTAACAGTTTACAATGCAGAAAATCATACAGCTCTGCCAAAATTTGTGGCAATATTATTAAACACAAAATCTTAATACAAAGGGATAGAAATATGATTTTAGCAAGAACAAGAAGTTTGGTATTACATACAAAAGTTACCATTTAAGATTTATAGTCTTTTGCAATATGTGCATCAGCATTAAAAATATAGTTCCTAAATATGCTTCTAAAAGAGAAATCTATTACAGTGTTAGGTGCAATAGCCTCTATTGTGATGCACTGTTGTAGGATTCACATGTAAAAATTTACAGTGGATTTATTTTGGATTTGTTATTATGTCAGATAGCATGTACCATACATTGGATTGTAATAGTTAGATGCTCTCTAAAATATAGATAGGAAACAATTGGAAGAAGTGTGTATTTCTTAAGAAATATTAACAGTTTGAGAAAGCTGAGTTTCCCCCTAACTAGTGAAATTTATTTTACAAGAATAATTCCACCTTAATGATCTCTCTCTAGGTCCAAATGCTGTTGGAGGAACTGACAGTCCCATTTAGTCCATGGGGATTCACTCGTTTCAGGATAGATTTTAATTTGACCTGACGCTGAGGCTCATCTGTAACTTAGGTAGCAAGACCTCAGTGCTCCATTTTCTCCTTAAACCTTATTTCAAGTCTTATCATGGTTTGAAACTTAACTCTGTTTCTTCAAACTTGTGTTAATTTTAAAAAGTCAGATTTTAAATGTATTGAGGTAAAAAAAAAATCTTATTGATTGTATACTCCCTTTGTGGTTTAGTTCAGTTTGAGTGTTCTTTTTCATTCATCTGTTTTAGATTTACTGTAAAAACCCAGACACTTGGTAAATTCTGTTTCCTAGTGTTGACTCTGTAATCCCTGTTCAATCCCTGATCCTTTATGTCATTGCTTTTCCTTTTTTTTCTTTTAGTGAAAGTGGTGGCGATGAGGATGAAGAGTTATATGATTGTGTCTACGGAGAAGATGAAGGTGGGGAAGTATATGAAGACTTAATGAAAGATGAAGCAGCACATCAACCTGTATGATTTCTATTTTTTGAGTGACTACAGATATATTCATAAAGAAATAGTGGCAGTGTGAAAGTTAAATTTTGCTAGCATTCATTAAATAACTTGTTAGCTGTTTTCGCTAACACTGTAAGTAATTTTTTTTAAATTTAGATATTTCAAATCTGCTTTGTTGTTATGGTTGAGTTCACATGTGTGTGCAGTGACCATGTAACATATGCAGTGGATCATAACTATCCTGCTATGAAATCCAACATTCTCTTATGGAGAAAGGGTCAAAGATTCACTCTGTTAATTCTTTCTGTGAAAGAAATACTAACACTATTTCAACAGTAAAAAGAGAAAATTAGAAGAAATCATTATTTATGTAAGATTTGTTAGCTTCTTGAGTTAAGACCATCTGAAAAAATACTCAAAAGAATGCTACTTAAAAAAGAAAAGTGTTCCCCATATAATTTTGGCCATTTTGCAACATTAGTCATGAACTAGTTAAATAGAGAGCTAACATGTATATTGTACATATAGATGTACAAGGGTGTCAGTTTTACAAAACTGCCATGAAAATTTACATGCCTATGCACAAAATTTACTCACTAGCCATTTTTAATGGACTGGTAATTGGGAGAGGAGCGATGTCAAAACCCGTTCTAATAACTTACTATTCGTCTCTTTACAAGCATTCATTCGGCTTACTTGCAAAACTTTAGTGTGCTGTTGTGATGACACACACTTTTTAAGGAAGTTGCGTGTTTTAAGGTAGATGCTCACCATCTACATTTCCAGATCGAATTCCAGTGATATAATAACTTGTAGAAGTGAGAAAATGAAAAGGTCTGAAGATTGTTTTACTGTGTTCAGCTGTTATGAAAGCAGCAAGTTGTAGGTATCTCATGCAGTTCGTACAATGTGTTTTTGTTGTGATCCTGAGAATTTACCATTATGGTATGAGAAGACTATTTCTTTGGAAAGATTTTTGACTTGTTTCAATATGATTCATGTAGGTCTAGACTCTGCCAATTACTATGTATCTTAATGACAATTTAAGAGCATCATTACTTTTTCTAACATTTTTATACTAAGCACATTTCACTTTAAGGAACTGATGTGATGCAAGTTTCTGAAAGTAAAATAAGTGATGTGTAAAATATTGTGAAACTTGAGGGCTTCAGTTTGTAGTGGTTTGTTTTGTTTAGATTTGATCAGTTCCTGAGGTTTAAGTTTTGGGGTAACCTATACCAGAACTCAGTTAAAAGTACAAGTTTTGCATGATTTCAATATATAACCATAAATCAGATCAAGCAGCTCGGCTCAATTGTTTGCTTGAAATGCATGTGAACTACAGTGGATCTTTCAGTGATCTTAGTCTGAGTTTGCAATGGAACTCAGAACCATGTGAATTTCAGGTATTATGGATATTTCTCTCAGTCCTAGCAGTTGATGATGCCTCACATATTTCTCACTTTGCAAACTCTCTGTTTCTTTCTTGTCTATTACAAATGAAATACTATTGGGTATGCAGCTTTAGTGGACATAACAGGGAGAGTTTAGGAGGGAATGGCAGCCATAGTGTGAATTTGCTTGTGGGAAGAAAAAATAATACTAAAGTTCTAAAAATGTTTAATATTAATGTCCAAATTAAAAAGAACAGTAGATTAAAACATGCTGCATTATGTCCACATATTTTTATACCTGATATGAGAAGAATGGATGTATTATGTTTGTTTCATTGGCACTGTATATCTTTGTTGGATTTGATGGCTGTCTTAGTAGGCAATAATTTACTATTAGATTTGCAAATGTGATGCACAGTAACATTACACATTGGCACAATTCTTTTGTTTGATTCCTTTGAATGAAATTCACTAGCGTAGGGGACTTAGAGGTGACTTTTAATTGCAAATCAATTTTAAAAGAATGAAACTGCTTTAGAAATATATATTTGGTGTTCTAAATAGTTAGAGAAGAACAAATATCAGTTTAAAACTATACCTTCCTTTTTTATTTGATGTTCCTAAGTTTCCTGTACCAGCAGACTGCTGCCACAGAACAACTTTTTCAGTGTACTGAGCAGACTGTCGGGTTTTTTCCCAACCCTTTTTAGTGCCTTTGACCATTGTCATGACTTCTTGCATTCAAATTTCAAGCTATTATAGCATCTGCTATAGATGGCAAATTGATGTGTTAAATAGTAACACTCACAAAAAGGGCCCGCTTGTGCAACCCTAATATGTGTTGTGTGAGCACCAACAGACCAGATCAGTCCTGTTGACTCGGGCTCTTCATTGGGGCTGCTCTCATGAATTAGAGCTCAGCAACATAAATAAGGGTTGCACAGTTGGGCCCAAGCTATACAAACCACTTTTGGAAATGTAATACATACATGTTTTATTTACAAAATAGCTCACAAAGAAGAGATTAAAGATAGACTCCAATCAAAATAATAATTTGAAACCTCAAAACTTGTTTAAAAGGAACTGACATAGGTAAAGTATGACATTCCCTCTAATACAAACCTTGGATAGCTAGGAAATACCACATTTGGGGACAGCTCTTAATCATAACATCATGTCCACACACCAGGTTTCCACTGACTGTGACAGACTCTGCATCCTCACAGAGAACTTCATTCTGCCTCAACCTGATAAGGAAATGCACCACACGCAGCATCTTCCCCACACTATCTCAATCTTTCCCACTAGGCTGGAAGAAATAGGTTTGAAGGAGGGATTTGCAGGAAGAGAATGAAGTGGTTTAGTGTGTGGGAGGGTGGAGGCAGATATAGGGAACTACTTGAAAGAAGATGTATAGTGATAGGCGGGGGAAAATACACAGACAACATGAAGGGGTTGGGGAATAGTAGTGTGACTTTTTGTGTCTGAGTGAGTGACATTGCTCTTTAGTAACTAGACTATGGAGTGGATGTAGACTTTCTACTATGATCAACAGCTACAGGAGTCTTCCTTTAGCTCAAGGGTTAGAGGCCAGTGTGGTGGTGGGTTTTTTTTTAAGCTAAAGTCTCAGGGTTCTAGTCCTGACTTCCTCTGTGTGAAACAAATGTATCTAGTAATTGTTTTTGTCTGCTGCACATGGATTCATTACGGTAGGCAATGAGCTGAGATACAGGCAGGGCAGCAGTCATGAAAATCCTTGGAGATGTGAATGAGGAGCTTGGATAGAATTTGGAAGGAAACAGAGAAAAGGTGGAAAGACTTTAGGGGAGACAAGTTACATTATTATTGTTTTATTATTTTTTGAGGGGTTTTTTGGGTGTGGAGAATCCAATCCTTACAATGACATGAACAATAAATGTCCATGCAGGAGCAATCCAGGAATTGTGTCCAGTCCCCAAGCTAGCCAATACCTGCCCAAATATTTCTTTAGGAATCTTTTGAAACAAATTCTTTCATATTTGTCAGTATCCTGGAAAAAGAATTCTGATGCCTTGGTATTCTGAACTCCAGGGCATGCATTTTGTGCTCAGCCTTGATAAGCTCAATGTTGCAATGGGCCCATGTTGTTCAAATCTAACATGACCATCAGCTTCTGCTCTGTGTCATGCCCCAACTGCACTATATTGCTGATCGCACACCTGCAGGAAACTGAAGCGGGCCTGTTAGGGTGAGGCAATCCCAGCGTCCGGTAAAGAACAACAACAAAAATACCTCAACATATAAAGATTTTAGGATAGAGCCCTAAGGACAGTAGCTGGATCTTGACTCAGAACAGATTATGAATATGGACCTAAATGCAAGGAAAAGGTAAAAGGAAAAATTATAAACAAACACGAAGAGTTAGATGTGAGCCCATTTCTCTCAGCAGTTACTGGCATGAGCGTCTCATTGATTTTAACTACTACGAGCAACTGGTTTCAGAGTAAAAAGAACAGGAGTACTTGTGGCACCTTAGAGGCTAACAAATGTATTTGAGCATAAGCTTTCGTGGGCTACAGCCCACTTCATCGGATGCATAGAATGGAACATATAGTAAGGAGATATATATACACATTGGCCAGACCGGACAGTCTCTACACAAAAGAATAAATGGACACATATCTGACATCAGAAATCATAATATTCCAAACCCAGTAGGAGAACACTTCAATGTCTCTGACAACTCAGTAACAGACTTAAAGATGGCAATTTTGCAACAGAAAAGCTTCAAAAACAGACTCCAATGAGAAACTGCTGAACTTGAATTAATATGCAAATTAGGCACCATTAATTTAGGCTTGAATGGCTGAGCCATTACACACATTGGATCTATTTCCCCATGTTAAGTATTCTCACATCTCTTGTAACGGTCTGTAATGGGTTATCTTGATTATCACTACAAAAGTTTTTTCTCTTAATTAATTAGCCTCTTAGAGTTGGTAGGACAACTCCCACCTTTTCATGTTCTGTGTGTGTGTGTGTGTGTGTGTGTGTGTGTGTGTGTGTGTGTGTGTATATTTCCTTACTATATGTTCCATTCTTTGCATCCGATGAAGTGGGCTGTAGCCCACGATAGCTTATGCTCAAATAAATTTGTTAATCTCTAGGGTGCCACAGGTACTCCTATTCTTTTTATGAGTAACTGCTCACTGTTGTGAATAAAGGCCCAAATTAAATAAAATATGGATTGATGTTTCATCTTAATCTCATTATATTATTATAAAAAGTATATAAGAAGGATGAAGGTATTGTCTATCTTAAAATATAACATACTGAAAGCCAAATTTTATCAAAATTCAAGGACTACTAAAATTCTGGAAGTTGCCAGCTAATTGTGCTCTTAAAAACTATTCCCTTTGTAGTTGTTACAATCTTTTGAAACTATAATACTGAGAAATTTCCAACAAGCAATGTGTCTTAGTAGCCAAACAGTAAACAAATAAAAGAGTGTGTTGTGCAAGAGGTGCCCACAAATGAATTAAACTTAACTTGCTTCTAATTGCAGAAATGTACTGAAAATGACATAAGAAGTTGTTGCCTTGCTGAAATAAAACAGACAGAAGAGAAATACACGGAGACTTTGGAGTCAATAGAGAAAGTAAGCTGAACTTTATGCTAATAGAATAGTTATTTATATAGTAATAGTGTAATTGTATAATGGAATAGAGAATATATTAATCCAGTCAATGTTCACTTTTCTTAACAGTTTTTCATGGTGCCATTGAAAAGATTTCTCTCAGCATCAGAGTTTGATATAGTGTTCATCAACATTCCTGTAAGTAATCATATACTTAAAGAAAAAGGCAGAGAATTTGTGTCCGATTATCATTTTGTGCAGTCACATGCTATTGAACAAAGTGATGACTTGAAATGTGATGTGCAAATTCCCTTCAAAGCTGTTTTGAATATGCAGTAGGATACTGTACATCTTAGTGAAAATGATTTTGACCTTATCTATCTTTTTATAGTTACTGTGAGGAAAAATTTTTTGCATACAGCCACAGTAGATTGTGAGCAATAGTATATGTTGTCAGATGCTACCGGTGTGGTGCTCTGCCCTGTTCAATGTTGATATCAATCGGCTGCATGCGTGTGTTCCCTCTGTGTGCTGTCCCAGCTCTGCTCAGATAGCTGACACAGCAGATCCTGAGAGAATCCCCAATGACCACAGACTCTAGTGACGTACGAAGGCCAGGTTTATTATCGAAGAGAAACACAGTCTCCAGCTCCCTGGCAAACGATGTCTAAGGTGCTGCTAAGGTACAACTAGCCAGTACATATGTGCTCCCTGGCAATGGACTCAGCTCAGTCAGTGGCGGGACTTTCCACTGCCCCCTAGGCTGGACAAAGACACCGCCCCGTGGATGCATTCTTATACACAGGTACAAACAAGTTACACATCACTCCTGACGTATTGAGGTGCAACCCCTTTATGTAGCTAGGGGCCGCCTCTCACCTTGTACATGTTGTTTAGAACAAAACAACTCTATCCATCATATTACCCTTTTGGCCCTGTCATTGGGATGAGTCAGCTTGTTCCTTGTTATCTGTGGAATGTTCCAGTATCAGAGTGTCCTGGTACCGTGTTTATACTTCTGGTATTCAATACACTATATAGATATATGTTTATGCAACATCAGCCCTTTCCTTGCCTGCTTCTGTGGGCAGGGCCTGCCTCTAGCTCACAGATTAACTTTGCTTTGTTAGCAACGCCTTGACCATTACTTTAGTTCAGGCCTTAGGCCTCATACCGGGCCTCTGATACCAAGGTTTATATTTCAGGGCCTCCTCTTACTACAGAATAAACCAGATATTCCGCTAGTATACATTGGAGTATATTTGTTGATTTACACCATCTGAGCATCTGGCACTATAACCGTACAGTAACTCTTAGAAGGTCTATTTTATGCAAGTATTTTATTGATTGAATTTAAGTTAGACATAAATCATGTATGAATTTCCTCACATCCTTCTATGCACAATAGAGAAACATAGATCATATTTTGTGTAGATAAGATGGAGAACGTCTCTTCAGAAATTTACAAAGCACATGACCATCATCAGCCTATTACGCCTGAGCGTTGAATCAATGTAGAGAATATTTACACAGTATTTTGATTTGCAGGAATGCTTCTGAAGAGACTTTATAGCAAGGTTTCAGATTCTCATTGGTATCTGCCCTCGATGTGTTGTCACTGAAGACATTTAAAAATCAATATAGCTTACAGCCTTATACTCGGAATTTGACAGGGAAAGTTGTAAAAAATAAAAAATAAAAAAATAAAAAAAAATTCTGTAGTCTCTAAGAAACTTCCTGTTGAGTTGAAATGTGTTGAGGTTACCTGTGTGAACTCCATATGCTTTGGGATATCACATTGACTTTTGGAGACTTTGCAATCCAGCATACTCAGAAAAAAGATGCAATTCATACTTTTTTAAGTTGATGCTGGTAACTTACAGTTGCAGGAATTTAGTAACTGCCTTAGGTCTGATCTATGGTCTGCTCTACATTACACAGTTACTTCGATGTAAGCCACCTTATGGGGACCTATGTGTGCGTGTGTCTATACTTGAATTTGTCTCTGGCTGATGTAAGCACCCTGTTTTAAGGAGGAAGTAAAACCACCTCCCCAATTGGCGTAGAACCATGGCTGCCCGACTGAGGTCGACACAGTGCGAGTATTGGAACCTGTGTTGAACCTGGAGGTCCTCTAGCAACTGTCTCATAATGCCCCATTCCCTGCGACAGTGATCGCTTTGGTGGCAATTTTAAACTCCATTGCCCAGGAGTCACTGAGACCAGAAGCCTCCCTGCCCCCTTTAAAGCCTCCTATTTTTGGAATGCCTTTCTTGGATTTCCCACCTTGGCAAGCATACCTAGTAACTCACCCTTCTTGCATGCAACTGCCTAACTGACCACTCTGGCTCCACATACTAAATGCACCGCTGCCTGGAGTAGACAGGATGTATTGGATCTCCTGGATCTGTGGGGAGAAGAGGCTGTGCAAGCATGGCTATGGACCAGCCACAGAAATGTGGACATCTGCAAGTAGATTGCATGAGGGATGCATACAACGGGGTATGACAGGGACCAGCAGCAATGCTGCATGAAACTTAAGAAATTTTGCCAGGGAGGCCAACAGTAGATCTGATGCTGTGCCACAGATCTGCTGCTTCTACCAGGAACTCTGTCACAGTTGGTGGAGACTCCACAGACTACTATGGTTACCTCAGAGGAGTGTGAGACACAGATCCATGCCATGAACAGCGAGGAGGAGGAGTGTGAAGTGCAGGGAGGAGAATCCAACCTTACTGCAAATCAGGACCTGTTTAAGACTCCTCCACAGTGTAGCCAATCCTGCCAGGTGAACGTGAATGAGCCAAATGAAGGGGAAGGGAACTTGAGTAAGTTTGTGCATGCATTTTTCCTTACAATGTTTACCCTTAAAGATGGTGCCTGGCCCATCCCCAAATGAACAGGGAAAAGGCATTGACTCTTCACTGTTTTAATCATACAAGAAGTGATAGAGTTACTACAGATAGTGGTAGAATTTGCATGTGCTTTCATTCCTCCATGGATTAAGTGCGGCCATGTGGAGCACTTTACATGTGTAGGGATGTCCCTTTTATCCTTCTGAGCAATCTCAATACAAATTTCATGAAGATACTCTGCAATCCTTTCCTCAAGGTTTCTAGGGATGGCTGTCTTATTTCTTCCTCCATGGCAGGACACTTTCCAATGCCACTCTGCGATGAGTTCGGCTGGCACCTTTACAATCAACAGGCTTGAGGTGTATGGACCTGGATGGCTTCAGGATGCCAGTTACAGCTGTGTTCTCTGTGCCTTTGTCACCTTCAGGAGTGAGATATCAGCTCAAATCACCACCGCCTGTGAAAAATAGTGCCAGTATTCAGTGCCATTGCTCTATAGCTGTAACCATGGAAATAGAGACTGAAATTTTATAGCTTCATGCAACAGAAAATCTGCCTCACCCCCCACCACTTTTGGCAGGCCATACTCAGTTTGTGCTGACGTGACCCAAAGCTTAAGTGTGAATAAGCGTTTCTTGTTAAAAGTGTCCATAGGAATAAGGGTAGGGAGTTTTGAAACATATGCTTCCCTTTCTGTTGTGACTGTAAATCCAGTGGTATCTGCCTGTTTTTTCAGCAGCTTCTGGGCATGGTGGCCTTGAGAGAGTGTCTCTTCCACACCTGCAGAACACCTGACCCTGACGAGAAGGAGAAAGAAGAGGACTAAGAAATGCTGCATTGGACAATGAAGAAAGGACTTGGGGGGTCAATATGACCAACTGCATGGGAATTGGCAGGCAGCAAACCAAATGCTGCAGACCTTGGTTAACCAATATGTCCACCTTTTTCAGTCTTGGAGAACTCCACAGTCACTGCTTCCCATACTCCCAAACATACCACATGGCATCACGGCATGACATCAGTACCTCTACCACTCTATGCCAGAGAACAGCTAGGAAAACCACAGCTTCACATACACAGATTGTGAATCACAGTCTCTTTATTTGTAGCCACAGTGGTCTATATCTGTGCACTCAAATGAACATAAATATTTAAATCCTTTATAGTTTTAAATTATCACCCTGTTAAGTTATGTTAAACATTTGTGTAATGTTGTCTGTAGTTATTTTTGCACATTGATTTTTCTGCACTGTTTTTCCCCCACACAGTAAAGTTCAGTTTGTGGAGAATGAAATTTATCTTTCTTCATTCACAACAAATACTGCAGAAAGCATAGAGATAATCAAAGCAAACTGTAACTGTAAATGCACATCTAACATCACAATATTCATAATTTCAGGAAAATACCTAGTCGTGTTCATAATTGTACAGCAAATGCTTTACAATTCTTAGCAGCACCAAAGCTCCAGGCCCAGAGAACACTGCTGTGGCTGACTGTTAAAATGCTCTTTCAAAGCCTCCCTCATCCATATAGTTTTGTGTTGCAATCTTGTAATAGTCCTTGTAGACACAAGGTTCAAAGTCAGCAGGCAGATGCTCCACTTCTGCTCTCTACTCTGGTGGCAGCTTTGCCTCACTAATATTATGCAGGACACAGCAAGCAGCTATAACCATTGGGATATTTTTCTTACTGAGATCCAATCTCATGAGTAAATATTACCAGTGCCCCTTCAATCTAGAAAAAGCACATTCAACTGTCATTTTGCATCTGCTGAGCCAATAGTTAATCTTTCCTGGCGGTATTAAGTGGACAGTGTATGACTTCATGAGCCAGAGGTGCAAAGGGTAGGTTAAGTCCCCCAGAATCACTATCAGCATTTCAACTTCGGCAATGGTAATCTGCCAGCAGGGAAAGAATGACCTTGCTTGCAGCTCTCTGAACAGTCCTGTGTTCTTACAGATGTGAGCGTTGTGCACCTTCCTTGGCCACTGGTGATCCATCAATGCTTGCATAACCAGAGAAAAATAATGCTTTCTGTTGATGTATTCTGTAGCAAGGTGAGCTCATGCCGAAATAGGGATAAGCATGCCATCTGTTGCTCCAATGCACTTCAGGAACCACATTGCTGCAAATTCATCTACTATTTCCTAAAGACTGCTGAGAGTCACAGTCCTGCATAGCAGATGATTAATGGTCCTACAGACTTGTATGACAATGGCCCCTCACTATAGATTTCCCAGTTCCAAAATGATTTATTCACTGACTGGTAGCAATCTGGCATTGCAAGCTTCCAAATTGTGACCACCTCTCGGTGGAGAATTGAGTGGTGAGCTCAGCACACAGATCCATGTGGGCTTTTGCATCCAAAAGGTCTGCAGTCACTGCTCCTCATCCTAAATCTGCTTTATGATGTGATCCCACCAGTCAGTGCTTGTTTCTTGGGCTCAGAGGTGGTGCTCTACCATCTGAAGCTGCTCTATGAATACCAACAAGAACCTTGAATTGTTTTTCATTATGCCCCTCAGAAAACTGTCCTTGAACAAATACTCATGTCGCCCCATTGTTGTGGTACTTCCTGCAGGCCTGCAAAGACAGGAGAATCATGCATCCTGTAGAGGGCAAACACTGAAAAGTGCTATAGAATCATAGAATATCAGGGTTGGAAGGGACTTCAGAAGGTCATCTAGTCCAATCCCCTGCTCAAAGTAGGACCAGTCCCCAACTAAATCATGCCACCCAGGGCTTAGTTAAGCCTGACCTTAAAACCTCTAAGGAAGGAGATTCCACCACCTCCCTAGATTACCCATTCCAGTGCTTCACCACCCTCCTCATGAAAATGTTTTTCCTAATATCCAATCTAAACCTCCCCCATTGCAACTTGAGACCATTACTCCTTGTTCTGTCATCAGGTACCACTGAGAACAGTCTAGATCCATCCTCTTTGGAACCCCCTTTCAGGTAGATGAAAGCAGCTATCAAATCCCCCCTCATTGTTCTCTTCTGCAGACTAAACAATCCCAGTTCTCTCAGTCTCTCCTTATAAATCATGGGCCCCAGCTCCTAATCATTTTGGTTGCCCTCTGCTGGACTCTTTCCAATTTTTCCACATCCTTCTTGTAGTGTGGGGCCCAAAACTGAACACAGTACTCCAGATGAGGCCTTACCAATGCCGAATAGAGGAGAATGATCACGTCCCTCAATCTGCTGGCAATGCCCTTACTTATATAGCCCAAAATACTGTTAGCCTTCTTGGCAACAAGGGCACACTGTTGACTCATATCCAGTTTCTCGTCCCTGTAACCCCTAGATCCTTTTCTGCAGAACTGCTGCCTAGCCATTCGGTCCTTAGTCTGTAGCAGTGCATGGGATTCTTCCGTCCTAAGTGCAGGACTCTGCACTTGTCCTTGTTGAATCTCATCAGATTTCTTTTGGCCCAATCCTCTAATTGTCTATGGTCCCTCTGTATCCTGTCCTTATCATCAGCTCCTCCCAGTTTAGTGTCATTTACAAACTTGCTGAGGGTGCAGTCCACGCCATCCTCTAGATCATTAATAAAGATATTGAACAAAACCAGCCCCAGGACCAACCCTTGGGGCATTCCGCTTGATACCAGCTGCCAGCTAGACGTGGAGCCATTGATCACTACCTGTTGAGCCCGACTATCTAGCCAGCTTTCTATCCACCTTATAGTCCATTCATCCAGCGCATGCTTCTTTAACTTGCTGGCAGGAATGCTGTGGGAGAGTGTATCAAAAGCTTTGCTAAAGCCAATTATCTCATCATAGAAGGCAATTAGGTTAGTCTGGCATGACTTGCCCTTGGTGAATCCATGCTGATTGTTCCTGATCACTTTCCTCTCCTCTAAGTGCATCGGAATTGATTCCTTGAGGACTTGCTCCATGATTTTTCCAGGGACTGAGGTGAGGCTGACTGGCCTGTAGTTCCCTGGATCTTCCTCCTCCACAGGTGTGGGGGATTTTTAAAAAGGCACAAAAATTTGGGAGGTATTGCTGGATGGAGAAAGTTACATCATGAGAACTTGACCTCTAGCTCCAGAGATCCCTGGGAAAGTAATTTCTTTCCCACAAAAGCAGCAAAGAATCCTGTGGCACCTTATAGACTAACAGACGTTTTGGAGCATGAGCTTTCGTGGGTGAATACCCACTTCCTCAGATGCATGTCATCTGAGGAAGTGGGTATTCACCCACGAAAGCTCATGCTCCAAAACGTCTGTTAGTCTATAAGGTGCCACAGGATTCTTTGCTGCTTTTACAGATCCAGACTAACACGGCTACCCTCTGATTCTTTCCCACAACATATTGTAAATGTTTCCCAAAAGGCATTGTGTCGGACAGTGGCATGTGGCACATTGGGATACCGACTTGTGATGCGCCACACTTCACATCGACACAAGCATTCCTAGTGAGTACGCACAGCACTTACGTGAGCAGCCAAATATGCACATGAGTGATGTACTAACTTCAGTGGCTGTTCGCTGATGTAACTTGTGTCAAACAGTTTGTAGTATAGATATGGTCTAACAGTATTTCTTGAGTCCTTTAAGGAAAATAATGGGTCACTTCACCATGATTGGTCCCTCGAAATATGTGTTTACTACTAAACACCATCTGCTCCACTGTTATTTAGCTGTAACATTCTGAGTACGTTTCCAAGACCTGAAGAAGAGCTCTGTGTAAGCGCGAAAGCTTGTCTCACTCACCAACAGAAGTTGGTACAATAAAAGATATTACTTTACCCACCTTGTTTCTCTGATTCAATGGCAGTTTAGTTAAAGTCCTGCACAAGTCTGGGAAAATATATCCCTATTTTAATATATTCACCTTGAAGCATTTCTATATATTGCATTTGTAGCTCTGACTGTTATCTTGTACTGTCATTAGGTACTGTGTTTTATATACTGGTCTTGAACTGAAAATCTTAAAATTTCTGCTGCAGTATAACTTGGCTCAAGTATTTCTTCAGCATCCTTTTCTTTTTCCTGGCCCATTAGCGGTCCATTTTATCAAGACACTTATAGTGATTGCAGTTAACTTAGTACCAGGATACCACTAATTGACCGATGTAATGTACAGAACTGTTTTTTCACAGCTCAGGGAAATGAATCATTACTTTTGTCTTGTCACTAAAACATTAACTTGACTTGCTTAATTTTAAAATAATCATTATAAAATGAAGATGAACTAACAGTGCACATTTCAAGTTGGAATAAATTAGCCATTAATAGGTCTCTGAGTTTAGTTTCCCTTGTCACGTTGTATGGGAGATCCGGCATTTCAAAGCAAATGTTAAAAGTAGCAGCTACTCGTAAGTGATCTGTTGTCTTAGTTTGTTGGAACTCATAGATATACATGGAGACACAAATCTTCACTCTGGAAGCTTTAGGGGTTCTATTTACATTTTCATTTTTTTCTTATATTACTGTTTTTAAGGAATTGGTGAAAATCCACAGAAGTCTAATGCAGGACATTTTTGACTCCATTGTAAACAAAAATGACCAGAACCTGTATCAAATTTTTATTAACTACAAGGAAAGGTAATATTTATACACTAACTTTTACATACTTTAGTGATAACCTACACTCAGTCCATTGAAGTGTTTCTCTATGATTAAATACTTCATAAGCATTTATATAATTGGACTGAATATCTATGGGTAACAGCATCAGTATATGCAATGGGCTTTGAATGTGGAAAGTACGAAGGAAGTGCTATTATTATTTTATAGAATGGATTGTTCATTTTTCCCAAAGTGCTTTTGTCACCGCTTTTTCATTTAAAAATAACATCCATATTTTATATGAAATCATATAACTTAGTTTTTATGCCAGAAGCTGTGAAAAATATCTTCGAATGCTTTATAGAGATAAGCAATACAGGTACTGAGATAAAATAAGCAGAGATGGGGAGAGAAATAAAATAAGGCAGAAAGATACAGGCAAGGCATTACAGAGGACGGAAAGAAGGGTAAAACAGGCTGAGGAGAGTCTTAGGGGGTCCATGGAAGGTGTTAATGAAGTCACTTCTGAACTGGAAATTGAAATAATTGGGGAGCCAACTGAGTTGTTTGAGAAGAGGTTGATTCAGTCACACAATGCTTGTGAGAAAGCAGCTATAAGCTAACAGAAAACGCCTGAATCTGGAAAGCTGGATTTTGGGGAGAAGATGGGAAAGGAAGTTGCCATAATCACATTGAGTGGAAATGAAGCCATATATGAAGGTTTCAGCAGAGAAGGAGCTTTTGGCAGTGGTACGTGTGTGTGGGTAGATGGTGACAGACTGAGGGAAAGAGTGATTATTGGAAAGATATGGTTAGTGAAAGCAAATGGCAGATCTGAGTGTAGAGGGGAATTACAGGACCAGGAGTTGTCTCAGGCTGCTCCTTTTCTCCAAAAGAAGCAATGTAACTTAAGGAAGCTGAGAGGAAACGACAAGTTTATTTTGTCAAGGGAGGAGAGATACTGGGTCTAGCTCTATTTGTACTGCAGTATGAGTTTAAAATAATAATTAAAGGTGAAAGATGTGCAGTTAGTATCATCACTTTTGATGTGGAAGCTAATGCTAAACAGAAGATGATCAAGAAGGAGAAAGATTAAAAATAGAAGACAAGGGGGTAACTGAGGCTTGTGATCCCCAAAGATGGAGCTTACAGTTTAAAGAGGAGTCATCTCTAAAGATTTAGAACAGTTTGAGAAGAGTTGAATTAATTGTTACTGAAGGGAACAGGAAGTTCCTCGTACAAACCTGGATTCTTTCCAGTAACTTTACAAAAATCAACCAGTGGATACCATGCTGATCTCTGACTGCTGTTAAGAATTTCTTGTATTTACATATGTTAGCTATTATCTTGACCCAAAAGCCTCATAGAATGTAAACTCAATAGAAGCTGTTAAATCAGTTTGCAAAACCTACTGTTGCTGTAAAAAGAGTGGATGTAATTAATCCTGGGCTAATCCTATGTAACAGAATTTATTCATTGCATCCTTTGAAATCTATTTCTTAACATTGTAAATACTAATGGCTCTGGTGCTGTTAAGTAGCAGTTACATTGCCTTGCAGCCTGAAACAAATGCTTTATTGTGTCAGTATATGCATGTCAATGTTAAAGTGAATTGAAATGATTTTACAGCATTTTGATTATGATCTTTAGTATTTTTCAAACATGCACCTCATTATATTCTTGGGTAAGCTTTGTAATACACATCTAGGGCCAAGTTATGATGTTTGGATATGTAGGTACAGCTCCCAATTGAAGGGAAGAATGTGACCCATATATTTGTTTGTGAAGTGTGAACAAAGACTGTTTATTTTGTTTTTTTTGTTTTGTTTTAAAACCCACACACCCTCCCTCTTGTTTTTTTTCCTCTTGCTTTGGTTTAGAATGGTTATTTATGGGCAGTACTGCAGTCAAGTGGAGACAGCCATATCCTGCTTAGACCACATTTCTAAGACAAAAGAAGATGTTAAATTGAAGCTAGAGGTACTGATGTTTATTTTTTTATATACAAATATAGATCTGCCATCCCCCGCAAGAAGAAAACTGTCCATTCTGACGTGTGTCTATACGTTCTTTTCTTACCTTTTTAACCTGAAGTAACTGACCAAATTAAACTTGTCAGGTAGAGACAGAAGAGGTAGAATCCTGGTCCCACTGAAGTCAGAAGAAGTCTACTAATGACTTCAGTGGGGTCAGGATTTCACCCAAGAAGTAGTTTGTCAATGAACACTTTTTTCTCGTAGTGTTTTAGGTGAATGTGAAGGTAGCTGAGAGTAAAATATATTAATGTTATAATTAGAATAACATTTAAAGACTAAACTCTGCCCCTCAGCACATCTCTGCACAAGGGATTGTGTGTAAGACACACCACCCCAGATGTTCAGACAACCTTGGAAGCACAGTTTTTCTCTTTGGATAATCAGCTACAGCCCTTTATAGGGTACAGCATACTGCCCATCAGCTTTGGTGGGGAAGTGAATGTGCGGGGTGGGAGTTTGATGATCTCACCTGTGATAAACAGGACTTCTATTTTTTTAGGTTCACTAGTCACCTTCAATCCACACAGTTGTTATGCTTGTTGTGCTATTATGCCTACATCTAATAAGACAAAGGCTACGTCTTCACTACCAGGCGTATCGGCGGGTAGCAATCGATTTCTCGGGATCGATATATCGCGTCTCATCTAGACCGATATATCGATCCCTGAACGAGCTCCTGTGACTCCGGAACTCCACCAATGTGAATGGCGGTAGCGAGTTGACAGGGGGAGCCGCGGACGTCGATCCTGCGCTGTGAGGACGGTAGGTAACTCGATCTAAGATACTTTGACTTCAACTACGCTATTCACGTAGCTGAAGTTGCGTATCTTAGATCGATTCCCCCCTCTAGTGTAGACCAGCCCAAAGAGTGTTCTATTTACCTGCAGTGTTGCACTTGAACTACCTGCTGGGCACTAGCCAGAGTGATTCCAACTGCTATCTCTGTTGCTCTTATAGACACTCACAGCTTCAAATCAACAAAACTCTGTGTGGTTTTTTTATCTCTAATTACAGTATTTATACCGCAGTCATCACTCTGCTGTACTGAACCCTGACGAATAGGATCTGGTTCTGGATCCAGATCTTGGATACCTCAAAATTCAGGGGTGTTCTGAACCAGGGTTTTGGTTCAGCTTATCACTCTGGAGATGCTTTTTTCCTCGTTATGGTAGTATTTAGTATCCTAATATCTGGGTGATCTGGCAAACTTGTATGTCTACTTTAAAAAATTAGGAATGTACTTTGTACCTTTTTTGTTTTTTCCCAGGAATCACAGTTCAATCTTTAATTTTATTTTTTAAAAACTAGGAATGTTCCAAGAGGGCCAATAATGGGAAATTTACTTTGCGGGATCTTCTAGTGGTTCCTATGCAACGAGTTCTGAAATATCATCTGCTGCTGCAGGTACTTTATTTTTGAAGTTTAAAGTGATTAAGCGCAAAGCTGCGATGGTTATCATCAGAGGATTGTTATAATGAGGGTTCAGTGTCTTTATTAAAGGACAGTGATTAACGTTTTTATTGACGTGAATTGTGACTTATCGGTCTGGAAGTTAAATCCAGTGCAGTTCAGCCTTCTCTGTGGTGATCATTCC
Source organism: Gopherus evgoodei (assembly GCF_007399415.2). NCBI lineage: Eukaryota > Metazoa > Chordata > Testudines > Testudinidae > Gopherus > Gopherus evgoodei. Next base: position 70,772,683 of record NC_044329.1, read on the forward strand.
ACACAGTTGAAGCCTATCTGAGAATAACAATCACTCTTCATTTAATGACTTATTTAAAAGTTAGTGGTGGCAAACTATGAGAGTGGTGGTTTTGTAATGTAGACCACTACACCCAAAGACTAAGCTGAACGAGATTATACCATTCTTTAAGATACTTCCTTGCTATAGTAAATTATAATAAAACCATATTTATTTTGAAATGCTTCTTATTATAACCCACAAAGCTCTTGGCTTCCACAGTTAGTCCTATAATGAGGGTGGAGAGTCTTATAAATTTAATTTGATAGCTGTTCCAGGAGACTCATTAGTTCAGCAGCAAAGAAATATGTTACTGTATTAGATTGTCAGCCCAGCTGATGCTTGTAAAATGTCATTTTAAAAAGAGCTACTACCTTTATGTGAAGCATAATTTTGACTCTGCAGTGCTTTGTGTAATTCAAACTTATTACATTTCTTGAAATATATCTCTATAAATGCAAGTCATCAATATTCTGATCAACAGAAAATCATGAAAAAAACAAACAAACCAAACCGATGACAGAACCACTTTCTTAAAACATTTGAGACCGGAACCAAAGCAATATAATCAAATTGTATATTATGAAAAATGATATGAAAGATTATGGCACTCATAGTATTTTAAAGTATGAGGCATCATAAAACTACAATCGGGTATGTAACGGGCTGTCAAAATATATTACAGTATTTTCAGGAGAAAAATATCCACAAAAATTGCTAGAAAAACTGCACTTTTAAGTAGAAGCATCTATTTCTACCATTTTCTAGTATTCTAGCAATATACACCTCTACCTCAATATAAAGCTGTCCGTGGGAGCCAAAATATCTTACCACGTTATAGCTGAAACAGTGTTATATTGAACTTACTTTGATCCACCAGAGTGCGCAGCCCCGCCTCCTCGGAGCACTGCTTTACCATGTTATATACAAATTCATGTTATATCGGGTGGCATTATATCGAGGTGGCTGTGTATTGTTTTTGGTTACAAAATATAGTCCTCTGATTTCTCTCTAGATTTTCTTTTTTGCTTTTAATTAACCCATTAATTTTTCTAGATTCTAGATGGGCTATGTATCTTTTAAAATATAGCAGATAGCTTAACATTCTTATACTGTCAATATATGAGCAGTGCACAGTAGTCTTTTTATTTGAGTGATAAATGTATAAAGTGATTGGCAGCTGGCTGATTGAAAAGTTGTTATAAGAAATATCCCTGCATTTTGAAAAGTTGTTATAAGAAATATCCCTGCATTTTGCAAAATAGGAACTGGTGAAGCACACTATTGACCCAATGGAGAAGGAAAATCTGAAGCTGGCACTTGATGCAATGAAGGTAAGTGTGCTGTGGCAGGTAGATGTTTACATCTTCACTGCCAGTTAAAATGGTTGGGGCCTTTTTCAGAATACACAGGCATGCAGAAGTGAAGTTCACAGTAAATTTTCTGCTGAATTGCGGGACCTCCTTCACAATAGAGCTAGCAAATATTTGTTAACTAGCCACAAACTCTTGTGTAAGGAGGCTAAAGCAAGGATATTGCCACAAGCTTTTAGTAACTTAGTCAATAGGTTTTATATGGTATGGAGTAGAGATGGCTGGCTTCTATTTACTTGTTATATCCTAACTTTTACATTCTGTCCCATAGTTTCAGCCTCCTAACCAAAAATTTTGCCTTTCCCAGTTTTACTAGTCTTTTACAAAATGGGTAAAACTTCCATTACTGCAGATCGCCTCAGATTTTGGTTAACAGTTTCCCAGTGAGATAAATACAATTCTCTTTCCTTTACTTATATCCTAGTAATGTCTTTGTTGCCTTAGGCTAGAAGGCATTAATATCTCTCCTAGTGACCATTACTCCACATGCTACTGCAAATGACACAAACAAGTGCTTTTTAAAATAGCAGTATCTCCTTACATGTTTGGTGCTGTATCCTTTGGCAGCCTGCAATTCCCTCTGCAACTAGCTGTACTCTCTTGGTTTCCTTTTCTTCTGACACTGTGCACTGAGTTCAGTTATTGTTTTCGTTGTGTTTTCCCATTCTGTCCTTTTCCTGGTTAATATGTTAGAAAATTGTTCCATTTAGCACAAATTTCCTAAAATTGTTTTGCTCCTAGATATTACAGATTATATCCTGCTGAGGACACACAAATGAGGATAAACACCTTAGGTTGAATAGAGAAAGATAAGCGGCAAATTTACTAGCACATTCAATGCACAAATATAGAAGATATACTAGTCTACAGCTTAAGATCATACCTAACCTTTTTCCAGATCCCAACACATAGGTGCAAGAGATTTATTTCCCAGTGCCAGTCAGGCACATTATTGTTCATGGGATCTGAGGAAGCTGGCTGTTGGTATGCTATGATATACCTTCTGTTTTGCTATTCAGACGTTACTGCTCTCTCATTGTATGCCTGGGTCTTGAAGTTGTAGATATTTGGGCACCCTACTAAACCTAGCCATGATTACTACATATAGGAGCAATTAGAGCCTTGACGTGGTTACATCTTTTACGCAGGCCTTGTTGTCATCAGATCTCTGAAATCATGTGCAAATATCAAGACCAAAGGAGGTATCCCAATCCCTGACTGAAAGAAGCACTACATCAGGGTGGAGTAAACCACCTTTAACTTAAACGCTGGTTCTTGTAGGTGGAAATGACATTCCTTATTTAGCTATTAATTTTTTTTTAGCTCAGCTGATAGCAGGGTTTCTTTTTGCCTGGCTGATTTGGGGGTAGGTCGCTCTTAGTCTCTCCAATTGGAGCTCTTCCACTTTGGATAAATAATTAAATATTTTTTGGAGCATAGCCATGAGCCCGAGTCTCCGATATCCTAGGTAGTTTGCTGAACCATTGGGCTGTTGACTATTCCGGGATTCTTTTTTTTTTTTTTGACAAAAAATTCCAAAGGTCTAGATTTCCTCTTAGTGCAGAATGTGAATATTTTTTAAAATCTCAAAATTTTTACAGGATGAGAATATCATTTTCTGCCCAGCTTTAATAGAGAGTGTTTTTTAAAAGCTTGCATACTTAGGCAGGTATATCAGCAACTTCTGAACACTTAAAACAACTTTTAAAAAGCCTTATTGTGCAGATTAGGCAAAATAAGGAAGATAAATACAGTTGCTTAAAATAATGTATTGGAATTTTTCTGACTGAAATATTCCCCCCTCCTTCTTTTTTTATGCTTTAGGACTTGGCTCAATATGTAAATGAAGTGAAGAGAGATAATGAATCCCTCCGTGAAATTAAACAGTTTCAGTTATCAATAGAGAATTTGGTATGTGATAGGCTATATTTACACCCTTGTTTATCCCAGCTTTTCCCCATTGTTCTACTTTACTGAAATTACTGCTCCTTACCATCTTATATAATACTAGAAGCCTGGGTAAAATTCAGGTATGTGTATATATTGTTCTTTTGGCTGGCCTGGAATGATATCTGTATACAGTGACTTCCTCTCCATTTCCTTAGATGCATGCAGCTATATCAATTTTATTGCACAGTGCCCCAAGTCCTTTGGAGGGTGGAATAAAAGGAGTTTGTTTATGCCATATCCTTAGTAGGACCAAAAGGTGACAAGTTCTTTTTGACTCTTGGAGAATCTGGCTTTGTAGTATCATGACCAACTGACACTTGAATGTCAGATATTATCTTTACTCTTCTGCTGGCATAAACAATGAATTTATTTCCTTTTTTTGTTTTTAGAACCATTCTCTCTTAATGTATGGAAGACCACAAGGTGATGGTGAAATAAGGATAACTACATTAGACAAACGTGCAAGGCAAGACAGGTGAGAATATAGATACAGTACTTGGGTTGCTAAAGACAAGATTGGTATTAGATAAATGCTTGTAAAATACAGCATGGCATCTGCCTGTGAAATTTGTTATCAGTTCAGGAATTCTTGTGCATACATCCTCCTTTCATTGTACACACATAGCTCCTATTAACATTAATGCCAAGGAAGTAAATTTTCAAAGTGGTTAATGAGAAGTTAGCCATTACATTAATATCTAAATCCCTATGTACCTCTTGCAAAAGTACTTTAAGTGATTCATGTTTTGTTAGCCAATAGTTTAATTGCTAACTTTCAAAATCATAAGTGCTCCAGGCAATGTTTTATATGATAGTGTATTATTTTAAAAGGATTAGTGTACTGCCATACAGACAATATTTTTAACCCTTTATATATTATATTTTCATAGGCATATCTTCTTATTTGATTTAGCTGTAATTGTGTGCAAACGACGAGGTGATAATTATGAAATGAAGGAAATAATAGATCTTCAGAAGTACAAAATCACAAATAATCCCACCACTGATAAAGAAAATAAAAAGGTAAATGTTTATATTATTACTACATACAAAATATATGCCACTATTAAATATTTGAAATCCGTAGGTCTTAAGTGTATGAAATATTCTGCAACCATGCTTCAGCAATTTGTATATATTTTTTTAAATTTCAAATCCATATAGTATCAAAACCACACTGGACATTGTGGTTTAGAGTAGATGACTATTAAAGGGCTTCAACTATGTTAATTTCTGATGTAATGAAGAGATATGAATGAGCCATTATTAAACTGAACAGAGGTGCAAAATAGTCTGACCTCCATTTTTCCCAGCTCCGGGTTGGTGTTATACAATGAATATAAAAATATTGTCTTCGTTCTGCCTGAATATTAAATTGTTAACCAGTGAATTACCATACCTTTCACACAGTGGTCCTATGGCTTCTACCTCATCCACATACAAGGACAAAATGGGTTGGAATTTTATTGCAAAACTAAAGATTTGAAGAAAAAGTGGCTTGAGCAGTTTGAAATGGCATTGTAAGTATATACTTTTCTCTTATGTAAAATCATTTCCTTAAACAGTATATAGGAATATTTTAAACAATGCTTTAATATGCATTTTAAATTGTAACAATAATTCTGCACATGCAAGGAAACTATTTTATTTGCATTTTTGAAAACAGAACTCATAGCTGACATCTGTGAGTATTTCCCTGAAACACTTCTAAGAAAAGATAGAGGGCACTCTAAGCTATGTTTTGCTTTATAGCATAGCCTGTAAGATTGTTTTAAAAATACAGTCTGAAACACCTAGGGAAAATATTAATTGTTTTAGCAATAAATATTTAACATAATGGTGACTGATTTTTTCCATCTTTATTTCTTGGTACATTGAAATACATTTTAAGAGATATGGGGATGTTGGCTTTTTTTCTAGTGGCTTTAAACTAATTTATTATGTAGCATTTGGATCAGGTTGCTTGGTTTATTAAGTTTGATTTCCATTGCTTGACATCGTGTGTGTGTGTATGTGTTTCTAACATAAAAAAAAAGCATGAATATGTTGGACGTCTCAAAAAGTAATATATCAGAATATAGCACTGCAGATTGCATTATAGTTATGTGCTTTCAGCTTTATTTTTATTTCTGATTCTGTTGGAGAAGCAAACGTGGGTATTGGTACTGAAAGTATTCTGATTAAATTTAAAACACAGGAACAAAGAAATCAGGTGCAAAAGAGGCAGTCACTGCATTTTTTTTAAAGGGGGGGAAGGAGGAATATTCCCCTAAGAATGGTGAAATTAGCAAAGACAGGGTATCACTTATATGAATTTCTGGTTGAGTGAAAGGGTTGTCGTTAGCTGCACTCCATTGAAACACACTTACAACCTTAATTCCTGTTAATTATATTTTTTGTTTATTTTTTTCCCCTTTTTCTTTTAATGAGAGCCAAGAGTCTAAATTGGGGTAGCATAGAAGGTATGCAAGAAGAGAGCCTTGCTCTGCCATATGTTCTGAGGTCCACCTATTATGGTTTCCCTTCCTGCTGACATTATTAAATTTGTAGGAGTATGTGTGCTAGTGGGAGTTGTTCCTGGTTGTGATAGGTGGGGAGCAGAGAGGCTTTTAATCAGCCAAGTACATCGAAAACTAAGCTCTTTTCCATATCTCTCTGGTTCCCTGCATATACTTCCAATGCTGTCGTTGATATTTCTTTATATTTCAATAACAATAAAAATATCCCTATTAAAAGTCTGCAACATCCTAATTAATTAGACTTATAATTGAAAATAATGCCCACCCTGCCATAATTATACAAATAATGATTAGCTCAGCCAGCCAGCTAATAAATCAAAGCAGTAAAACAGCCTCTCCCCCACACACCCGTCCCAGGAACATACCTACAGCTTTGTTCCAGAACCTTTCTTGGTTCCCTGCATGCCTTTTTCATGTCCCTTCTCCCTAGTCCCCTTCTCTGTGTTATTGGGATTCCCTGCACTCTCTTCATCCTATTCCCACCAGTGTCCTCCCCCAAATCCATGTGTCCCTCCTCTTGCCTGTCTCAGAGGCACCCTGCTGATACTGGAAAACATGGTTCCATGCCGCATTTTCCTGTGACCCTCCCTCTTGCACCATTCCCAGGCAGGGCTGGTGCAAGGATATTTTGCGCCCTAGGTGAAACTTCCATCTTGCGCCCCCCGCCCCCAAATCACATACATTATACACAATACACGGTCACGAAATTGTGCCCTAGACCTTTTTTTTTAATCTGCCATGAGGCTGCATCAACTGTAAACGAAAAAAAATGAAATTTTATTCCTATCAGTCCTTTTTCTTGTTCACTATTAAAAGTAAAGGATAGAGAATGCATGTTACTTACTATAATTAACTATTTGAATTTCATCAACTGTTTGACGTAAATATTGATTAAGAGATCAAGATGACTTTCCCTTAAAATTAAGCAATGTTGATTGTAATCAGAAATACACCTTTTTTAGTCATGTATACGTCCTTCCTTCATATCAAAATCTGACTGGGAGTGCTGCGGAACCCATTCTGCCTAACTAGCTATGCACCTCCAAATGATTAAAAACATCAAATGGTACAAACTCAATTTGAATGAAAAATTCCATTTTCTAACTAAATAGGTCACACACACTCAAATGGATGCCAAGTGCTCTCTGTGGTGGTATGTTCATCTGCTCTAAATGCCTACTAACTTCCCTGTGAAAATAATCTTTGACTTTGATCCAATGAAAGCAGGATGGAAAAGCTCCCCCCCCAGAAGACCTAAGACATGATGGCTGGATGACATAAACAGACACCTGTCCCTCACAGGCACTACCTCGTAACATGCCAATTGTGCTCAGGACAGAACATCACAGAGGAATATTATGCATTCAGTGGTCTCTACACTGGCCAAGCAACAGCACGACAACTAACCTAACCAGTCCATCCAACTTTTTTGACTGCTTCTTGGGCACTGGTGAGGGGTAATGGTGCCAAACTGAGCCTGGTGATGGGTGCAGTACAAGTCCACAAATTGAGGCAAGGTGCTGGGCCTAGAGTCCTGCTGAGACTGCTCTCCTGCACCAAGTGGAGCACAGCCTCCATGAGGAGAGAACTCAAATAAATATCACGCTCCTTCTGCATGATTCCCCCAAGCACTTCTTCAGGAAGCTGCTATGGGGGTCACTCACAGGCTTAGGCCTGCTTGTTGCAGGCAAAACACAGCAGCGGGGCTTAAAACTCAGACAGGGCCGCCCAGAGGATTCAGGGGGCCTTAGGCAAAGCAAAATTGGAGGCCTCTTCCATAAAACATTTGCAATACTATAGTAACATGTATTAGGAAATGTAAAAAATAACTAGTGAAATACATTCCAAAATTAACTTGTAATAATTTGAAAATAAACTAAATACATTATTTAAAAACATTAAAAGCTGTAATGGTCTGTATACATTTGCAATTACATAATGGGCAGATGATGGGTGATTGTGACGGTTGGTACCAATGGGCTGTCACTGCCTGGGGGTGGTGCTGTTGTTGCCCAGGGCTGGGTGGGGAGCTGGGCTCAGGGATGTGGGGAGATGGGGTCAGAGTGGTGTCCAGCTCAGAGGGGCTGGGCTCAGAGCTGGGGGTCAGGGCTGTGGGGGGGATGGGGTCACGGGGGGTGCCTGGGGGCACTGGGGCAGCTCAGCTTTGCAGGCTGCTGTTCTCTCAAGCCGCCCACATACAAGAGGAGCAGGAGCAGGGACCAGCCAAGGACCAAGGGGGCAGGAGCACAGGCGCCTGAGGCCGAGCTGTGGGGAAGCACTTGCTTACCTTGCCCAGCACATGAGCGTCAGGGTCTTCTTTCTTCCTCCACTCCACCAGACCACCGCTGAGGCTCTTTTCTTCTCCTGCCCATCGCTGGGGCTGATGTGGAGGCTGAGCCAGGGGGCAGCCCCCGCTTTCCTCCAGAAGCCCTTGTGTCACGCTGTTGCAGGCTCCTACCACGTGCGCTAAGCAGAGCTGCGCAGCTCTGCCCAGCCGCCGCCGCCCCCCCTGCAATGAGAAAAATTGCATAGGTTGGAGCCCCTGCTCTAGGAGGGAGAGGGATTCTGATTTCTGAGCCTCTGCTAGCAGCCCAGGGATTCCCCTGGGTCAGCGCGCCGCCGGCAGCCTGAACCTCTGGGCAGTCGCAGCGGGACTCCCTGGGCTGCCAGCTGCTGCGGCGGCACCCGGACCCTCTGGACTGCCGGCTGCCGTGGTGGCGCCCTAACCCAGGGGACCCCTAGCCTGCCGGCTGCCGCGGCGGTGCGCACTGACCCAGGGTCAGCGCGCCTCCGCGGCAGCCAGCAGCCCGGGGTTTCCCTGGGCCAGGGGCCCCCTGGGCTGCCGGCTGCCGTGGCGGCGCCCTGACCCAGGGGGCCTCTGGCCTGCCGGCTGCCGCGGCGGTGCGCGCTGACCCAGGGGGACCCCCTGGGCTGCGGGCTGCTGCGGAGGCGCCCTGACCCGGGGGACACCCTGGGCTACCGGCTGCCGCCAGCAGCTCAGACTCCCTCTCTGTCCGAGCAGCAGCGTCCGGTCAACCATTTAAAAAAAAATTGGGGGGCGCTTTTTGGCGCCCCCAAATCTCGGCGCCCTAGGCTACCGCCTAGTTTGCCTAAATGGTTGCACCGGCCCTGTTCCCAGGCCTCCACTTCCAATCTGTGTTCTTTATGCTGCCTTTCCCTCCCTTATCCCTTCCCAGACTTCTTTGTAGCCATGCTAAACCTGATTTCCAGCATCCCCAGATTGTGATTCAGCTAAAGATCACAATGACTCCACTTTAAATGCCAGTGTATTTGATGCTGTGCATGGACTTGTTTAATTTTGGCCAATGTTTGCATGAAAGTTTTGATGTTTTCATATCTTCAAATTTTCCTGTTTCTCTCTCTCTGTATGATGAGCTAAAGCAATCACACATACTTATAAAAATGGTAGGTGTTAGCCAAGGCACAGCACTACTCATAATAGTGCTTTGAGAAAGGTAATTTATTGTTCCTGATTATCATAAATGATCAGAACACAGGGCTTGGAAGTTCAATGAGTTAATACAACAGCCTTTCACCTGGCTTCCCTTCTGGCCTTGGTCACCAGTGAAAATGAGGTTTGGTGGTCTCAGCCTTGTCCCTTGTGGATATTTGTCAACCTCATAAACCCACACCACAATTTAACACTATTCCACATGATTGGCAGTCGTAATCTAGAGCAGCACAGGGCTGGAATAGTAGGATTACTTCAGGTCAGGGCTGAGTTGTATTAGCAGAACTGAATTGTAACCTTGCATAGTAACATTCTTTGCTCTAGCCAGTGTTAGTGCTCCCTTATTCGTATAACCGCTAAAACTCACTAGATTTAAAATAACTTGCAGCATTTAATCAATTTTGTAATCTCATACCTTTTTATTTTTTTCATTATTTGTGGGTTTTGGGTTTATAGATCTCCCCTTGGTGGGAGCCCTGATTTCCCACTCCCATGAGTTACCTCAGCATATAGTGTGCTAATGAAATTGTAAATGCTGAAGCATGGAGTCTGCCTTTGGGAATAAACTAACCCCATTGTTTTTCCATATTGTTTGATGAGTCTTTTTTTTCAGTTGTATTTCCACTCTCTGTAGAGTGTCTATTAAAGTTTGATTCTGTTCTGAAAAATTACTATAATAAAATGACAGTTTCTTCAGCACATTCAGAATTGTAGTTGCTGACTTAACAGGCAAAACATTTTAACTACGTATTTTAGCACTTTTTTGTTAGGACTGCAAAATCAACACAGCTGAAAAGGAGTGAGCTGGATTCTTTCCTGTGCATCAGAAATAGCATTTTACTATGTCCCACTCAGTTATATCTATGCAAACCCACTGCCGTCTGAGAAGCTTCTTGAATGAAGATAAGGCTGCCCAGGTGTTACTATAACAACCTAATTTGTGAGAAATTCAGATCCCATTTACATCAGTTTAAATTAAGAACAGGGCCCAGTCTACCCTAGAAAGGTTTTACTGATATAACTGTCCATTCAGGGTGTTTTTTTTCTTTTCTTTTTTTTTTTAAACTAAAATATTTATACCGGTATGAGCCCTAACATGGAGGCAGAGCTACTGATACAAAGGTCCCTTATGTTGGTATACCTTATTTTACTTCCCAAGTCAGAATAACCTATATTGGAATAAGCACATTTATAAGCTTTCTCGTTGACAAATCCTAAGTATACTGAAGTGTCAATAGAATTGCTCCTGGTCTATACTAGTGTAACTGAGATCAGAATTTGGCCCTCTGCGTGCAGAGCCTGACATTACTGATGAAATATATAATGGAAAGAACCCAACTTCTCTCTTAGAAACCTTGGTTGAGTTTGCAAGACTGGAAGAAATTGAGCAGATTTGATCTGGAAAACATTGAGAAAAAATAAACATGAAACCCTGTATTGTCACTTTTCAGATTAGAACGGCTCTTTACATAGAAAATTGGGAATTACTTTTTATCCCCATGAGAATACTCCAAACTCTAGCCCTGATCTGTCGTAATGTGACAGGTCATCTTGTGGGGGAAGCTTGAGAGCAATGGGTACTGCTGCAAGAAGATATAAAACACATTAAGATGTTTTTAACTATTTCCATTTATGTGGCAGTTCTCCTGTCACTGTGTCTGTATTTACTGTTATTCTGAGACTATTATTTTGTTTAGAAAAATGGCTAAAATCTGTGCACCTCAAGTTTTATTACCAATAAGAATTTTCTAAGTATTTTTAATAAGAGAGCTAGTACAGATGCTCTACATCCTCAGTGACAAGATAAACTGCAACACCACAGCACTAAATTTGATGCTGTTGACCTATTCACACTAATCTACAAAATTGAGGCTGGCTCAACTAGCCTTGAATCTAATCTATTGTGTACAGCCTTTCAAAATTGTCAGTTAGTTCAGGGTGCTGTATCTTTGTGGCAGCATTAGAAAGAAGTGGGCCACTGGGGCAGCACACTAAAAATCACAATTGGCCTCCTAAAGCTGGAACTTTTGATAGACTAACATGCATGATTTGTTTGTGAGAGTGTTGCACATGAATAAATGTAACTGGCAAAGAGCAGTCCGATGTGCTTTAACAGTAGCTTGTCCATTTTTAGGCGGTTAGGGTTCTCTGTATATTTGCTTAACTCTCATTGATATTAATGGGAAGTGTGCATGCACAGGGGGAGAACAAAGCCATATGTTGTGTGATGGTTCCCCTCTGGGGTATCACCTGGAATTAGGGTACCATCGAGCCCTCTGACCGACCAGCCTGGGCTCCCTCTCACACTGTGCTGCTGTGACAAACTGTAGACACGCTCCTGGCCTTACACTTCCTCCAGCATTCACACAGGTAGGGACATACCCAGCTGCAGTTACATGCAGGCTCTCTAACTAGCCACTACACGAACCAACAGTAGAAAGGCTAAAGCCCAGGTAACTCTCAGCTCCCTAGGCACGCACATGCCCCCGGAGCATAAAACTAAAATTATGCCGTTTTGTGGTGCACAGAGAACGGTACAGCGTAAGCGCATAGAGTTCGCCTCACCCGCTCACACTTCACTCCAAACTTATTGGTTTAGATTAAAACATAACATAAATATATTTATTACAAAAGATAGATTTTAAGTGATTATAAGGGATAGCAAACAGATCAAAGCAGATTACTTCGCAAATAAACAAAAATGCAAACTAAACTTAATATACTGCATAGATTGGATATGAATTAGCAGATTCTCACCCTAACTGATGGTACAGGCAGACTTGTAGATTCTTAAGGCACAAGCAGCTTTAGTCTTAGAGCTTGGGTTTCTCATGTCTTCATATACAGGTCTTCATGAAGAAATCCCTTTAGCCTTGGTCCAGCACTATCCCCGGTTCAGTGTTTTTTCCTCAGGCGTTTCCAGGCATCTTCTTGTGTGGGGAGTGGAAAACAACAGATGATGTCAGTCCCCGTCTTATATAGTTTTAGAATATGGTGGGAACCCTTTGTTTCAAAACTTGGTTCCCAGATCCGTTTGTGGAAAAATACTGACATCCCAAGATGGAGTCTGGAGTCATGTGGTCTGGTCCTATGCCTTTGCCGTCTTATAGCAGCCATTGTTTACAGGGTAGCCAAAATGCCCACAGGAAGGTTAAGCTATTCCACAGTCTATTGTCTTTGCTGATGGGCTATCAGCCCTGTCTGGCTCCTTCATTGTTTTACCTGAAAGGCTGTCTGTGGGCGTTTTCCAGAGTAAGCCCATTTGAAATACAGATCCCTAGTCAGTATTCATAATTTCAGGTACAGAAATGATGCAGGCATACAAATAGGATAATCATATTCAGCAAATCATAATTTTTCCAATGACACCTCATGTAACTTGTACAAAATGCATCAAAATTATGCCATAACCATAATATAATATTACTATGATGAATATGGGATGTAGTGTCACATGTTGTTTCAACAAAGTTGTGCTCCTTAAAAGAAGTTGTAATAAATCCGATCAGTTGGTGTTTTGTTTTTCCAGCTGTGTTAGTAATTTTGGATTAGATTATAGCTATGTCATTTAATGTGTACTGTTATTTTTAAAAGAAAAGGTGCTACAAAAAGTATTTAGTATACAGAAAGTGGTAGGGTATATGCAATCTTCAGCATGCCTAATAATGTAGATGTTAATGGAAAGGCATTGCATATCTAAGAAACTGTTGATGCTGTGTTCAGCCAAATTATTACACTCCCCCCACCGTAAGTAATGACATACAATGTAAGTATAGTAAAGTAATAATAGTGAGCTTTGACCTAGGAGATAAGATCCACTGTTTCTTGTTATGCTTATAAAGCTATTTAAAAAAAAAACCTAATTGTAGAAGTGTGAAGGCATTATTTTTCTAGAAAACACCAGTTCCCCATCTAGTCGATTTTCCTTCCCCCCAAAGGTGACCAGTGCTAATTGATTCAGTGGAAATGTTAAATTCCCCATGATGCACCTAATAATTATGCAAAAGAATACAACATGCAGAGTTAAGATCCCTTTCATTATCAGTCAGTATTAAGTTTTGTGCTACAAAGCAGGAGAGTCGATGGCTCTTTCAGCTTTATTCTAGCTATTTCTACTGCAGCTGCATTTCTTATTCTTACAAGCTAATTTCTTCACATAACCCTGTGGCAATGAATTCCAAAAGTTATCTGTGCTTTACTTAAAATGTTTTTCCCTTTTTATCAGACTTAAGTATGCTTTTCTTTATAATTTTATCAAGTTATCCTCTTGTATTCATAGAATCATAGAAATGTAGGGCTGGAAGGGGCCTCGAGAGGTCATCTAGTCCATCCCCTAGGCTGAGGAGAGATTAAGTAAACCTAGCCCATCCCTGGCAGGTGTTTGTCTAACCCGTTCTTAAAAACATCAAGACCTGGTATTGTGGAACCGCTGTTGGTAGTCTGTTCCAACTGTGGCCCAGACTCTGTTAATTGGCTGGACTGGACTCACCTGATATGATCCAGGGGTGATGGGCCTACTCCACCCACAGGGATCAGCTACATAGTGATAGCAAGGCAGGGATGTGCAATATTGATTTATATTGGCATTAGATTTTCTGTGCTATTCAGTGTTCTCTTCTTAATGCAGAACTTATTTGCATTCTTTGGCCACCACTGTGCACTGAAGTGTTCACAGTGACATCTAGATATTTTCTTTGAAAGACTACAACTGCATACTAGATTTACACATTGAGTTAGCAACTCAGAACTCATTTGTGTACCTACAACATGCAAAATTTTGCACTCCAGTCTGTGCTGAATTTCATCTGTCATCATGATGTCCAGTTTGCTACTTTCATTAGGTCTTTTTGTAGTTTCTCATTGCCTTTCTCACTGTCTAATCTACTGTAAATTTTGCCATCAGCAAACTTCAACTTCACTATTCAAACCTTCTTTCAAGTCATTAAGAATACGCTGTATAAAACAGTGCTGCTCAGGTTCCAAGATATACAGAGCCAAAGAATATTGCAGTACCTCATGTAACATTATTATCTTCAACATTCTCCAGATCCATTGAGTCATATATTATAAGATCATCAAATGCTCTTTGTGGTGAGGAACGTTAGATTTTGAATTGTAAGTGCTGTATTGACAATTGTAGTGCTTAGGGTATATTATAGGCCAGTTGTCCCCATGTGTAGTATTAATATGAGTCCAAAATAAATGTATGTTTGTTTTTACATAAAACTGACTTCATCTTATGCAGGACCCGCTTAGTATATTAACAGTTTCACAAGACTATGGAATCTTGTTCCAGATAAGCCTAAAACTGGATGTTAAACTGTTTCTTTGTCCTAGGAAGAATCAAATATTTCACTGAGCTTTCTTAAATCTCTCATTTTGGGCAGCATTCTTAAATATTTGAAAGCTGTGTCTCTCATGAAAGAGAGCTATTGGATGTTGTGCTTTTAATTTTAACAGCACTGTGTCCAGTTTTTTGGGTGTTAATAGGTTCTTTAGTAGTTTGTGCTGCAGTAGAGGCATGATCTAGCCTGCTGGTTTTGAAAACCCATTCTTTAATTTGGACACCAGCTGTCATTCTCTAACACAAGAAAGCCAGAACCATCCATCTGAATGGAAGAAAACAATCCTGAGATTCATTGACACACAAACCTGATAAATATGTGCATCACACCTTGCATAAGCACACACCTACATTTTAAACTAAGCAAGCTGCATAATGCATGGATATAGTCCTTTGGTTACCTAGAGTGGGTTTTTTATGACTATTTTTTAAACTAGTACTAGAGACAGGGTAAATGAAAATGGTTCTCCTATCTATTATTATATCTCCATTTCTCAAATTTGCTTTATGCTCTGTGACTAATGACTTATTGGTCAAAGCCAACTCAGATAGACCTGCTCCCTCAGATACTGCATGAATAATGCATATGCATTAAAACTCCTTCTGAGAGACTATTTGAGCTGTGACATATTGAACACTGACATACTAAATTAAAGCTGTTGCTATCAATGCATTTTAAAAGCTTTAGCTACACACTGCATTTTCCAAACAGCCTGGAGAAGTATTTCACTTTTAACAAACTGGATTTAAGTTCGCTTAGTTTGCCAAAGCAAAACACAAACATGCCTGTCTGGATATCCTTGATATCCTGCCTGTTTCTTGAAGTGGTATGACATGGAAGAAGGAATTGTGTTATTTACCTCTGTAGGTATAGATATTATTAATTTGAGTCATGCATCACAGCTAATGTACCACAAATGGTACCTTATTTGAAAAAACAGGAATCAATGGGGGTAGAAGAGGGGCCACAGAACGAGAGCTCAGATGTCTTCCCAGAGGGTAGGGATTAAAGTGGCCCAGGCTGCAGCTGCGTGCTGTGGAAAAAGGGAGGAGCTCATGTTGGCTTCACTGCTTGCTATCCAGTCCTGAACAGTACTTCCCTCCTGTGCCCTGTATCACCATCTGTTTGCCTGGCATCTCCAGGTTTGTCAGTGTTGTGGATGCATGGCCTCATGGCATTTTGGGGGCAAGGTAATAGGTGTTGTAAATGGACATAGTGCAGCTTCCTTCCCCACACCATAAGTCTTCTTCTTAAGGATGATACTACTTGGAATGATCAGCATTCTCTTGTCTTCAGGAAGTTCCTGGTGCACCTAGTGTTTCTGCTGGTCCCACACCGATAATGTAAATAGGGGCAGGGTTATTTCTTCAAAATGGAAAATTCAGGCAATGGCCCTAAATTACCTGAACTCAAGCTAAGTGTTAGTTTACGCACTAAAACGGGGGAAGAAAGAGGTGTTTTAAGTTGTTGAGTTGCACACAATTTTATCCCCAAAATTACTAAAACTGTAGTCTAGAGCTGCGGTTCTCAACTGGGGGTCAGCGGCCCCTGGGGGACGATGAGAGAATTTCGGGAAGTCTGCCAGAATAAACCAGAGAGCATACAAAAATGTAAAACTGTTTCACTTTGCACTATTTGGACACATTGCTTTTTTTTTTTTTTTAAATCAGAGAACATGTTAATTTTCCTGCATGATATGCTGAGACCTATTGGCTTCAGCAGGACCAGTGTAGTTAGGGGGTAACAAACCGGACAATTGCCTGGTGCTCCGCACATAGGGGGCGCTGGGCAGCGGGGCTTGGGCTTTGGCTTTAGTCCTGAGTGGCAGGGCTCAGGCATATTAATATTTGACCATAATATTTAGTTTTTTATTTTGTTTGTGTATTATCCTTTTCTTTTTTATGTTATATAGGTGTGTGGGTTTAACTGTATAATTATCAATTTAATACAGCTTTTAATCTACTAGATATGCAGGAAAACAATTGTTGTGGCACAGGTGGGCCGTGGATAGCGGGTGGGGGAGGAAGGTGGACTCCTAAGGAAAAAGGTTGAGACCCCTGGTCTAGAGAAACAAGAAATAGGAGTCCAGATCTTAATAATTGCCTCCCTTGAAGCAGTCTGGGAATTTGACTCTCACTGTTTTGGTCACATAGGGTTCTTTCCGTGCCTTAGTGGACACCAGAGTTTAAGACCAGAAAATGAATCACAATTATTATTTGATTAGTAAAGAAAGGGGTGGGGGAGTAAAAATAAGTACAGTCCAAACCGATACAAATAATAAACAATGGTTACAATTATTTTGTCTGTCTGTGGAGAGCTTTCAACAGCAATCCTACCTTTGTGAATGGGTCTATGCTGTTGGGGATTCTCTTCTCTTGGTAAAGTAAAATGAAAGCATGTTATTCCTAGAATCTATGGGAAATGGAATTTTGTTTAAGGGTTGGTGGGTCCTGTTTGGTTTAATATGGATTATTTAAACAGTTAATAAGTGAGCAGTGGCTGGTAATCTTAACTAAATCCTATGAAAGCAAATAAAGTTTTACCTCAGTTATTGGAAAGAAGCACCTTCAAGGAGAAATCTTGAGTAAATTAATTACTATAAGAATTCTTACACTATTTCTTTATGTTTACAAGATTAGATGTTGTCTCCTCTCCTGCAATAAACGAAACAATCTGGAGGAATCTGTAAATATTTTAAATTGCATAGCATTTCAATATTCCAGGAAAACGATTACAAGAAAAATTAAATCTATTCTCTTGGCAGTGTTTTTTCAAACTTCGTCTGACCAGCGATGAAATCTCAGTGATGTTATAATGTTGTAGAAACCACTCTGGGCTGGAATGTTGCTTCTTTTAATGCTGTATTGTAGCCTTTTATTTTTCTGAGCTGTCTTGTTGCTGATGCGTTTGCTTGCTTGTAGAAGTGTCTGCTTGAACAGGCAGAGCTGTGTTGAATGTATGTATGCTGATGGGTCCATTCAGAGAGATTTATGTCCTTGTCTCACTTCTAGTCTTACTGAAGGTGGAGGGTGTGCTGCTTTCAGCGGTTTGGTTAGATTCAGATATCAGCCACTGTTACCTCTGATTGCCTGAAGTTCCTCAGTCCATATCTGGGGGTCTAATTAATATTTTGATTTTTCAAAAGTGCTGAGCACACAGTAGCTCCCACTGCAGTTAGTGCTAACTTTCAGGGTGCTCGATACTTTGCAGATAAGGCTATTTATTTATTTAGGTGCCAAAGTATGATTGAAGTACCTAACTTAAGGCAGCCATTTCTGAAAATCTTGGCCCTTGGGAAACACCTAATGCAGATCTAGATAATCACCTTGTTTCTGCATTGGATACCTAGTATTAAGATAATAAGTAAGACCAAACGGAATGGAAAGTTTTGTTGTCTTTGGTTATCAGGTTGTATGATCTTTATTGCTGCCAAAAATGATAGATACAATATCCAACTTCATATATCAAACACACTTTAAACTGCTTGAGCAGCTTATGCTGAGTGTGCCAACTCAGTATTCATCATTCACACCAATAATGTTCACAGTGTTTTAAATTTTCATAAGCAAAACACTAACTGCAGAACAATAACAGAGCTCTTAATGAGAAGATTTGACACAAGGTTGAGGGTAGAGCAGAGTTCAAGGCAACGAGCTCTTTTTAATTCCCTGTAGCATTTCTTCTTCAACAGTTTTAATTCACCACAGACTACTTGCTTGATACTTCATATAAATACTTATTTGATATGCCACTAGGGCTCACTGATTGGCATGTATAAATGAATTCTCCTCTGTCAAGATTTAATCAAGTGAAGTTGCACAACAGTTTAAAACAATATGTAATATTTTTGACAATGATTTGTTGATATGCAAATATCTATTAACTTCTTGAAATCAGATCCAAGTTTCAGCGTATTTTCTGCTGAAACAATTAGCCTGATTTACTGGAGGAGCTGATGTGGAATATGGGTGTTTTTCAAAACAAAAAACAAACAGACAACAAACAAAGCTAAATCATACCCTCCTTTGTAAATCTGACTCGAAGAAAAAGTTGACACAACCTCACAAATCCCACCACACCATCTCCTTCTAGGAGAGAGTTTTGCAGGCAAGTATGGGGTGGCAGGAGCCTAGTCCGCCAATAACACAGATGTTGCCAAAGATCCATTGGGAACCAGTCCTCAAACTGTAGGTCATCCATATTGAGGGCTTGCTGCAGCTTCTGTGGGTTTTTCTATCCATACGTAGCATGGTTCCTGAGTCTCCCATGAGTGCAGGGCTGCCATGGGGTAGACAATTTTGTGTGGTCCCAGCTGAATGGTATCCATATAGGAAAGGAGGGGGCTTGGGTGATGTCTCTGAGGTTCATCTTCTCCTACCATGTGGGTAGGGGCTAGATTAGGTCAGTGTTTACACTGCTTTCATCCTCTCTGTACCTCTTAGCAGAAGAGATGACTTATTCCACAATTTCTAGGTCAGTGGCTGTTTTATTGATATTTCTGTTTCCATTTATGCTACTTTAGGATGCATGCTGGGTCATTCTGGGTTGCCTCTGCATTTATTAATTTTATTGTGAAGTATTTGTGTTTAGTTTTGTTACCTAGATTTGCTATGATCCTTGCAGTATGACATGTGATTGCTCCCTTCATGGAAATCTGATACGCAGAAAATGTCTACCCTCTTTCTCTATTTTGTTCTGTAATACATTTTTCCTAGTGTTATGAAGAAAATAAATTAGATTGAAGTTATTTGGAATCTTGGAGGGAAAAGTTGAGTTGTTAATTAAGTGCCCCAGAGAAGCTATTTTTCAAGATTAATTGAAATGTTTGTATTGGTTTTAAGCAAAACCTCCACAATGGCCTGGACTGAGAGAGGTGAGAATCTGTACAGGTTTTAATTGCCAAAACCTAGATAGTATTGAAAAGCTGCCAGAGAAGCAATTAAAAGAAATGGCCCTTAGTATGTGAGCGAGGTAGAGAACCAGTCACTGAGTAGCAGAGGACGGCACAAGGCCAGCAGTTGTTTGAACTAAAATCCTAACTGGTACCATTAATGGTCATGGTAAATACATTTTTAACTCCATGTAAAATAAGATATAATACCTTCTTCATGGCCATTCAATACCTGATTTTGCTCCTCTGCCCTCCTGCAGAGGTATGAATTGTGATGTGGACATTTATCCACCACAAACTGGACTGAGGATCACAATTCATTTCTCCTAGGCTGAGAGAGTTGTTGCATGGAGAGTAACTTTTGGTATAGCCTATCAGACCTATAAAAAGAGTTCAGAGGCTTCTTTCTTCCAGTGCTTTCTAGTCTAAGACATTCACTTCTTTCTTTCACTATTATATCATGTTATTGTCACTTTTGTCATTCCCCTTTTGAAATTTTAAGTTTCATACATCTGTAAGAATTTAGGAAGATTAATTAGGAACATATCACGTTGCTTTCCATATGTCTTACCATATTTCTTTTTATGGCAGATATGTAGGCAGCTGATATTCTTTGTTTGTAATGAGGGCTTTAGTGTCCAGTCCTTAAAGAAACAAGTTTTTTTTATAACTTTGTTTGCATTATTTTTTGTAAATACTTATTTTAATAGCATCATCCAGAACAATTTCAGACATGTAGCAAACAAAAGATCTTCAAGTCTGTAATGCTAATGTTGAAATCTGTAGACTGAAATTCCTTCTCAGGAGTTTCTGCTAGAAATATAACATGATTGGAGACATTTTCAGTGTTTCAGAACTTTTGCAATTGGGGTATGAGCATTTATATTTTTAGATATGTGACCTTTCGGAGCAATGAAGACAGATTTTGATGTCCTTATTCCCACATTGTAGGGGAAGCCAGAATACTGTAAGCTTCAGCCCTTTCCTTATCTAGCCTGTTGGGTCATGCTATCAATAATAATTACATATTTAGGGTAGTGCATACTGGAGATATATAAGATGGAGTGTTAAGACTGCCAGTTTAGTAGTAGTCTTGATGCAATTTATTTAAGATTTAATGCAGAGGAAGTTAAATTGATGGCCAGGGGAAAGCATGTTTTTGCTTAACGTACTAGAGAAATTATTCAATAACAATTATTCTGTTTATTCTGACCTCCCATTGTGAAAGGTACTTGGTATTTTTTTCTTGTTGAAAATAAACATAAACCTAAAACTGACAATAAAAACTTAAATTGCCGCTACGGAAGCCAAATGCTACTGTACTCCATCACTATTAGAACACTGTTCTCATCTTATGTTCACAGTATCTCAGATTATGGCCTCATTTAAGCAAAGAAATGTCATAACATGGCTGATGTAATATGGCTCTTGTACCACCTTCATTGTGGCATACATTATGGAAAAGTTGTTGGACCTGAAATTTTCAAACTTGGGTGCCTAAAGCTAGACACCTAAATAAGTGGCTGGATTTTTCTGGGCTCCTGAACATCAACAGCTCATATTGACTTGAGTATCAATGTTTTCATTTAGGCATGCATTTTTGAAGAAATTGCTTGGAGTGTCAGAGTTTGGAGAGTACATATTCCCAGGTTATTAGAATATTCTCAGGATTTGAACCACTCTCCCACTTTGCCATGCCAGGGGGGAAAAGAATACATCAAACTCACATTTGCATTTGTATTTCAAGCAGCTATATTTTGTATATACATACATCATCTATAATTCTGAGGTCTTTGTTGCATGAAAAACTGAAGCAAAGGATTATGAATTGGAATAGCAGAAAAGAAAAAACACATTATATTAGGCATTGAATGTTAAGTGTTAGCATGTTTTGCTGTCTCACCCAGTTTTCTTTCATAAACATATTTAGACTACTGTATTTTTAGACATGTTTATCAATCAATTGGTATAATTTCTCTTTCAGCGATGACTGGATATTTTAAAGTGGGTATTGATGATGATGAGAATTTATTCCATATTGTGTAGGCATGTGAAGAATTAGAGTGTGTCCCTCTGACAGAGTAGTACTGAGCTGCTTAAATAACCTATAGCATTACCTCCAGTCTCTCTCACCCTTAATGTAAGGCAAAGTGATTGCTGGGAGAAACTCAGGTTGCAGAAGCTTGAGGGACTAAGTAACACTTTCTGGCATGGTTTGGAAAGTGGATGAGCTTTATGTGGGTGGCTGAGGACAGCATGGCCTGTTCATTGATTTCTCTCTTGACAGGTAAGGTTCAAAGAGCATAGGTAGTACTCAGTATCTGGAATTATAATTATTCTAAAGTGGTAGTATTTCACAAGTATGATGTTGGCAAAAAGACTTAACACATGAAGCTCTGGTGGTATGAGGGTTTTGTCATGTGCAATATCTGGGAAGCTGATAATACAGAACTATGAGAACTATGCAGGAAATGGATTTGTTCAAAGACTAAGGCTTTGGAGTAGATAATGGAGATTCTGATCCTAGAACAATTATTTGTATGGTTGATGGAGAGGAGATTATCTGAATGACAAGGGAGGATAACAAGACAAGTATGTGAAGGTCCTCTGGGTTGATCAGGTAGCAGTGAATTGGTCCCAGTGGGGCTAATGTTCAGTAAGTCACTAGGAAAGAAAAGGCTTTACCAGGAAGGCTGAGGGGCAGCCGAAGGCCATTAAAGCAAAGACTGCTGGAAAAATAAAGTTGGGAACCGGAATGCAGCAATATGCTGAGGAGAGCTCTCGGGCACTCATAGTTGTCCTTTGAAAAGTTTCTGCTCTGATTGAAATGAGCATTGTGATGATTTCTCTGTTTATGGTTTCATCCCCTTTTTGTATGTTGCTAATTCATCCCAGCAGGAGATGACATCCCTGAGACTTTTAGAAGACGTAAAACGAGGAATATTTTTCCTTTAGAGTGCACCAAATTACCAGTTATGTTTTTAAATATATTCCCAAGGTGGAATATCTTCACACCAATCTGCAAGGGTGGGTGTGTGTGTGTGTGAGAGAGAGCGAGCGAGTATGACACACTCTGTTGTATACTATATACTCTACATTCTTCAGGACCAAAATATTTCGAGAGACTGCAGTTTAATATGTTTATCAATTGATATTGCTTCTTTCTTTTGTTGTGGCTATTAGAGGGCGTGTTTGTCTAAATGAGAACATTAGAAACATTCCTTCTCTTTATAAGAACATGCACTATTATTACATAGGGCTCACAGAGTAAAGGGGAAATGTGAGAGCCCCTTTTAAAAACACTGACCTCATGTCACTGGTAAAATGTTGTTGTGTAATTATATGACATACTATTATAGGACGTAAAGCAGGGGGACTTACGGTTGGACACCTCCCAGACACCCTATTAAACAGTTTCATACTAAGTCTTCCTGAAGTCAGGGGAGGTGGCCTACCTTAGCATAACATTGAGGTTATCCTGGAGGAAACTTTCCAGCTGTGTTAGTCTGGACTCTTCCCTAAGAGAAGTTTGTAAAGGAATTGGCTAGTTACTTTGAAGTTGGTAGAGAGGACTTATGTAATAAATCCCAGATTCTATCCCCCTCGTAGAGCTACGCACACAAATTATTGTTTTCACCATTAGTCTGAATTTTTGAGAGGTATTCTTTCATGTGCTGTGATTCCTGCTCTTCTGTTTGTATCAATACATCATCCTTCTAAGAAACTGTGTTTGACATTCACACTGGCCCATGTTCTGGAATATCATTGCCACTACCACAGACTGTAGGTGTCAGCTGATTCTACCCTGGGAAGTGGAAGGGGAAAAAAATCCTTTCAAGCACCAAAAAGCTGCAGCATCTACAGCATCAATACTGGCAGACCATGTTGTGGCAGTTCTGATATCTGTTCTCAAACCATTAAAGTAGTTCCTGGGCACTGCCCATTGATAGAGATTCTTACTTGGTGAAAAATGACTTTGTAAAGCATACATTATGTTATGACCACTGCTTCTCTGTATAATAAGTAAATATAAGAATTTTCCAATCTATGTCACTGAAAATTCCAAATCCACTACACTCAGCACTTGGTATTTGTATCAATCATTTTACTGAAGACATGTCATAAGAATTAGAGATGGTCCTATTCTTTCCTAGAGCACTGGGGTATTTGGGCCAATCTCAGCTAAAAATATACCCCCAAACAAATACAGCTCAAACAAAGGTTCTCCATGTTGGCATATTCATTTGTAGTCTGAGCAGAATGTTGTGCCTACTGCTTATGTCTCAAACTGCAAAGAAGATCTGTTTAGAAAGAAGGATATCTGGGCTGAAGAAGGGCTCAAATCCTGAGCTAAAAAGGATACCTGAGGTAAAATAGGCTCAATCCTGCAAACACGATGATGAACAACTTTATTTATGTGAATAGTCCCTTATATGTGTATGTGTTTGCAGGATTGGGCTAAAGTGTGTAGTAAGCATATAGGCCCGACAGTTTCACAGCACCAGAAAGTACAATACTTATTACTTGCTTTAAAGGTGAAAGCTTGCTTGTGGGTTTTTCCCCCCTTCCTGCTGCTTAGGGTTGATGGAGACTCCTTGGAAATGGATGGATGTGGAAATCTTGATTTATGATGCCAAAAGGTTAATAACCTTAATTGGCGGCGAGTTATATGGGCCCATGGTGCCCATGCTTCATCAATATTTAGGAATATGGCCCCAGCTCCATCAATGTTTGGGCTTACTGTGCTTTGGGGAGCCCCATGATTCAGGAGAACGCGAGGTCCAGGGTGGCCTGTGGGTTTAGTGGGGGGCCTGACAGCAATGAACAACTTGGCCCCAGTCTGCCCTGCTCTGCCCTGCTGGCTCCCAGCATCGCTTGGGGGAGGGGGTAGAAGCCGAAAGGAGGTGGGTGGGGATTTGGGGGAAAGGGTGGAATGGGGGCAAGGAGGGGGCAGGCTGGGTCTGGGTTGCTTGCTGCTGCCAGTGTCAGGCCCCCCACTAATCCCCTAGGCCACCTGGGACCACATGTTCCCTGATGCACAGCGCCCTCCAAAGCACGGGGCCCAGAGCGGTTTCCCCGGTCTGTCCTATGGATGGGACGGCTCTGCTTGGACCCATTCTGGGCACCATAAAAAATGATAGACCTGGCACCCATGGGTCCTTATTGTTATAGCAGAGAATAGAAACAAGTGCAGGTTTAAGAATAGTCAGCAAAAATGAAAAAGAGGGGAAAAATGTGCCAAAATTAGAATATTTAGGGTCTGTTCTATGTATCATGATTTGTTCTCACCTCTGAGCTAGTGGTGGGCAACCTGCGGCCCATCAGGGTAATCCACTGGCAGGCCACCAGACAGTTTGTTTACATTTCAATGGCCACCTGCAGCTCCCAATGGCCTGCGGTTCACCGTTCCAGCCAATGGGAGCTATGGGAAATGATGCGGGCTGCAGAGATGTTCTGGCCCGCCGCTTCCCGCGAGCTCCCATTGTCCGGGAATAGTGAACTGAGGCCACTGGGAGCTGCAGTTGTGGCGTGCAAATGTAAACAAACTGTCTGGTAGTCCACCAGCGGATTACCTCATGACCATGTGTGGACCGCAGGTGTCCCACCACTGCTCTAAGCTATTTAGTATGGGTCAAATGCCAAATGTCTAAAAACTACACAAAACAATTTTTAAAAATCATTAGCAAAGTAGTGCATTGAAATCAGAAAAGAATTCAACAAATTTCAGGTTTAGGAAAGGAGACTTCTAGAAATTTGTGGACTTGACATACGCTGTATCTATGTACCTCATATCACAATTATTGTCAGTCTCCATCTGATGACTACATAACTCACTGTAAGATAATATGTTACAAGATAATATGACTGGGCAGGATATTGATATGTGGAAAAGAGCTTTCAAACCCACAGCTAGTGATGAACAGTATTTTGTTTAAATAAGGATGTTTTGGGGTTTTTTCCTTGTTAAAGCAGAAAGCACAATGGATAAGATATATACTGTAACTCCTCATTTAAAGTCGTCTTGCTTAACGTTGTTTCGTTGTTATGTTGCTGATTAATTAGGGAACATACTTATTTAAAGTTGTGCAATGCTCCACTCTCACGTTATTTGGCTGCCTGCTTTCCTCACAGCTGGCAGCCTCCCTATGCCGTCCCCACCTCCCAGTGCCTCCCGCCCACTGGCAGACCCTGCAGATCAGCACCTTCCTCATCCTCCCCCCCGCCTCCTGCCTGCGGCAATCAGCTGGCTTGCAGCTTTTTGGAGGCAAGAGGAAGTGGGGAGGAGCGAGGACTTGGCTTGCAGGCTCCTCCTCCCTCCCCTGCCTCCTGAACAAGCCAGCTGATTGCCCCGGGCAGGAAGGAGGGGGGAGGAGCGAGGACTTGGCGCGCCTCCCTATTCCCTCCCCTGCGTCCTGCCAGTGGCAATCAGCTGGTTTGCAGTGTTTTGGAGGCAGGAGGGAGCGGGGAGGAGCAAGGACTTGGCGTGTAGGCTCCCCCTCCCTCTCCTGCCTCCCAAACACGGCAAGCCAGCTGATTGCCCCAGGCAGAAGGGAGGGGGGAGGAGCCAGGATGCAGCGTGCAAAGTAAAGGGGGAAGAGGTGGGGGGAGAAGAGACGGGTCAAGGGTGGGGGCTTGGGGGAAGTGGTGGAGTGGGTGAGCTGAGGGTTGAACCCCCCCCCCAGGTGCTTGCAGAGTAGGGGAAGTGGCCTTGGAACCTAACCCCTCATAGACTCATAGACTTCAAGGTCAGAAGGGACTACTGTGAACATCTAGTCTGACCTGCTGCACAACGCAGGCCACAGAATCTCACCCACCCACTCCTGTAACAACCCCCTAACCTATATCTGAGTTATTGAGTCCTCAAATCGTGGTTTAAAGACCTCAAGATGCAGAGAATTCCTCCAGCAAGTGATCCTGCCCCACGCTGCAGAGGAAGGAGAAAAAACCTCCAGGGCCTCTGCCAATCTGCCCTGGAGGAAAATTCGTTCCTGATCCCAAATATGGTGATCAGTTAAACCCTACGCATGTGGGCAAGACTCACCAGCCAGACACACAGGAAAGAATTCTCTGTAGTAACTCAGATCCCACCCCATCTAACATCCCTTCACAGACCATTGGGCATATTTACCTGATAATAAAGATCAATTAATTGCCAAAATTAGGCTATCCCATCATACCACCCCCTCCATAAACTTATCAAGCTTAATCTTGAAGCCAGATATGTCTTTTGCCCCCACTACTCCCTTTGGAAGTCTGTTCTAGAATTTTGACTCCTCTAATGGTTAGAAACCTTCGTCTAATTTCCAGTCTAAACTTCCTAATGTCCAGTTTATATCCATTTGTTCTTGTGTCCACATTGGTACTAAGCTTAAATAATTCCTCTCCCTCCCTGATATTTATCCCTCTGATATATTTATAAAGAGCAGTCATCCCTCTCCTCATCCTTCTTTTGGTTAGGCTAAACAAGCCAAGCTCTTTGAGTTTTCTTTCATAGGACAGGTTTTCCATTCCTCGGATCATCCTAGTAGCCCTTCTCTGTACCTGTTCCAGTTTGAATTCATCCTTCTTAAACATGGGAGACCAGAACTGCACACAATATTCCAGATGAGGTCTCACCAGTGCCTTGTATAACGATACTAACACCTCCTTATCTTTACTGGAAATACCTCACCTGATGCATCCCAAGACCACATTAGTTTTTTTAGTGGCCATATCACATTGGCAGCTCATAGTCATCCTGTGGTCAACCAATACTTCAAGGTCCTTCTCCTCCTCTGTTACTTCCAACTGATGTGTCCCCAATTTAGAACCAAATTATTGTTATTAATCCCTAAATGCATGACTTTGCACTTTTAAATTAAATTTCATCCTATTACTATTACTTCAGTTTACAAGGTCATCCAGATCTTCCTGTATGATATCCCGGTCCTTCTCTGTGTTAGCAATATCTCCCAGCTTTGTGTCATCTGCAAACTTTATTTGAACATTCCCACTTTTTGTGCCAAGGTCAGTAATAAAAGGATTAAACAAGATTGGTCCCAAAACTGATCCCTGAGGAACTCCACTAGTAACCTCCTTCCAGCCTGACAGTTCACCTTTCAGTATGACCCGTTGTAGTTTCCCCTTAAACCAGTTCCTTATCCACCTTTCAGTTTTCATACTGATCCCCATCTTTTCCAATTTAGCTAATAATTCCCCATTTGGAACCGTATCAAATGTCTTACTGAAATCAAGGTAAATTAGATCCACTGCGTTTCCTTTGTCTAAAAAATCTGTTACCTTCTCAAAGAAGGAGATCAGGTTGGTTTGGTACGATCTACCTTTTGTAAAACCATGTTGTATTTGTCCCATTACCATCGACCTCAATGTCCTTAACTACTTTCTCCTTCAAATTTTTTTCCAAGACCTTGCATACTACAGATGTCAAACTAACAGGCCTATAATTACTGGGATCACTTTTTTCCCCCCTTTCTTAAAAATAGGAACTATGTTAACAGTTCTCCAGTCGTAAGGTACAACCCCTGAGTTTACTGATTTATTAAAAATTCTTGCTAATGGGCTTGCAATTTCATCTTCTGTTTTAGTTTGGCTTCTACTTTGGATGTGGTAATATCTACCTTCATATCCTCATTCCCATTTGTCATCCGACCATTATCCCTAAGCTCTTCATTAGCCTCATTAAAGACTGAGGCAAAGTATTTGTTTAGATAGTGGGCCAACTCCAACCAACTCCCCCAAATTCCTAGTTTAAAGCTCCCTTATCAGTTGTGCCAGCCTCCATCCTAGAAGTCTATTTCCCTCCTTACTCAGGTGAAGTCCATCCCGAGAGACCAGTCCTCTGTCCGTGAATGCTTCCCAGTGGCCACACATCCCAAAGCCCTCCTTATGGCACCACTGCCTGAATCATCTGTTGATCACCATAATCTTGTCACCACCTTTGTTGCTCTTCTCTAGGAACAGGCAGAATCCCACTGAAGATCACCAAAGCCTCGATTTCCTTAAGCGTCTTCCCCAGCTTGGGCATAGTCTCCCTTGATACGTTCCAGTTAGAATCTAGCTGTATCATTTGTTAGGATTCTTTTCAGCCTCAGGTCCGCATCCCATATCTTAGCACCCGGCAGACAGCACACCTTTCTGTTCTCCAGATTAGTTCTAGTTACTGGCCTGTCTATTCTTCTCAGTAAGTAGTCTCCAGTCACGTAGACCTGCCTTTTCCTGGTGATGGTGCGATTCTCCAGTCTATCCCCTGTTCCCTCTGGCTGCAAGTCCTCTCGATTTCTATTGTCCATAGCAATCCTCCGCAACCCATCCCGTATCCTCCTGGGGCTCATGTTTGGTGTTATCTCCATTGACTCTTCCCTTCTTCCTTTAGGACTAGCTGCTCTTCTCTTCTTCCTTGCCCTCTAACCTGCTGTACCCCTTCTTCATTTTCCAACTCCACAAACCTGTTCCTGAGCTCTGTTTCTCCTTCACTAGCCCATATTTTCCTCTGCCTGGTTCTCTTAGTCACATGCTTCCACTGTCCACTTTCCTCACCCAGCAGTCTCCCCCTCAGAATTCTTTGGTCCTGCTTCCATCTGCAAGTCTGAGCTTTTCCCTTCAGCCTCCTCATGTCTTTGCTCCATCATCTGCTCAAACCCCCTTCTAAACTCAGCCAGAGTTTCCACCTGCATCTCCAATCCTCGGATCTTTTCTTCCATCAGCTCTATCAGGCGGCCCTTCATGCAGACGAAACTCTTATCAGGTACACCCTCCATTATCATGTAGATGCTGCAGCTTCCACATCCAGTCATTTTCATTGTGTCTTCCACTGCTGCGTCTGTATTGGACATAGTCTTCCCACCTAAAACCTGTTAGTCCAGGAAACACAAACCAAACCACCATCACCCACAGCAAAGCAAACCCCCAATGGGCACCAGAATGCTGGCAGAACATCACCCACTCCCTTCACCTGTCTATTCCTCTGCCTAGCTCTCTTGGTCTCCCCCGCAAACTCCTCTTGTAAAGTCCTACTGAAACTCCCCTGTTTACAGCTCTGTTTGCTGTCTCCTGTGCTGCTGCAGCTGTCCCTATTTACATTAATTCTTATGGAGAAATTGGATTCGCTTAACATCGTTTCACTTAAAGTCGCATTTTTCAGGAACATAACTACAACGTTAAGTGAGGAGTTACTGTATATCAGGTTTTTAAAATTATCCACAGTTTTTGCCTGATCTGTTACTGTATCTTTAGTTAGCTTTTCATACTGTGATCACTTTACCTCCTTATGTCATCAGAGTATGAACAATGTTATTTTTACCGTTACATTGTTAATTGTCTACTATTGCTTTTGATAAAGCATCCCTAAACTAAACTAGAAATTTTGTTACATGATGATTTCCTTTCTGGAAATTACCTCTTGCCCAGTCTGAGACAGTTGGGCTGTGTCTTTCTTCCTACAAATACTGGAGGTAATATTTGACCAGGACACTTCAGGGCATGGCCATACCCCTTCTGCCATCACACCAGATAAGTCCTTCCAAGGCTGTATGGAAATACTAAATTTTTGTAGTTTAACTGTAAATAAACCTTGAAGATCATGTAATTGCTTGGGGTGAAATCCTGGCCCGTTTGAAACTTAATGGAGTCCTGATTTCACCCTTTGAAAACTTATTTCAGGTGGGTAAACTGGAGGAAATGTCAGTCCCAGGAAGGAAACTACCAAATAACAAATTCCTGCTCTAGAACATGTCCCATCCCTATTCTGAGACAAATAGGATGCTGTAAAAAATAAGGAAAAATTAGTAGGGAGGGAGAGAGAAAACAGAAAACTTTTATCCCACTTTTCTAAAATATATCGGTATTCATCTATTTTGGAACTACTGCTTGAAAGTATCTTCCTTCATAGGGAAGCTTCTGCAGAGCAGTGAAGGTCAAGCCTGGAGTAAGTATTAATAGATGACCAGTTCTAGCTTTACAGTATTCCTCTCTTTTCATATATGCCTTTTTCCTCACAGGAGGCCTCTGTGTAATGTGTTGAGTGGGCTCTGATCCCTTCTTGAATCACTTAATCTGTGGCTGGATATACTTCAGTGATACAGCACGTGATCCACCTAGCTATGGAGACTTTAGATGCTCTCAGGCTCAGGCATTATGTATGCGAGAGAGGAGTAAAGATGCTGTTTTCCTTAACTAACTGATTGTACTAACATATAGTTTACCTGCTCTTTTCATGTCCAGCATGTGTCATGCTTTTCCTTTTTGGCGTTATGGCCCTGGGCAAAATGAAAGAAGAGTGATTTCCTGTGTGGTAGGGAAGGAGGAGTTAACCTTGGTTAAAAGTTACTTTGGCTTACAAACAGCTACCTTGTTTTCATAGAAGATCCAATGAGGCTCATGTCTTTCAAGAACAAAGATTTCAGAGACTCCTCTTGCCAAAGTGGTTGCAACTCTGAGGTACATTTTTATGTAAAGGAAATACTGTGAGAGCTTATATTGCTATGGGCAGCTCTGACGTAGAGAAGATAGGCCTAACTCTTGAGTTAGACAGAAGTGTTGATCTAAAGAACCTCTAACCTAGACCATTATGTGAGTTAATAATAAACCTTGAAGAACTCACTTTCATGAAGCTGTTTAAAGCTGAGACGTGATATGCAATGGAAATGGAAGGATTTCAATGGCCCAAGTCTAGTCCATTCTGTAAGAAATTCAAACAAAATACTTGGTTTTCTGGAACTGATCTTTCTTCCTTGACACAAGTATTTGGGATTTAGACTTGAGTTTCTGGTGTATGTAGTTTAAAAAAAAAAAGAGAGAGAGAGAGATGATATAATATTTACCAGTATGGTACTAATATGTTCATTTAATTTGTAAAATTTTTGCTTTCTCTACTAACATGATAGTGAAGGCAATATTTTTTCTCTTACTGAGGACTGTAAAATAGGTGTTACTCATGTTAGAATTGACATACAAAAACATTTTGGGACAATCAGTTTTTATTTTAAAAAATAACAATGTGTAGGTCATACGCATAAGGTTATTGTGTGTTCTGTTACTAGCTGGTGTGTTTTCAGTGGCTTGTATAAATTGGAGTCTTTGCAGACAGACTTAAAGGAGAGCGTAGGACAATTGCATGCGTATCAGAGCAAAGGGTAAAGCAGTATAATAATAGCTGACCTACTGCGTGAGTTACTGTCACCTTCTCTGTTCACCCACTATACTTGTTACTTTGAGGCTTGATTCTGCTCTGTTGAACTTAATGGGAATTTTGTCCTAGATTTCAGTGGGAAGATGATCAGGCTCTTGGGCTTATTTTGATGTGCTTTTAAACTCTTTTAGAAGTACTATGATGAGTCTCTCTGGCCAGTCTACACTTACCAGGATCGATGCTGCTGCAATCATTGCAGCGGGGGTCAATTTAGTGGGTTTAGTGAAGACCCACTAAATAGACCGCAAAGCGCTCTCCAGTCGACTCTGATACTCTACCGGAACAAGAGGAGTAAGGTAAGTCGATGGGAGAGTGTCTCCCGTCAGTGCAGCACAGTGTAGACGCTGCAGTAAATTGACCTAAGCTACATTGACTCCAGCTATGTTATTCATGTAGCTGGAGTACCGTAACTTAGATTGACTTACCCCGATAGTGTAGACAAAGTCTGAGTGTGTGAGGCTGATACTCTTGAAATACCTTAACAAACTGTATCCTGCTCTGAATCGAAATATTAAAGAAAAAAGTAGCTTTTTTAGGAGCATAGTGTGTACTGTAAGTTATTCTTGAGAGTTTTTAATTCTTACATTATTATTATTAGCATGGCCTAAAATACCCATCAGATTTGTGTCCCTCATTGTGTTAGACAAATACAAACACGCATTAAGACACAGTCCTTGTCCATGAAGAGTTTACAGTCTAAAATCACATTGCTCCGTAGTAATTTTGATAGGATAATCATAATCTCCAAAATTAAATAATAGAATATCTGTATCTTTCTCCTCTAAGAGGATAATATACATGACAATTGCATCACTGTATCTTGTACACATAGACAACAAGAGATATTAGTCATATGGTGGAAAAACAATGCTAAAAGTAAGGTCATTAACAAGCATAGAAACAGACTAGTCTCATTTGCCTTTAAAATTCAGTTTCATTTTCAGCATACTCATATTCAGGAGATGTGTTAAAAGACTGACCTTTCTGACACCACTGCATCAATACTTACTACTGAAGGGCTGCTTTGAATATTTTTCGTAAGTGTTCAGTCAATAGTAAAGATACTGATGTTTGGATCTTTGCCTGTGTTACACATCACTGCAGTTCATCGCTATAAAATATCTTGTCCTGGGAATTGCTTATAATATAGAAAAAGTGAAATGTCATCTTATCAGTATCTCCAGCTTTACCAGCCAGTTGGATGTCTCTGATAACACCTTGAGTACTTCCTTAGGTGTTTCAAATTCTTAAATTTTCTCCCCTTCCTTTACTTGATTTTCCCTCCAATCCTAATTCTTGTGTTAGTTTAGCAAACAAAGCACCAGAGACATACATAATTCTAAAGACCTCAGTGTGAAAAGTAATTGGTTTTGTTAATAAAACATTTTAGTGAGGGGTTAATTTCATTTTTCCTTTTCCACTGGTATAGATTTACACAAAGGTTATCTAGAAACAAAGTATATTCTTAGCATATCAATGATCTTGTTTTTTTAGCATTATGTTAATCTAAATGTGATTTTTTTAAAAATGCTTGTTAGCTTTATATGGAACATAAAAATGAATAAGAATACTAATGCAGCCGCAACAAAGACAAAACTAATAACAAAACCCTGTAGTGGAGAAAAATATGCAGCGCAAACAAACTCCTTGAAATGGAAAGAGTTACAGAAGAAGAAAAACTGTACAAAATGCTAAATGATGTTGTTCTTCAAGTGATTGTTCATGTCCATTCCAACCAGGTGTGTGTGCACCTGGTGCATGCCAACTGGAAGATTTTTCCCTTAGTAGCGTCCGTAGGGTGGGCCTGGGCACCCTCTGGAGTGATGCCTTCATGGTGCCTAATATAGGGCCCTGCCAACCCTCCACCCCATCAGTTCCTTCTTACCATCAATGACAGTTAGCTGGAACTTCGTTCGCTCCTGCAGTAAGCGCTCTAGCATGTCTGATAACATATCATTTATATAGTTTCTCAGTTACTTAATAGTTGTTCCTTATAGTTATAGTTAGTTGGTTTGGGCCTCCCCCAACAACATTCCCCCTCCTGGGGTATGCCCGGTTCTCCAGGGTTTAAGCTCTGCAAGGCCTGTGGCAAATTTATGCCCAAGAGTGATCCTCACTCTTCCTCCTTGCGGTGCCTTGGTGAGAGTCCCCAGAAGGAGAAGTGCTATATCTGCAAGGGTTTCTGTCTCAGAACCCTCAAAGACCAGGAACTTCTGTTGATGGAGGCGGCATTGAGGCCACATTCCGACCCGGGACCACTGAACCAGCACTGACCACATCCTCATCGGTGCGCAGCACTCCAGCACCAACAGCATGTGAAACGGCCACAACTAAGGATTCTAAGGCTCCCCACCCCCCAGCACCGCCACGACTCGGGCCATTAGAAGTCGGCCTCAGCACGGCACCGCTCTCCATCCCCGGTGCTGGTAAAGAAGAAGAGACCGGTGAGCGGTCAGTCACCCTTCTCGAAACCTAAGGGGTCTGTGGTGTCCACGAGTGTGTCAGGACGGACCACCCCCTCCTCACTTCTACCTAGGGTCTCGTCGACTCCTGCTCCTGCCCATCTTGAAGAACAACAGTTAGGAGGAAGTGAGTAACCGTTTTTTCTTCTTTGAGTGATTGTTCATGTCCATTCCAACCAGGTGTGTGTGTGCCGCATGCACTCCAGCTCTGTTTCGCCTACACGGAGTGTCCTGGTGGTTCTGCAGCTGGTAAGACCGAGGGGCATGTTGAGGCCTAAAATGCGTGCGCTGGGTAACTGGCGTGTGGTGCCCCAGTGAGTGCAGAGTAGCCCTAGAGTCCTTCAAACTGTGAAGTCTCTTACCTGTTTTTTTCAGAGAAAAGGGAGGATCCCTCAAAGGAGAGGTCCTTTATGGTCTACTGGACCTTGTGGGGCAGTCCAGAGACCTGTAGCCAGGAGCCTTGCCTCATCACCACCCCTGTGGCCAGCGTGCGCAAGGCTGAATCCACCGTGTTCAGAGCTGCTTGCAGAGAGGACGGGGAAACTTAAACCCTGGAGACCCGGGCATACCGCAGGAGGGGGAACGCTGTTGGGGAGGGGAGGCCCAAACCAACTGATTATAACTATAAGGAACAACTATTAAGTAACTGAGAAACTGTATACACTATATGCTATCAGACACTGCTAGAGCGCTTGCTGCAGGAGCGAGCGAAGTTCCAGCTAGCCATCACCGGAGGTGTAAGAAGGAACTGAGGTGGTGGAGGGTCGGCAGGGCCCTATATTGGGCGCCATGAAGGCGCCACTCCAGAGAACACTCGGGCTGACCCTATGGACGCTGCTAAGGAAAAATCTTCCGGCCGGCGTGCACGCGGTGTGTGCAGACCTGGTTGGAATGGACATGAACAACACATCTCAAAGAACAACAGTTATGAGACAGTGAGTAACGGTTTTTGTTTTTTTTAAACCCTCAGCAAGGTAACAATGCAACAAAATTATTAATGCAATTTCTCTAAGCTAGTACTGCGTAAAGAGAAACAATGGGGAAGATAAACTAGCATATGATCACAACAGATCGTCTACACATGTTTATAGATGTATTAGTTCTGTAGGTACACGTTTCCCACAAGCAGGCTGATATTTTAACAGCATAACGAGAGGTCTTCCAATTTATTGGCTAAAGTAATGTATAGAGATATCTGTAGGCGTTAGAAAACTCATTCAAAGAACACTAGCTAAAAGAGCAGTAAATATTCTATAATTACTTTTGAAATAGCTTTAGTCATCTAATTTGTTGCTGGATAACTGTGACTCAACTCTATCCAGCATATGCTGCTCGCATTTTCTAATGTGGTGTTTCTCAGTCTGTGCTACATGGTCTTTGCTGATGATCCTCAGAACGAAACATTTTGAGACTCAAGCAGTGGAGAATTGGAAGGAGAGGCAGGTCCATGAGATGATCCTTGTCATAGAAAGTGGTCCTCAGAATAGAAAGGAAAAATCAGACTATAGTTCTGATATGTGTAGCTGTTTTCCCGGTTATTATGGTATCTAAGAAATGGATTATACTGTACACATTTTGGGAACAGGCTTGGATAATAAAATATTTTGTTTCATGGTGTATGGCACAGAGTGTGTCTCTTAGAGAAATATCAATGCAAAAATAAGGCTCACAGTGTGTGGATTCAGATTTCCTGTTTAGATTTGGTGCACTGTGTTCCCAAATTTCTTTAATTAAAAGCGTTTTATCATATAATATATTTTACTTTTCTCTAGATCCAACATAAGACCGGACAATGCAAATACAAATTTTCATGAGTTCAAAATGCACACCTTCATTCGTGTCACATCCTGCAAAGTCTGTCAAATGCTTCTGAGGTAAGTCTTTTATAGTGTAAAGTATTGACTTTAATTTAATTCAAGTACCTTGCTGGGAAAAAAGAGTATGGAAATGACATACATGGTGAGAGAACTGTTCAAGATCGACTATCTGTAAAAGAAACCTAACCTATGTGTTTTTGTTTTGGTATTGAAATTTTTACCAGACCTCAAATGAGAGCAGAAAGGCTATTTAAAATCTCATGCCTGCAACATTGTGACCCATCACTATCAAGCATCTTAGCACCACTCTTACCTCTTCTATTTCCTGATTCCAGCTCTTCATTTTTATATAAGTTGTTAGTAAGGCTGTCAAATGATTAAAATATTAATCGTGATATATTGCACGATTAAAAAAATAGTCACGATG
The DNA here is from genome assembly GCF_007399415.2 of Gopherus evgoodei. Classification (NCBI taxonomy): domain Eukaryota; kingdom Metazoa; phylum Chordata; order Testudines; family Testudinidae; genus Gopherus; species Gopherus evgoodei. The sequence continues at coordinate 70,809,144 of NC_044329.1, forward strand.
AATTGCAGTTTTAATCGCACTGTTCAACAATAATAGCATGCCATTTAAATATTTTTTGAATGTTTTCTACGCTTTCAAATGTATTGATTTTAATTACAACACAAAATACAAAGTGTACAGTGTTCACTTTGTATTCTTATTTTTGATTACAAATATATGAATTGTAAAAAGATAGAAATAAAACAATATAAAATGAGATCTTACATGCTGATGATGAGTTCTGCTTGATAATGATCCAAGGCAGTGCGGAATGGACACACATTCATTTTCATCATCTAAGTTAGACGCCATCGACAGAAGGTTGATTTTCTCTTTTGGTGGTTTGGGTTCTGTAGTTTATGCATCAGAGTGTTGTTCTTTTAAGACTTGTGACAGCATGTTCCACACCTCATCCATCTCAGATTTTGGAAGGCACTTCAGATTCTTAAATCTTGAGTGCTTTAGCTATCTTTAGAAATTTCATATTGGTACCTTCCTTCTGTTTTGTCAAATCTGCAGTGAAAGTGTTCTTAAATTGAACAACATATAGTGAGTGGGTCGTCATCCAAGACTGCTATAACACAAAATATGGCATAATGCGGGTAAAATACAGAGAAGGGGACAAACAATTCTCCCCCCAAGGATGTCAGCCACAAATTGATTTAATACATTATTTTTTTAACGAGCATAATCAGCATGGAAGTATGTCCTCCTGGAATGGTGGTCGAAGCATGTACCAATGAACTTACTTCCCTAGTGGGTCAGACTTGGAATAAAAGTCATGGGTAGGCTTGAATCTAAACCCCATTTGAAATTCAAAGGGCTTCAATACTGAACTTATAATTTATGAGAGTTAGGGTATGTCTACACTTAGGGTTGCCAGCCATCCAGGTTTTACCTGGACAGTCTGGTTTTTGGCATCTGTGTGTGGGTGCCATTTAGAGCTGCAAGGTGCCCAGTTTTTTACCAGAAAGTCCAGTCGAAAAGGAGACCTGGCTGTATCCAGTCAAGTGTACTGACTGGACACCAAAAGTCCAGTTACTGTGGGGTTGGGGGAAGCGCCAGGTTATTAACCTTCACCAGCTCCAGCTCCTACCTGCATACAGGCTCCTTGTCAGGCTGCAGCAGCTCCCAGCCCCGGAGCAGAGGGAGCCCAGATGTGCGGGGGTGTGAGAAGGGAGGTGGAGACAATCCAGTGAGCAACAGGGGGAGGGGGAGAGAAGAATGAATGATGAGGGCAGGGCCCTTGGGGAAAGAGGTGGGGCAGGGGCCATGCCTCGAGGGGGTCTGGTTACCAGCAATTAGAAAGGTGTACTCTATCTATAATGCAATTAAAAACCCACGGTTGGCCCTTTGCTCGTGGGGCTTGGGCTAAGGGGCTGTTTAATTGTGGTGGAAATGTTCAGGCACGGGCTGGAGCCTAGGCTCTATGACCCTGCAAGGTGGGAGGCTTCCAGAGCAATTTAATACCTTCTTTGCCCAAGCCCTCTGAGCGCAAGTCAGCTAACATGGGCTGGCTGCAGGTGTCTAATTGCAGTGTAGGCATTCCATTCCTCCAGGAGAGAGTGCAGGGCTCTGTGAGGTGTGCTCAGCGGCTCTTAACATTCATCAACATCTTTCCTTGTACTTTTCTTTTTAATGGAAGGAGTTTCTAGTCAATAATATAGGTAATAAAATCTTCTATCCTGATAAAAAATTCCTCCAAAATGAATCCTATCTTAGTATGCATGTTCATTATACATTCCTATTGACATCAAATGGAGTATGGATCAATGATAGTATAGGGACACTGTGGTGTTTATAGTTGGTACAATTTTGGCATGTACCATGCCAAACCCCATTTTGTGCCCAATTGATATGAAGAATGTTAGTTCCCCTGGTTTACTGGTAGAATATCTGGCTCTAAATGTCATGAAGTTCTGAAAAGGAGACTGGAGTTCTAAGTTACCCATGATCTGTTGCCACTCTTCTTAAGCTTTTAGGTACAATCATTGTGCAGCACAGCAAATGACTTCTACTGCAATCTACGGTATTTTTTATGCTAATTATTTAATATACGGAGATTTTTATCACTTAATATATCACTATCTAATTTTACTTTACAGAGGAACATTTTATCAAGGCTATTTATGTTCTAAGTGTGGAGCTGGGGCACACAAAGAATGTTTAGGGAGATTAGACAATTGTGGAAGAGCTAATTCAGGTGGTAAGTCATTTTTATTGTTGGAATACTGTTTTTAATTGGGACGTAAAACTTGCTAGATATAATTAAGGTTTAATTTACCTCTAATTTGTGTTTATTGTAACATGCATACTTTTTAAACTACCATTTATAAGCACAATTAGAATTGCATTTAAAATTCATAGTGACTTTTATTCTTGCTAAACTGAAATGTAAGAGAGGAAAGAACTGGTGTAGGACATAGCAGTTTCCTTAGCCTGTGTTCCTGTACAGCAACAGATTGTTCTGGTTTTAATCATGAACTGCTCATAAGTAACATCTGTTATAAAGAAAATCATCCTTTGACACACCCCGCCCCCAATGTCTCCATCTCAGTCTTCCTCTTTTGCTCTCAGCTCCTTGAGCTATTTGTTTGTGCTGCCTCACCTTCCTCTCCTTGTTAATTCTCTCTCCAATCTCCTTGGTTTCCATGGTTCCCACACACTCCATTCAAAATGTTCTCACTAATGTAATTGATGGCTTACTACTGTCCACATCTAAGGACTTCATTTCTGTTCTCATCCCACCTGGTCACTCCTTCCCCCTGGTTTACTCCCCTACTTATGTTGTCTAGGCTTTCCTGATTCTCTTTCTACCTCTCTAATCATTCCTTCAATGTGTCTGTCTGAGGGTCTCCCTTCTTAAATAATTAAAATATATGGAGATATACCTATCTCATAGAACTGGAAGGGACCCCAAAAGGTTATTGAGTCCAGCCCCCTGCCGTCACTTGCAGGACCAAATACTGATTTTGCCCCAGATCCCTAAGTGGCCCCCTCAAGGACTGAACTCCCAACCCTGGGAGCAGGCCAATCCTCAAATCACTGAGCTATCCCCCCAATCGAAACAAACAGCGTATATGATCGTTTGCCATTAGAGATCTATACTCCCCGGGAACAGCTTTCTCTGTTTCCTCTGTTCAGATCCCGCAGAGCTTCATCCTTCTCTTTCCACTTTCATCTTATCCCGGGTACGTCATCCACTCTTGTGACTTACGCTACTGCCTCTCTCCTGCAACTCTCAAGCTTTCCCTTCCTCTGGCCTCTTGTCTCTCTCTTTAGTACTGCATCTCTGTTTATCTCTCTGAAATCTCCTCCTGGATGGACTACTGCTAACTAAAACTTGACAGAATTTTTCAACTATTTATTTCTATAGGAACTTTACAGGTTTACAGATCCATGCCATATAAATATCAGAAACAAAACAATAATCATTACAATGGTGAGCTTTTGCTTTTAGAGAAACATGATACAATAATATAGTCATCCCTATTTAACATGGTTACCCTATTACAGAGTAAGCATCTTTACATTGCAGGAGCATACACAGGAATAAAAATTTGGCCACCTTTTGGAGGGGCACTTTCTTTGCCCCAGATGGCTGGAGAAGCTTCCCTCCCACCTCTGTGGCTGGAGGAGCTGGTTTGCCCTGGGGCCGATGAAGCTTGCTCTCCTGGCCCTGGAGGAGTTCTGTGCCCACACTGATTGGGGAGTGGGCATGCCCCTGCTTTCTCTCCTTTCCGTATGCCCCTTCCGTGACATGTCATTTCTAGTGACTTTATTAAATTGAGTGAAATCTCTGACTACACATTTAACAAACCAGGTATGAATATCAAATATCAATATTAAAAGTATTGGACAGGTGTACTAGGACTTTTTTGGTGAATATATTTTGAGTATTGAATAAATAGTAACCACATGTCTAAGCATCTTTTTGTTGTCTAGAACTGGATAGAAATGTTAATTCCTCATCTTTCTTCCTTCCCTTCCTTCTTTCTGCCTACTCAATTGCTGTCAGTAATTCTGCTACCCTCCCTGTCAACCAAGCTTGTAACTTTAGTGTCATGTTTGACTCTTCCTCCATCCAGGCTCTCAGCAACTACTGTCACTTCTTCTGAAAAAAAAATCATGATGTTGGGAAATGTACATATGTTTGACAGAATTCTCCAAACATCCATAGAGCTCATTGGAACATTGGGAAAAAATTGTAAAAAATTTAACTGATAAAATATTTGCTATATTTTGTTGGGAAATTTTTTTTCATCTGAACTTTTCTGACCAGTTCTTTTTCTTACCTTTCTAAATCTGTTCTTTGCTCTCCAGTCTTACTGCTTAAAACCTTTTCTGTTGCTTGTCCATTTCTCACTTAGGCTGCAGTAATCTCTTCTGCTTTCTGACTTCATTACTTACAATCTATGCAAAATGTGTTTTATAAAAATGATATGGTCCAAGCAGTGGAAGAGATTATTTCTTTCTATGCAACCTTTCACTGGCCTTTGCTTTCAAGGCTCTGCACAAGCCTGTTTCTACCTACATCTCTGCTCTCATTTCTTCCAACTTTTCACTTTGCTATGCAAAAGTCTCCTTCCAAACTGCTCACCTTTAGTTTTCTTCTTCACTGTAAACTCCAGTTCAGGAAAGGATCCCTAATCAGGAGAGCATTTATGTGAGTGCTTACATGGGATTTAGTGTGTTCATGAGGGTTTTCCTGAATTCTGTGTCTTCTTACATGCTGTCCTAAGAACGGTTTCTCACTTCTTGTGTACCAAATGATCCATGTGCTTTTTCCATTGAAATCTCTCTCAGAAACATACTTCTTCCACAAAGCCTTCTAAGGATAAGCTGCCAAAGTCAGATTTTTAAATTATATCATCATTTTAGAATATATTTTAAAATAATCAAATGTAACTAATTGAAACAAACAATGTATACAATCTATTTACCATTAGAGATCTATACTCCCTGGGAACAGCTTTCTCTGTTTCCACTTTCTTCCCCATTCCCACCTTCACCTGTTAGCATTTTGCTCATATTTTTATCTTAATTGGATTACAGGCACCTTAAGGGAAGGGACGTCATATTTCAATTTGTCTGAAAAGTATTATATATACACATGGTGCAATGTGAATCAACAATAATAGTCATAATGTTTAGTTAACTCAGGTTCTCCGATTTTTCCTCAATTCTCCTGACTATACACTGAAGTAATGCTCTTCAGTTGCTGGAGGCAAAATAATCACACATGCTACTTCATGAATTAATGAACTGAATAAATTTTCATTTTACAACATCCAGAGATACAGTATGTTCTTTTTGATTTTATTTAGCATGTTTTACCTCAATTTTTTTAAACATAGAAGTACCATATGACTCTGTCATGAATCAGTGGTTGCTCAACATACGTTGGTGCAACTGGATTATGTAATTATAGCATATTACTTTATTTATTTTCATTTATTCTGATTGTTTAAATTTTCTTTCTCACCATTTGCCCTTTCCTTGCCTATATGAAGGCTCCCATGTTTCTGTACTTACTATACAAACTACAAACTTTTTAAAACAGAAGTACCCCCCACACACAAAGAATCAGAAAATGTGTTTTAAGACTGATCACTAAGGAGCAGGATGTGACTTCTTTAGTCTTCTGTTTCTTCTGTATCCTTTTGGGATGGGGTGACAAGAATTCAAAACAATAGTCCAGGTGAGGGTGTGTCATTATTTTATGTACTGGCATTCTAATATTTCGGTATTTTCTCTCTTCTTTTTAATATAGTTTAACATTTTGTTTTCCTTTTAGACCACTGAGCAGATGTTTTCACTGAGCTGTCTGAAATGATGCTTAGAACTTTCCCTGAGTGGTTTAAGGCCTTTTATAGTGTATTCCAAGCCTGTTAGAATCATAGAATATCAGGATTGGAAGGGACCTCTGGAGTTACTGAAAATTCAAAAAATAGACTTCTAGAGACAGATGAAACCTTAAGAATGACAAATTTAATGTGTCAGATTTAGATGATACACTGATGAGGAAGATGTGACTAAAATCTAAAAATAAATTACTACTATGTCAAGCAATGACTTATATGCAGACATATGCCAGTTCTTTAGATGTCTTGTTTCAAAGAAGGCCGATTCAATAGATTATAGAAGTTGCAATGATAAAGGTGCACTGGTAATCAGTTGAATTGCTGAATGGTGTAAAATGTCCAAATTCAGCCCCGGCTTTTCTTATTGTTATTCCTGCCCCTACTTCACTGAGCATCGCTTGTGGAAGTCCTGTGGCTGTGTTCACTTTCTCCGCTATCAGCTTATCCTTTCTTCCTGCAGTGCTGCTTTGTTCATGCCCAAGCAATCCTTTGTTTCTTCTGTAATTCACTTCCAATCCCCACAAGCTCTTCTCTACTCTTAACTCTCTGATCACATCCTCCTCTCTACCTCCCCTTTCTGCTTGTATTCTGACAGATTCCTTCAGTGAGGTTGTATAGTTGTAACAAAGCACAGATTTTAGCAAATATGTATATATTTTCATTACAGGAGCATTTATAAGGGCATACTGGTTCCCAATTTAATGGCTTTTGCGAATATGCACCTAACTTTGTCCAAATCAAAAACTTAGGGTACTCAAAATATATTATCCACACTGCTTGTACTCACTAGCTTGAACTCTCCACCACTACATCACAGGCTGGTATTTCTTCCCTCACTCCCTTCCTTTACTGTCCTTCTTTTCACCAGCATCTAAAGTTAAGCTCTTCAAACATCTTTCCACCTCCAGTCCCTAAGCCTGTCCCTGTCACATATGCATTGCTGCTCAGAACAGGGGATAGGAGGGCCATTTCACCTTGATTTCCAGTCTGGTATTGTGGGATCTTCCTATCACCAGAGGAAGGTGATGCTATATGAATGGAGTGAAGAGTGGGATCTAGGGCAGCAGCACTCCTTGGGGGCCAGGGAGCGGGAGAGCAGGGTGGGATTCTCCCTGTGCTTTTTGAAGAAATGGGGAGAAGCTGTGCCACCTCATGTTCCCCCTTTCATTGTTCACGTAACAGGAGTCAGCTCTGTGGGCCTTACAGTTTCTTGACGTTCCTCAGGACTACCCTAGAATGCCAATAACTGAGCTTGATTCCATTTTAATAATCTAAATCAGGGGGAATACCAATCTGCTTTATTACATTATCATAATTCAACCAGACCACCCCTTTTGCTATATCTTTCCCATTAAAATAGGATTGAGTGTCTCAGACAATTGTTTCCTGGTTGCATAGACAATTTAATCTTTCAATGAGATAAATCCCTGAGAATAGGCAAAAGTATCAGAAATATTTGATAAAATAAAGTAAAATCCATGACAGCCTCTTGTTTATAGCTGTCTCCAGGTTCTCCAGAGAATAGATGTTAGAATCGTCTCAGATTCAGACATAGATAAATAGGAAAAATCTTAACTGGCATTTTTACAGTGTGCTGTAGCTAGGCAGATCTGAGCACCCCAAATTTGCTACTCGAACAACTGGACCATTTCACACTGTCATCTTTTAGTAAACAAATGGCGTCAGGAGAAGTGCTCTTCCACTTGAGCTCTGATTAAAATACAATTTTATTGTATATTACTTGATAAAAGTCTATTGTCATTTGCTCCTTATCAGACCAAACAAAAACCACAAAACAAGCTAGCCTCTGCTTGATTCCTTTTTCATTTAAATTCCTCTATTTCAGATTGTTCTGCCTGAGAAAGAGCCAAATAGACTGAGATGGAAAGGGTATATAGCTTTCATATGCATGGATAGTATGTGATTACTTGTTAAAAAATGTTAGAGGTGTATAAACTGTAAATGAAAGAAGCTACTTTTTATTATAAGAGATTTGTACAAAAGTACATGTGCTACTTGTATAGATTTTCGTATGTTGCAGCACATAATTTTTATATCTCATGGGATTATTCATAATCAAGATGGGTTTCTGACGTGATATAAAACCAGCAGCTTTCCCTATTTACCTTTCCCTGGCTTGTTCAGTAGCTGCAGATTTGCCAGCTGTCCTCCAAAGCCACCATATCAGCAGCATTGACCAGCAAATGTTCAAGTCCCAAAACGCTCATTGGAGAGTTGCTGTTTCTTCTTTAACTTAAATAATATTGTTCAGCCTTTGTTGAATTAATGATCCATACTGAGCTTGAATAACAATTACTGTGGGATCAGGGTATTTTGGGGCAAAGTCCTGTCCTGGGCAACTGCTGGTGCTACTTCTAACACCTATCTATATACAATGTAAGGTTACATGCCCTCAATGTGAGCCATAAGGAACAGATAGCCCCATTCCTCCTTTTAGAGTAGACTACTTTACATTTTCTACATTTTAAAAATAAAAGTTAAAATATTTTAAAAAGAAGACAGGTATTCCCCTATTGTATCCCCATATTTCACTGTTCATTTAGTTAGCATGTAAGCCCCAGTTGCTCTGCTATATAACTGAAGATTAAGCTATTCCCACTTAGACTCTTCTTAGACTTTAAGGCCAAGAGAGACCATTGTGATCATCTAGTCTGACCTCCTGCACATTGCAGGCCCAGAATCTCACCCACCTGCTCCTGTAATAGATCTGTAATCTCTGGCTGAGTTACTGAAATCCTCAAATCATGATGTAAGGAATCCAAGTTACAGAGAATCCACCATTTACTCTAATTTAAACCAGCAAGTGACCCATTCCCCATGTTGCAGAGGAAAGTGAAAACCTCTCAGGATTTCTGCCAATCTGACCTGAGGGAAAATAACTTCCCAACCCCAAATATGGCAGTCAGCCCTTGAGCATGTTGGTGAAACCCATCAGCCAAACACCCAGGAAAGAGTTTGCTGTAGTTACTCAGAGCCCTCCCCATCTAGTGTCCCATTTCTGGTCATTGGAGATATTTGCTACTAGCAGTCACAAATGGGCTACATGCTGTTGTAGGCGATCTCATCATACCATCCCCTGCCAAAAAGATGAGTCTTCAAAGATGTTTTAGAAGTTGAATAGTAAGTCAGAGAATCCAATTTGTTAGGAAGAATAAAATCCAAATCTTTATACAATTATCAAGTTCAGTCTTTGAAACCACTTGGGTTTTTTGCCCCCATTACTTCCCTTGGTAGGCTATTCCAGAACTCCAGATAGCTAGAAACCTTTATCTAATTTCAAGCCTAAACTAGTTGATGGCCAGTTTCTATCCATGTGTTCCTGTGCCAACATTGGCCCTTAACTTAAATAACTCCTCTCCCTCCTTGATGTTTATCCTTCTAATGTATTATACAGAGCAGTCATATCTCTCCCCAGTTTTCATTTGCTTAGGCCAAACAAAGCCAAGTTTCTTAAGGCTCCTCATCTAGGGTAGGTTCCCTAATCTCCTAGAATTCCTTCTCTGCACCTGCTTATAGCAAAACTTCTTATTTGCACTGTTAAATTTCATCCCATTTCTATTATCCAGTTTTTCAGCATCTTGTATAAAATTCAAGTCTGCCTCCTTATTGGCAATACCTCCCAACTTCGTATCATCTGCAAGTTCTGCTTGGGCTCGAGCCTGGGCTCTGAAACCCAGCCCGGAGGAGTAGGCAGGGGGGTGCTTAGCCTGAGCGAGAATGTCTATACTGATATTTTTAGCCTTGTAGCACGCGTTCCATGAGCCCAAGTCAGTTGACCCAGGCTTTGAGACTCGCTGCTTGAGGCTTTTTTTTTTTTTTCAGTGTGGCATACCCTCAATGGCTACGTTCTCCTGTTTGTAACCAGTCCATATTTAAATTAAAATTTTCTTTTGTAAAAATTCTTCTGGTGGACATTGTGACCTTATTTTATATAGCAGCAGTGTAGGAACTAGTTTGTCTTGCTTTGTTGCCGGTTTGGATGCTTTACAAAAATAGTGATATGTAGAGATTACGAAAATGCAGTGCTAAAAAGATGAGTATTCAAAGATGTTTTAGAAGGTGAATAATAATTCAGAGAATCCAATTTGTTAGGAAGAATAAAATCCAAATCTCTATAAAATCAAATGGTACTGTCCTTACTCGAGAAATTCTCCAAAGGCCTTCTGAACAAGAGTGGAGGTTATGAATCCCATAATATGGACCAATAATTTTTCCTGATATGAAGAATCATGCTTGTTATGAGTTCTGCTTACTGTGTAGGTTGCAAAATATTTTAAAGTTAGCATGCTGCCTCACTGAAGGTAGGTAAAGTTTTCTCAGTGCTAGACTAAAATGTTTACAGATCATTGTTCCTTTGAGGAGTCTACAGGCACAATTCTGTGCAAACTGTGAGTACTTAAGGGAAGTAGAGGAAGATCCACAAATTATTAACTGCAGTTATCGAGGAGGAATGTGATCAAAAGAATGTGGAAGCATGTCAAGATCTTCGTCAAAAGATATTGGTGATATCCTGAAGAACAGGGAGTACTTGCGGCATCTTAAAGACTAACAAATTTATTTGAGCATAAGCTTGCATGGGCTAAAACCTACTTCATTAGATGCATGCACTGGAAAATACAGTAGGAAGATATATATACACAGAGGACATGAAAAAATTAGTGTTCCCATACTAACTATAACAAGGGTAATCAGTTAAGGTGGGCTATTATCAGCAGGAGAATAAAAACCTCTGTAGTGATAATCAGGGTGGCCCATTTCCAACAGTTGACAAGAAGACATGAGTAACAGTAGGGAAAAAAATAGCATGGGGAAATAGGTTTTACTTTGTGTAATGATCCATCCACTCCCAGTCTTTATTCAAGCCTGGTTTAATGGTGTTAAGTTTGCAAATTAATTCCACTTTTGCAGTTTCTCATTGGAGTCTGTTTTTGAAGTTTTTTTTTGTTGGAGTATTGTGACTTTGAGATCTGTAATTGAGTGACCAGAGAGGTTGAAGTGTTCTCCAACTGGTTTTTGAATGCTATAATTCTTGACGTCTGATTTGTGTCCATTTATTCTTTTGCATAGAGACTGTCCGGTTTGGCCAATATACATGGCAGAGTGGCACATGATGACATATATCACATTGATAGATGTGCAGGTGAACAAGCCTCTGATAGTGTGGCTGATGTGATTAGGTCCTATGATGATGTCCCCGAATAGATATGTGGACAAAGTTGGAAATGGGCTTTGTTGCAATAATAGGTTCCTAGGTTAGAATTTTTGTTGGGTGGTGCGTGGTTGCTGGTGAGTATTTGCTTCAGGTTGGGGGATGTCTGTAAGCAAGGACTGGCCTGTCTCCCAAGATCTATGAGAGTGAGGGATCATCCTTCAGGATAGGTTGTAGATCCTTGGTGATGTGCTGGAGAGGTTTTAGTTGGGGGCTGAAGATGTGACGGCTAGTGGCGTTCTGTTCCTTTCTTTGTTGGGCCTATCCTGTACTAGGTGACTTCTGGGTACTTTTCTGGCTCTGTCATTCTGTTTCTTCACTTCAGCAGGTGGGTATTGTAGTTGTAAGAATGCTTGATAGAGATCTTGTAGGTGTTTGTCTCTGTCTGAGGGATTGGAGCGGTTGTATCTTAGAGCTTGGCTGTAGACAATGGATTGTGTGGTGTTGTCTAGATGAAAGCTGGAGGCTACCACTCTGAAACTTGTCACCATGCAAGGTGATAGCCTGGAAATTTTTCCTGAAATTGCAATATGGGTTCATAGTTTGATTACTGTGAACTTCCAAGATAAAGCTGAAAGACAACTGTGAGTCTAAGATGATAAACTATGGAAATGCTAAGAATGGAAATGAAAATTTTAGAGCCAGAAAAAAGAGAACTTTTGCCTAATAGGGAGGGCATTGTAGGACATGAGTAGGAATAATTCTGTGCAGATGAAGCAAGGAATCTGCTCTTGAACTCCTAATCAGAAAGCCATGGGGAATTGATTCACATAAAGATCTGATGCAAAGTTTCCTGGATATACGGAGAGTGAAATTGAATAGACCTAAGGTTTTTCCTACCTTAAAATAGTAATGATTTCACTTTGTTGGAGACTATAGATTTTGCTTCAGCAGTTTTCTTCTCACCATAATGAATGAGATTTGTATATATATGCTGCAGATAAACAAGGCTTTTTTGGCAATATCGATATCAGGTGGTTAGTTTCACTGTGTTCTATAGACATGTCGAAGGGGCTTCTTGAGTTAAATTTCACATATAACAGTTCAGTGTATGCCAGTGTTGGCAAAGTTTTAAGGTCTAATTCGGACATGGAGTAAATAGATGAAATACTGTCAACTTCAGTAAAGTTGCATTTGCTTATGCTGAGTTTGAATTTGGCCCTCAGTCTTTAACAACAAAATCTCTGCTGGTTTGAGGTAATGGAGTAGTATAGTATTTACTTTGAACCTAAATATCATGAATGTGACCTATTACCATAAATACTTCTCTCAGTAAAAGTCGTAGGTACCTATCAGGGGTGTTTATAGCCTTTCTATGTTACAGGTTTTTTGCATCTCTCTGAATCCCAGATATTAGAAGTTAATCATTCAACTTCTCTTTCTATATCAAATCACAACATTGGGTTACTGAACTCACTTTATCCTAGTGAACTTTGAAACTCACTCCAAGATTAGTGTTTATGATATTCATAAAAAAGCAGCAATAAGCCACAGCCGCTATTAAGACAAGGTGCTTTCTTCACTCAAAAGCAAAACAGTTCACAGGACTTTCATGTGTCATCCATAAAACCCAAGTCTCCTCCTATAAACTCTCCCACATCAGGACAGAAAGGCACCTAGTGCGCTCTAATATTTGAGACATATGGGGACTGAAGATAAAACACTAACAGAACTGATGATTGGAAATGAACTTTTATAACGATTCCATTTTCATGGTACTTAGTTCAGTTTTGAAATCATTTATAATGCCAAGGTAGTGATACTATACAGGAGTAAAGGCCAAAAAGGTAATTGCATTCTTACCCTCCTGCCCTTACCATAAGTTGGCATTTTCAAAGGAGTCCAAGTGAGTTAAGTGCCTAAATCCTATTGAATTTCAGTGGGATTTGAATACTTAACTCCCTTGGGCTCCTTTGAAAATCTAATAATAATCTCTTCAAAACTATTCATTTGCTTCTCCCTCTCTCCCTACTCTTTTACTACACAAAGATGAATGAATATTTTTGGAAAGGCTGAAAAAAAATCTTTACAACCTTTTTTTAAAAAAATTCTCTTAGTGTGACAAAGAGAGTTTTCCCTGGCATTCCATCAATGAGGGGAAAATTATACTGCTCCTACTTGGTAGCATTCTGTCCTTCCAGTCTCCTGCTGCGATTTCTTGGTTCATGTTCTTGTTGTCTGTTTTTTTTAAATAAAATGTTAGTAACCAAGAGATTTGTTCCGTATAATAAGAACCATCTTGGATACATTTTTTAGCTTTAGCAAATCAAAATGTTTAGATTTAAAACTTCATATTTGGCTCATTCAATATATGGTCCTTGGTAAGCAATGTGTGTTTTGCCACTGGGATGCTCTCCTGAGGACACTCAGAACCATAAACCACTGTGTTCCCTAAGTGAGGGAAACTAGAATGTTTTTTTGCTCCCTTTCTGTTTTGCAAAGTCCAATGTCTTTGCCTCAAAAGCCAGATGACTTCATGGGGGTGTTGACTCTGTTCCCCCTCTGTTGCTAGTTAGCTTGATTATAGCTCATCTTAATTAATTAGTCTCTTAGAGTTGATATGGCTACTTCCACCTTTTCATGTTCTGTATCTCCTTACTATGTGTTCCATTCTATGCATTTGAAGAAATGGGCTGTAGCCCATGAAAGCTTATGCACAAATAAATGTGTTAGTCTCTGAGGTGCCACAAGTATTCCTGTTCTTTTTTTTTATTGCTTTGTTTATTCTATATGCAAATGTACTTTTATTTCCTCTACCTGTAATCAAGCCAGTCAGACAGATAAATCCACATTTATCTGTCTAGGGCTGGTTTGATTTATGCACTATTTCTAAAATACATTTTAAGAACATATTGCCAGGACACACACACAATTCTTTATACATAACCCGTACATAGATCATGCAGTAATATTCGCGACCAACATATCACCAGTTTTTATGACATCTTACTCAGTACACTTTTACAGTACAATAATAGTGTATACAATCAGTTGATTCAATTGCTTATTCTTTGGGGTTCAGATCCCCCCCCCCACAAGGTATCTGGACCCTGATTGTCACACTAGTATTTGAAAAAGTTTGGAAATTGTCTATGGTTGTAAACTAAACACTGGACATGTGCAATACATCATTTTCCTTACTAGACATCAGGAGTGGACCTGGAGAATGCCACATAGAAATAAACACAGGTGTGTGATAAGGCAGTAAAATAAAATCTAGGGTGCAGTGATGTGTTTGTTAGAAAGTATGCTGATCAGATCACAAACTCCATAATCTCCTCCCCATTCCCAAAATCCTTGCTGGGTTAATAGAAATGTGTGGTGCTCTGTATGCACACAGCTTTAACACACTGATGCAGCCATTCTGATAACCCACAAGAGTACCTTTTTTTATCCTTTTCTCATGCTGCTTTTTTTTTTCACTAAAAGAAAACAAGAAAATTCATTGCAAAAAACCCCCTCCTACAGTATGTTAGTGCAGTGCTACTTGAGAATTTAAGTACATGAATCCCAGGAAACTTCAAAGCTAAGGTTCTCACCACAACCAGTAGGCAAAACATTGAACTGATTATACAGCAATATAGAATATTATTAGGTGCAAAGGAATTAGAGGAAGTTTAAATTACAGTTGCAATAGGAATCTTAATTATAGAATTTCCCAAAAGATGTATGTGGTTACATAGTGTTTTTGAAACTCGGAAGAACCATTTATAAAGATTTAAATGATTTGATTGTTTGGCATACAACTGTTGGAAAGTTCAGCATAACTCAGAAACAGGCCATTTATAGCGTTGGTTCAGTGCTACCTGACAAGAGCCAATCAGCTCTAAGAACACAGTTTGCAAAACAATAACTATCTTAGCTCCAGGGCTGTTGGACCATATTACAGGTATCAGTTAGTAAAACAAAGCAGTAGTGTGTTCTCGTGCAGCGCAGCACAGACAGAGATTACTATATAAAAGAACAGATTGACAGGCACTGATAATGCCCATTTTTACTTTTGTTTCAGAACATGGAACCCTGAAACATGAGGTAAGGATTCATTTTCAATTTTTATGCGATTTATTTTTTTGATGGCTTACAAATTGCTCATTTACTGCATATGGCTGTGCCAGTGCAATAAATAATGTACTTTTCTGCAGCTAACTTGTATTTATTTAGAGTTATGCAAACTCTGGCAGTAGAAGTGACTCCATGTACATGAACTAACAATTAGATATATCTCTATTAAATTGCAGAGGATTAACCTAATTTTCATTGAGATTTTCAGTGTTTGGGATACTGGGAAGAATGTAGGTTTTCTTAAATTGTAGGGGAAAAGTAAAACAATGTTGTTAATTTAACTCAGAATATCAGTGATCACAGTTCTCCAACGCTTCTAGGCCAAATTTGGCAACAGAGATAAAACTACCCTCAGGTAAGTTTCAGCAAATTCTGCAATAATAAACTACTGTGGACTAATAAATCTGCAATTCTTCAGCCTACAGTAAGCTGCAAAATTTGCAGTGGAATACTGACTTTTTACATAACCCTGTTCTTTCTTAGTGTCACTCAGCAACTATGGGATTTGCTTAATTCTGACAGGACAGTAAAATGAACTACTAATGTCGAGAGAGGTTAGTCGATACGCATGATGTGTCATGACAAAGCTCTAAGAATATTGCAAATCACAGTGAAGTATCTCGCTGCATATTGTTGATATCTTTCCATTATGGTACAGGAAGAAGTAAAAGTCCTACTTCCCACTAACTTTGACAAAATACAGACTGTTTTAAACCCAGGACACTACATTGTGTTTCCAGCATCCATTTTAGATCAGTGGATGTAAATTCATTCTGTAAGCAGGCATTACGGTTATGAGCACCATATACATTTGTATAATGATGATAATTTTACCTATTCAGGTTTGTGATTGTCTCTACTTGCATGCTGTCCTGCCATGACTCAGGTTGGCAATGCACATCAAAAGAAAACTATTACTATTATAAAAATATAATGACAGATTAAGGCTGACTGCTAATAAATGTTACATAATTAAGACTGTGTATTCTCAGTCAGATCCTAGGATAGTGCATATTTTTAGCTAGTTTCCACTGTCAAATTGCTATTTGGAAGTTCATGTGTTAAGAGACCTGTTTAAATTTCCTTAAAACCTATCAGAGGAATTAATAGAACTCCACTGACAATTGGTTTTGTTTTACACCACTTACCTGAACAGAAGTGTTATATACAGGTCTGTCATCTTTAGTAATGTTAATGTTGTATAATCTAGTGGCTAAATGAATTGTAAAAGGAAATCTAGGACTGAAAATATAAGCCCTCTGTACTGGGCAGGTAACAGGTTTTTTTACTCCCTTGACTTATGGAGAATTTCATGGAGGATATCGTTTCTGTCACATATAGCTTAGAAAACCTAGCGCTTTGGATAATTAAACTGTAATGTTAGGGGCCCCAGATGGTTGAGGTGACTGGTAAATAGATACAGAATCTTTCACCTGGGTGGCTCCATTAAATGTTAAGATCTGGCACAGATCACCTTGTGATAACTGTTCAGTGGCCTATGTGTAATGAGATGGTGAATTCAGTTCAGCTCAACCCCTAGTGGGCAGGTGTCCATATCATAAAACAACTCTTGTAGTTGACATTAGTTTGCCCTATTTTGATAGGTTTATGGGATGGGGAGGGATTTAATGGGTATAGAACCCCTCGGTTTTCCTTAAGGGGATCACACATTATAAGAATTAAAAAACATTGACAGAACTCTGAGGGGAGGAGGGAGGAGTGGTTTACGGTTAAGTAGAAGACCTCAGTTGCCAATTCTATGAGCTCACTTTAAAATGTCTGTTGCATGTGCTCATTTTAATAGAAACCCCACCAGCAGCTTGCTTACCTTACCTTCTGCCATGTGCTGTTTGTTTGTTTTACATTTTAAATCTCTCTGTAAATTGTTAAACATGAACATCTTAAACACCAAAACTATAGCATGGTTTGTTTACTTACAAGTCTGTTGATCATTACACATGGCATACAGTATTGAAGAATCTATAAACAGATTGCTTATGGTATGTTATGGACAAGGTTGCCAGAAATGAGTAAAACTACCAGTGATGAACATATGTGGCTGGATGAGATAATATTTATCCTAATTCTATTTTATTCTTCCTCTTCGCATGCCTCTTCCTCTAACTTGATTCTTGAGATTTTTGTAAGAAAAAATTCCTCTCCTGATGAGGTTTCTGTACCTTAATTTTAATGAGAATGTAAAATTGGAGCCTTATTCTCATTTGTGCCATGACTCCTTTAAATGGTTCTGGCAGTATAAAGGGGACTTAAATGTATTTAATATGTCTTTAAAGTCCCTTTGTGCTGCCAGAGTGGTATAAAGGGGACTTAGTGTAAATGAAGATCAAGTTTTAAAGAAAAGATGAATTTATGTTACAGAAAATGTGACAATCTACTGAAAATAATGATAATATAAGGTGAAGCATTCAGTATGTTTTCACACCCTCCCAACATTTACTTCCTTGGATATTTTTTATGCCCTCTTCTTTCCTTTAGTATATGTAATTTTATTGTTACATTGATAAATTATCACAATATTTTTTTCCAGTTCAGCCATGGAAACATTTTGCAACCCACTACAATAACTTCTCCTCAGCTTTCCCAGCTTTCCCCTCACCCCAAGCTTATGGCTCCTCTCCTCTCTGTGTCAGTGTGAATAAACAATACAGTCTCAATTTAAAAAAAACAACAACCCTGATTGCACCCTTTGTTTTTGCTCTGCTTGGCTTGAGTGAAACATTGTGATTTGTATGAGCCCTCATGCAAGCTACTAATTAAAACAAGTAGCAGGAGGAGATGACTAACTTACAGATATACCTTATTATGCACTGAAGTTCCTCAGGGCTTATTTAAAGGCAGAGGTCTGTGCAATTGGTACAAATCAGCACTTGCCAAATAAGAAACCATCATATTTGTACAGTGTACTTGGGATTTCATATAGCTCCAGTTTGCCTAAACTAAACTTAAAAAAAAATAGAACAAAAGTTTATTACTTCATGTTTTTTAAAAAAAAAAAATACTCATTTGAGAGATGTGACAGGCATTGTTAACTATAAGGAGCTTTAGTACAAAGCAAGAACAGTCTAAGTCTCCCACCCTATTGAAATTGCAACTTCATTCACATGCATTCTTGCTGCTGTTCTAGTCCTGGATCTTCCCTGAGGCAGACAGTGCCAAACTGTGTGGTGTATTTTTCTGCTATAAAATAGGTTGAGTTATTACAATCATTTTCACATGTGATCTCAGCGGAGTTTGAACCCAGATGTCAAGAGGTGACAGGCTAACACATGAACCTTTTTGTGTCACTTGCACCCCAACAATAAATATTAATGCATGATATTTCTGTATTAACCCCACTGTATGATGGAAGAGAACTTTTTAAAAATTAGCTTTGCCTAATAGACTACAAACACTAATTTAGTTGAGAGTTACAAACAACTTGGGAGTGGAAGTTGTTCGTAACTCTAAACAAAACGTTATAGTTCTTTCAAAGGTTTACAACTGAACATTTACTTAATACAACTTTGAAACTTTACTATGCAGAAGAAAAATGCTGCATTCACTTAATTTATTTTTAGTAGTTATGTTTAACACAGCACTGTACTGAACCCCCCCCCCCCACCGCCCTTTTTGTCTCTGCTGCTCCTTGTTTGTATATTTCTGATTCCAAATGAGGTGTGTGGTTGACTGGTCAGTTCATAACTCTGATGTTTTTAACTCTGAGGTTCTACAGTACTTAAAAATGAAAACCGGTTTATACATGTCTTTGACTTGTATTTTTGCTTTGCAGAAAAGAACCAATGGAATTCGAAGAAACTCCAGACAGATGGACTCAGGTTTGTTTTATATCTTCTATTAATTACCCTTTTGAATTAAAAAGGCAAAAGAAAGCTTCAACTATAACATCATGCTGTATCATGATCAACATTACACTGCACGCAGTGTTGAGAACACACTGCATATTTTTCTGTTGGGAACCTAAAGTTTTGCAGATCTAAATCAATGGCTTGGCTGTGTTTTCATAGATATGGTCATATGACTGACTGAACTCCAGGTTTTTTATATGCATGTTTATAAGCAGTGCTTGTTCAGCTTTGTTTGCGCATTGAAAAGCCTCTGGGCTTTTGGTTAGCAGTTTCTCCACATTTGTGTACTTTGCTGTTAAAAACAGGCAGCTGCGTATAAAACTTAGTTTCTGATTCTGCAGAGTTCTCGATGCTTTCAACCTGCCTTGGGATTTACCTGTGCATTGCTGGACTGGACTTTAGCTGCTCTCCAAAAAAGCTATAAATAGTCTGTAATTTTATATACACCTTCATAAAGGCTGTATTTTTCACTATAGTCTGTTAGATGTTGTTATAGAATCGTGGACACTGGCTCTTAAGAAAATTAAGGGTTTAATTACAAACTATGTACTAGCATCTCCTCTGGAGACCAATTATTTGTCTGAATAGAATATTCAATAGATCTATGTAACACTGACATTTTTTAAAGTAATTATTCGATTGTCTTTTGTATGTTTCTTTTCATAGTTTAATTACTGGAGATTTGTTATGCATATGGTAATAGCTATTCTTAATAAAACTAAGTTATTGTTAAATGTTTCTTAATGTAGACACCCGAGAACAGTTTGAGTAGAACACTAAATGGGCTAGCAGCCTTGCACCATCTCAAAACCTGGTGAAGCTGTGTGTTTGCTGAGGAGTAAGTGTGGTGGTTAGGCTGCCATCGTTCCAAATGTTCAGCTGCACAGGTTCTAAAGGTTGTAACTACTTGAAACAATCCACACCCTTCTTACTCATGTCAGATTATGAGATGTTTTAGAAGCCTTACAGTTGCTTTGTTGCCTCTAGCCAAAGCTTGCGTCACTCTGCACTTAGGTCAGTCTGTATGCCTTTTTACTCAAGGAAACTTGAAGCCATTTAAAACAAGTTTAACTTTTGATATGTACTGCTGTCAGAAGGTGCAGCATAAAGAGTAACAAGCCATTGGCCTAGTGGGGCTATTGTCATTTACTCATTCAATTATATAAACTGATGTATTAGGTGTATTGTTCCTGTGTGTGAGCTCTCATTTAGGCCCACATTTTTAAACTTAGCTGTCTACTGTTAGGCGCTCAAGTCCCTCTGTAGGCACTTTAATGCAAGTAACTTGAGCATTTCCAGCTCCCACTGAAGTCAGTAATTATTGAGATCCCTTATTCAGGAAGGTGGCTTAAGCCCGTGTATAAATGCCACTGAAGCAATGGGATTTAAGCACATGCTTAAGTGCTTTCCTCAATCAGGGCCTAAGTTATTAAGGCCCAGATTCTTTGAATAACTTATTCTGGAGGTTGAAGTCTATTCAACATTAGTATTGATGTCAGACTCTGGTCCTCAATTGTTTTTTGGAAGCCAGTGGAAGTTCAGGACCTCTGAAAATCATTCTGCTATTTTTTAGGTACCTAAGTTTATATCCCCTGGTTGAAAATGTTGATCTTGAATCTTCATACTTCTGCAAAATTGATTCTGCTATTACATATCTTTGAAATAAGAGCTAACAAAATATAGCTGAAAACTACATATTGATCACATTCTTCTGTATAAGCAATGTGGCAATTTTCAAATTAAGTCACAATGGCAAGGCAATCCCTATCTTATTTGTATCCTTCTAGCACACAGTCTTGGAGGCTCCTGCAATAATCTGGTCAAGTTAACATTTTAAAACAAGAACATCTATGAGTTGAATCCTGGCATCTTTTTTGCATTTTCTAAATGTACTGTTGACTGATAGTGTTTCCATCAGATAGCAGCATCTATCTCTCAAGGCAATGTGCAATCAAGAGAACAACACTTGTAAGGGACAAATCATTTATTTCAGACATGCATTACTACAGTGATGCTAGTATCTTTTCAAGAACACAGGATCTAAATCTCTGAAAATCCTAGCACTATTATGATATTTCTGTTGAAAGTGATAGTCAAGGTCAAAGTTACCAATTAAATTTTAATACGCAGGCTTTAAAAATTGCCTAGTCTAGTACGTGTTTGAGAGGTCTGCTGTGTTTTGCTCCCCACAGTGTTATAATACTGAAGCCTGGGCCATATTTTTAACAAAGCTGATATTTGCGGTTTTTCAGTAGCATGTCCTTGCCATGTCCAAATATTAGTTGGTATCAGCAATAGATACTCTGTGTAATCATCACTTTTTTTTTTTTTTTTTTTTGCAAATCTGCTGTAGCCTCCCTCTATTCTGTTTCTGGCTATTTTAAAAATAAGAGTTGTCATGATACGCCCCAACTTAATAAAAACTAAGTTGTCTTTGGAGTGTAAGGAACAAATTCTGTCCCGGATTACACTTGCAATCCCCAGTGACAGGGATTTAGATCAATTAAAAGGTTGGAGGGGAGCCTGTGGGCAGTATATGTCCCTAAGGAAGTAACAATTAGTGTGAAGGTATTGGAATTTTCACATGGCTTAAAGTAATTCTACTTCTTTTCTGGCAAAGCTCTTACTTTGGTTAAGAAAGATCCCTAGCCCAGCTGTGCTGCCCTATAAACAATAAATGAATAGTGCCTGTTTTTCTCTTTAAAGATTATGTGGTTGTATTTGGCAGATTCCTTTTAGAGTTAAAGATATTCACTTGTCACTCTTTCTGCTTCATAAGAGGAAAGGATAAGAGACGGGGCCAGAGGGGCAAACAGATAAGGAAGGGGAGAAGCTGGTAGCAGGTGGAAGAGCCAGCAGAAAGGGAGTGTACCTAGACCTGTGCAAAAGAAAAGCAAACTGAAAAGCAAAATCATATGATCTACTGTTTGACTCTTTCCCCATGCCTTGTGGCATTCCCACGTGGGTCCAGTTGAGGATGGTCTATCCACTGATTTTTATGGGTACCAGACTTGCGACAACCATTCTCCACATTACACTGCAGTTATCAAAATGTGTGTGTTTGTGTGTATGTGTTGCTGGTATATTTATGCATATCTGTGAAGAAAGCAAGAATTTGGCCCAGGGTTTGAATTTTCTTTATAATACAAAAGATTAAATGAAAGTTTGTACCAAAGGGGATTTAAGATGTGATTTAGGTTTGCAGGAAACTTTGCCTGGAATGGGAAATCTGAAATAACTCTAATTTTTTGCATTCTGAAGAGAGATCCTGCAAACCCTTATGCATGTTTTACTTTAAGCATGCTATTGACATGCTTCAAGGTAACCATGTGCATGAGGATTTGTGTGGCTCAGGGCTTATTTTGATAAAAACATGCACTGTGTTGAACATCTTTAATGTCTGTCTTTTGCTACACTTTTTGTTAATAAGAAAAATTGTCATAAATAGCTTGCTCCCCAATATTTGTAAAAACACAATTATTCTCTTTCATATAGAAGTGGTATATTGCTGTCCCTTTTATTTCCTGGTATAAATAGAGCTAAAGTGTAATGGATTCACTGTTTAGTGTTTTTAAACTAGGTTTACCCTAAACATTTATGCTAATACAAATATTGGGACTTTAATTTCTAAAACTGTAAAAAATATTTTATGTCAGTATGATAAAATTGGCAAAAATGGGAACGCTAGAAGCTTGTATTTCAGATTTGTTGCAGAGAAACTTGAAATCTGATCTGTGAAAGAATGCTATGGAAAACGTGTTCTGATTTTTAAAATAGCTGATTTTCTTGCAAGTATGGATTAAATCTTGGAAAACAGCCTTAGTTTTGGATTGAGGGGCAAAATGAAGATATGTATCCTACAGTTTACTGCAAGAAAACCTAAAGAATTCACAGTAACATTTCATCTGATTTCCAGATATTTTACAAGTGTGTGTGTGTGTGTGTGTGCGTGTGTGTGTGTGTGTGTGTGTGTGTGTGTATAGCATCTGGTCAATATCTGGTCTATACATGCTTTGCAAAATTAGTCTTTAATACTGATTATACACATTGTTAATAAAGGAAAGGAACTGAAGGAAAGTGTGAGGTTATTGCTTGCAGACCATACATTGGGAACTGTGCAATTGGAAATAAAGTAACAGAGATATGGTTATTTAAATAATAAGATACAGTGGGAGGTTGGATACAGCATCTTAATTGTTTTTATGCACATTAAACTGTGAAATCTCATAATCAGAGTGTGGTATTATAATTCCCTTTAAATATAAGCAATGAAAAGAAATATTCATCTATTTTTATGTATTATAGTGAATGTCTATTTTTCATGTTAGAAAAGTAAGAAATATTGCAATATATTCTGAATGATGTTTGCCCTTTCCAAGTATATGTCATAAGCATACTACAGTGTTTGATACCATGTTTCAACATAATGGGACATATTTTGCCGTGTGATATGTATGTCCGATTCATTTTGATTCATTTCATTGGGAGCCTCACCCCAGCACGGTATATCTAAGAGTAAAATCTGGCTTATTCAAATGTTTAGATGTCCTGACTTAACTGTAGCCTCTTGCTAAGCATTGACACAATTGTTACATGCATTGAAATTGCAGCTACAGCTGAATTCTATTTAACTATCACTTTTCATTACAAATACTAAATTTCTGCATATCTGATACTCTCATCTGCGGGACCTATCCAGGCAAAAATGAGCAAGCCCTTGAAGGCTCTGGATGATTGCTGTGTACAGACTTTTACCATTTATCCCCAAACACAACACATCCCATTACAAGGAATTAGCTTATTTCAAATGGAATATCATTGGCAGAATATCATTGGACAGTGGTTCTCAACCAGGGATACACAGAGGTCTTCCAGGGAGGTATATCAACTCATCTAGATATTTGCTTAGTTTTGCAACAGGCTACGAAAAAAACCACTAGCAAAGTCAGTACAAACTAAAATTTCAAACAGACTGAGTTGTTTATACTGCTCGATATACTATACACTGAAATGTAAGTACAATATTTATATTCCAATTGATTTGTTTTACAATTATATGGTAAAAATGAGAGAGCAATTTTTTAGTAAGTGTGTGCTATGACATTGTTGTACTTTTAGGTCTGATTTTGTAAGCAAGTAGTTTTTAAGTGAGGTGAAACTTGGTGGTACCCAAGACACATCAGACTCCTGAAAGAGGTACAGTAGTCTGGAAAGGTTGAGAGCCAGTGTCATAGGACACCAAGCACAAGATCTTAGCAAAGAGCATCCAATAGAAAATAGCTGTAACTGAAGACAGATGCTCACTTCAGTCTGTGGCTGACAAGAAGATTATGATCCAGCCTGTCAGACTCAGATCTATCCCTAGTGATCTACACATTTATGACCTCTGGGTTTGATTGTTGCAACTCATTACAGATAAAAATGAAGCCATATACCATGGAAAATCTTTAACTGGTACAAAACCTGTCTGGTTATTAACCTGGGTCATTGTGAACATGTTACCATCATGCTTCCCATAGAATATAGAGTTGAGTTCAAGGTCTCTGTACTGATATTCAAAGCCTGCAAAGCCACACTGGAGAATAAAACCATCTATCTTACTCCCCTGTGAGCTCAGCACTCCCCATACCCAGAACAAATGGATGGGGAAGGGCAGGAATCTGATGGAACCTTAGCTTGTTGCATCTTCTCAACACAACAGGTTAGCTGTTGTGATAGGGTTGTGATTTGCTGCTGCAATAAACCAGCAATAAATTACAGGTCCCTCTTCCCCTAAGCAAAGGGAAAGCAGCGAGGAAATTTTGTGTTAGAAGGTGCTATGTATCATGCCTCAGAGGGCCTTGGGTGTGCCTCCAAAAATCTGAAGTAATCATATAGGACGCAGATAGGTGCTTGTTTTATCTTGTTTTATTATTTAAACCTCAAGAAAGCCTAAGGGCCAGATTCCAATCTCTGTTGCGCTGTTATAAATATATAGTAACATAACTAAAGCCTTCTATATGCCATTATACCAGTGATCAGAGACTGACCCTAAGAGTAATAGCTGGACTTAGCATCCTTACTGAAGAGTGATGGATTCTTCTTCACGATGAATTTCTGTGGATCACAGTAGGAGAATCATTGGTGTAGAAATCTGAGGCATTTTTAATGTTTTAAATTTGCTCAACAAGTTAGATCATGGGTCATGAATATGGATACTACTTTGTAAATGTATATCACCTTTTAATAATGAATTTTATGTTCTTAGCATTGTTGAAATGCTGTATTAGATAATTTGGGCTTTCAAAGGACCATGCCAGAATTCCCTGATTTGAATTAAAAGACTATGCTACTAATTAGAAGTGCTGCTAAAACAAATTGCTGAATGAGACTAGTATTTCAAACATACTGCGTAGGTCTGATAATAAACAAAACCTTACTGCCAAAATATTACCAATCCAAACAGGGGAGACTAGAATAACAGGCATCTTAAAAACAACTATTTTGCTCTATTTATATCGTGGTAAACACAGAATAAAGTTAGCGTTTGTCTACACGGTGTGGCAAAATGTACCACAAGGTTGTTATCTGTAAAATGCTCTAAACCAAGGGTAAACCTTGCTGTCTAAAACACTGATACTCTTGCGAGCCACAGTCTTGCGAGCCAGAGTGGCCCTTCTTGCAGCTCTTTGCAGCATATGATATTAAAACACTGTGTGATTTAATTATTAACCAATCAGGATGCTTTTGTTATGTTATTGACCAATTGAAAAAAATACTTGATTAGATATTTTGCTGTGAGAATATATATTTACTGTTTAAATAAGAGTATATTGTACCATAGTAAAGGAAACAATGAATTCACACTACTGTGCCTCTTTTGGGTAGTGTTGATTGCTAATTTGGCTCCTGAACCACTGAGTTCTTAGTATCACTGCTCTAAAAGCTACCTAGTTCCCTTTAATGTAATCCTGAACTAGGACTACATTAATGCAAATGAAGTACCTTTTAGAGCTGAATGTACACAGAGCAGTTGCACTACATGTTAGAGCACACCTTTAGTGCATTTTGCCAGCACTGTGAAGACAAGCCCTTCGAAAGCACTGGAAATATTCTCAAGGCCATTGTAGAGACTTGAAGGAATTCTTAAACTTCTATTTTGGAAGAGTAGGTTGCCTGATAATTAACAACTGTGATAAAAACAGAACACATACATTTGCATGTTTCACTGCAGATAATTTTTCACACTATGTAGCTTTATATTTGCTAAGTCTTCACTAAAATGTTTCATTATAATAGATTAAACTATTAAAACTGAAAAGGGCTTTGATGAGTCACATGTAAGAAATTTGTTTAACTTTTATGGTTTATCCTATATACAACATTATTCAACTTCACTGTAATATTTGTATTGACAAATCTAACAATACATTTTGTATGCATTTGTAAGCATGGATAGAACATCACAAGTAGGTTGCAATTATACATAAGGAAATACTGAATGAAAGGTAATATGGAACATAATTATATTGTTGGTTTAAAATTCTAGGCAGTGATTTTCCTGAAAACCTGTCTGGAAGTAACACAGGGAAAAGTTTGCAAAATATCTAATTTTATTGAGGGGGGAAAAAGTCAATCCCAGTGTTAGTCTATTGTTGTTCCTTGTCCACATGTTTATTTGTTACCTCTTCAATCTTCACATCTGCTTTTATTTCACCCTTTTTTGTAAGCTGGAACAGTGAGACAGTGTGTGTTATTTCAAAGTGATTCTCTGTCAATATGCTTGGGCAATAGCTTCATTTTCCTTTGTCCTGGGGTACAGCTAGAGCTGGATGGGAATTTTTCAGTGACACATTTTTTCACTGGAATAATACAAATTGTTGAAAATGAAACTGTAGGAAAGGAACAGTTTCCACAGATATCTCCCTGATTTGAAAAAATACTTGGGGAAAAAGTTTCGAATGTGTCAAAATGTCCCTTTATGGCATTTTTTAAATTAAAAGTTTTGTTTTTTGCTTTGGAAAATCTTGTTTTGAAATTTTAATGTATACTAAAAAAAGTTAGAATAAAAAAGGTCAAAGCTGAAACATAATGTTTCAATTGACCCAATCAGATTTTTTTTTTTATCATCGGTTTGTGTAAATCTTTGAGATTTCAACTTTTTGTCCCAGTTCGAGGTGGTGAGGGGATGTTTTGAAATAGAAAACTTTTTCTGTATGGGAAAATCATTTCCTGCCCAGTTGCTGATGTGCAATACTCAAATCCAAAGACAATATGTCAGGACATTAAACTCTGTGCTCTGGTGCCCTTAGATCTGGCCCTTCAGGTGTAACTTTACCAGAACGTAGTAAGGTCAGCTGTCTTCTGACACATTCGTGTGTAATGTGGGTGGGATAAAATGGCTCTAAAACTGTTTTAGTGAATTGTTACAGCCCCATTTCCTTGAATGCTGTAGCACAAATAGATTCCCCCAAACAGTTCTGTAACAGTAGTGTGTCTCACACTCTGCAAACAAAAGAGGAGTTAGGATGTGTACCACCCCTAAGCATGCTGAACCCATCAGGTAAAAAAGTATCTGCTGTCTTACCCAACTAAATATTGAGCTAGATGGTTGCTAACCTATATTGTGATTTCTCATCTCAGGGCTTAATACTACTGCTACTTTTGCTGTAGCACTGATGCTAAGTGTAGGTATTTCCTCTCCCGAGAATAGTGTATCATGATGGCACAAGAACCAACTTGCCTAATGCAAAGTTTTGTCTTCATGTGAAGTGTTTCAGTCTGGGTTTCTTGTCCTTTATTTGGGTTAATGTATTTTAAATAAAATTTACTTTGAGATTCATGGTAGGGTGGGATGTCATTTACCTGAGCACAATGGATGTATTTTATTTCAATATATTTGCATAGCTCCCATTTGCCCATTTGCATTCGTTTTACTTACATTTTCTGTATCTGCATTTTCAGTGTGTCTGTTGCTTTAGTATCTAAGCAGTGATCTAGCATTAAGAACAGAACATAGCCGCTAGGATACATCCTTTTCTTTTAATTAAACATCAGAAGACCCAGATGCCAAAAGATGAAACACATTTATTTTGTCAAACTCTTTCATTGTTCTTTGGCTAGATTGCAAGATTAGGCTGCAGGTGGGTAATTTTCTCTAACTTTTGGTTGTTCTCCTTGGAGCTGTTACTTTGCTTTGGTTAACTAACAGATTTTAGTTCCCTCCCAAGGAATGCAATGTTTACCCCGTGTTCAGCATTTTTAATATATGCCAAGGTCAAAGTTCTTCAAAACCCTTCTTTTACGTCCATAAGCACACTATATTAATGTAGATTGTTCCATGCAAAATGTGATACCTAAAAGAGAGTTGGCACACAGAGGGTGAGGATTAAACAGGCACAAATGGACATACACGTCTAAGCAATGAAAACCATCGAATATTGCTTTTCAAAGAACAATACGTTCCCTATAAAAATGCAAGTGTTCAAATTAAAGATATCCCAGAGTTGCTTTTATTTAGTATTAGAGAGACAAAGTGGGTGAGGTAATATCTTTTACTGGACCAGCTTCTGGTGATGAAAGAGACAAGCTTTCCAGCTTACACAGAGCTCTTCTTCACCACTGGGAAATGTACTCAGTGTGTCACAGCCAAATACAAGCAAAAGTCGTTAACACATATTTCAACGGACCTTTCAAGGTGAAGTTGCCTGTTAACACCTCTCCAGTCACCGTGGTCCAGGGAGCTTGGGAGGGTTTTTAAGTGGGTTATAGATTGTTGTAATAAGCATAAATCCAGTTTCTCTATTCAGTCCTTGATTTTTAGTAGCTAGCAATGTCATGAATTTAAGATACGAATTTAATTAGTATTGTCAGTAGAAGAGAATGGCATGTCAGCAAAACTGTTATTTACAGGGACTTGTAAATCTCCCATTAATTTGCAAGGGCAAAATGTCACTTACCTGTATATTTCCATGTCTGTTTTTGATTGTTAGAGTTCTAGCATTCTCAGAAAGCAAAACAGAGATAATAAGGCAATGAATTATAATAATCATAACAAGTCACTGAATTTTAATATTACTCAAAAAGATATGGATTTTTTGTGATTCATTCATTTAATTTGATCACTACTGAGAGTAATGCTTACACAAAGAATGTAGGAAACACTGTAAACATTTCTAAGGGCTAAATGTTCCCCTCCTGTGGGAGAAGAAATACTGCTAAAACTCAATTAGGAGAACTTTGCAGAGTTGCTGCTGCACCCTGCCCTCATCAGGGGAAGGTTTTGTGGCCATGTGACAGGGAGAGGAAATGGCCTTCAAACCCTGGGAACCTGCTGAGAAATTGTGATGCTTCTCAATAGAGAGCTTGATCTATGCATTTTCTGGGGCTTTCTGCTACCCCTGCTTGTTGCAATAATACCTCTGCACTGAGTCTACCTTCAAAGTTAGTTTGTTTTGAGGCAAGCATGGCAGGCAAGATAGTTACCCCCTATGTCAAGCATGGCAAAGGTCCCGCAAACTCATGGATTCTTAGCCGCCTGGTGTTTGTCCAAAAAGGTTTTTGTAGGTAATAGGGGGCATGTAGAAACACCAGTTACCCTTCTGGTGAATTTGGAGTTTTTCTGGCTTTAAAATGTCATTTTGTTTCTAGAGAAGTTACCAGTTCTCTCAGTATTCCTTGTTTTAGGTATAAGGAATTGCTCTAAAACTGGAAATAACTTGGTAAGGCACCTAATATCTCTACCTCTCAGAGTGGGGAGACTGATTTGTTAAAATGAATAGTGTAGTGTAACTGATCATTATTATTTAGTGTTTTTACTTTTCACATTTTTACTAAATGTACTTATTTAAAAAAAATATTTGGGATTCATTACCTTTACCTTTACATTAGGACACATTACATTTACATGGCTGTTCCTTCTGGTAGATGAACCTGTAATGTGTTAAGTGAGGCCTAATTTTCATTACATGATAGAGAGATGGTAGACTATGTAACAGAATTATTGGTAACTAATTTCCCCTTCCATGGCACATTATCTGTTACCAAAAGAAAGAAACGAATTTCTGTACAGGTGCCAATTATGTAAACTGAAAACAACTATCAGAGGGTGTCAACTTTGTGGTCTACATAGAAGGAACTTGGTGCTTTCCGTTCAGATCATGGTGGATCCATGTCACAAGAAGCACCATCATAATAGTCAAGGCCTGAAAAATGTACCTGACACTTATTAGCTAGTGCCCCTCTCTTCCTTTTGTTGGACCTCCTTCCCTTTCCTGGCTGCACTCCACATTTTCTGTCTTATTTTTGCTATAGTGTATCTTTTTCTGGCTTGGTTTCTATAGATGCATCTTTTTCTGGCTTGGTTTCTGTCTCTCTCCCTTCACTCCCTTATGTCAGTTCCTTTCCTTACACTGTGTTCTTTTATTCCTCCTCTATCTTTCTGTGTCTCCTCTTTTTTTCTTTCTTTCATTTCTCCCCCATAATCTTTGTAAAACGGACTCTTTCTTAGTACCATACGTCTCAATTTCTATATAGACTCATCACACACACACTCAAACACCTCCACTCCTTGGTACTACTTTGTGGAAAGTATACAAGATACGCCTAACAGCTAAAAGTCTATTAGCCAGAGGGTGATATGGAAAGTAGTGGTGCCCTAATGTCCAGGGCAATGCCCAGATGAGAAATCTGTAAACTTCTTACATCCACTCCTCTGGCTGCTGAGATTCCTACCAGGATGCTATCAATGGGCCTTGTTAAGGGGATCTATCTTTCATACAAGCTATTGAGTAGTAGCTGTCTCAGTATTGCCAAGCACAGGCATTCAGAAGTTACAAGTCAGCCCTCTTTCTTTCTCCTCCCCCTCCCCCTCCAATGCTGTTGGAATAAAAATAATGAGATTTAAAAAATTATGCATTTTGGTTTTTTATTTGCCTTTTGGTTTCTCAGCTTTTGGGGTTCATATATTCAAGCTTGTCTCTGTAACAGTAAGGGCTAATTCCTTAGTACTTAGAATTTTTTCTCCTTTTTTTTAAATGAAAACTGAGATTCTCAGTAATCATTTGACTCTAGAAGGTGGAGCTTTAAGAAAAACACTAAATATTGATTTTCATGATAAAATCATGAGAGCTGGCAATGCTGCAGGGTTGGATAAATGTAAAGACCTCTGAAGAGCCTCATGGCTGTTGCACAGACATGTTTCTGAAACATTGGGAGTGTATTCATTTCTCCTTTCCCAGCCTCAGGTTTTGATGACTTCTCCCCAGTGAATAGCCTCAATGTCTACCCAAACTGCTGCTCCAGAGCTTTCCCAAGCAGGAATAGAGTGAAATCAACCTGTTTCTTATTTCAGTAGAATCAGTGGTGAGCTGGAGCCGGTTCCCACCGGTTTGCGGGAACCGGTTGTTAAATTTGAAAAGGACTTTTAAATTTAACAAAAGCCCCAGCAGCTCCCTGCCCTTACCCCAGCCCCAGCTCACCTGAGTCGGCCTCTGCCTCCTCCCCTGAATGCTCCCCCGGATTCTCCTCCTCCTTCCCAGCTTCCCGCGAATGAGGTGTTCGTGCGAGAAGCCTGGGAGGGCTGAGAAGGAAGCAGCGGCTTCCTGCGGGTGAGCTGGGGTGGGGGATGGGGGCACGAGGAGGGATCTAGGTGCCTCATGGCTCTGGCCTGACCCCCGTCCCTGGGCGGCGCGGCTCTAGCCCCGCCCTGACCTCGGCTGGGCGGCATGGCTCCGGCCCGGTCCTGACCATGGCTGGCCAGCCTGGAGGCGCGGCTCTGGCCCGGCCCTTGGGCCCGGCCGGCTGGGAGGCGCGGCCCTGGTCCCGGCCAGCTGAGCGCCTCTACTCTGGCCCAGGCCAAGTGCCCCGGCTCTGGTCCCAACCCCGGCTGAGCAGCCTGGCCTGGCCCGGCCCAGCCCCCACCTCCAGGCAGCGTGGTTAGGGGGCAGGGAGCAGGGAGGGGGTGTTGGATAGAGGGCAGGGGAGCTGGGAGGGTGGATTAGTGTCAGGGTGGTCAGAGGGCAGGGAACAGGGGGATTGAATGGGGGCAAGGGTCCCGGGGGGGCAGACAGGAAGGAGCGGGGTTGGATGGGGCGATGGGGGGCAGGCAAGGGCAGGGGTTCCACGAGCAGTCAGGGGACAGAGAGAAGGGATGGTTGGATGGGGCAGGGGTCCCTGGGGGGGCCATCAGGAATGAGAGGAGGGGTTGGATGGGGCAGCCGGAGGCAGTCAGGGGGCAGGGAAGGGGGGTGGATGGGGCAGGGGTCCCGGGGGGTGGCTGTCAAGGAACGTGGGGGGTTGGATGGGGCAGGAGTCCCAGGGGGATTGGGGGGCATGACCCGCTTGTGGGGTGAGGAGGAGGGAACTGGTTATTAATATTTTGGCAGCTCATCACTGAGAAGAGTCATTGATTTGAATGTATGTGAGGGTGGATTAATGAACCCTTTTATCCCTTCAGGATGGTACCTTCAGGTTAATGCTGGGGCACATTTGCAGAGAGATGTGGGAAAACTAGTACTGCTCTAGCCCTTGCTGTTCTGTGAATAAACAGACTTTGCCCTCCAGCTCTGTCATAAGTGTTTAACTTTTTCTTAATCTTTAACACACAGCACTGAATTAAATAGTAACTTCATTATCTGAAGCATTGAGAACACCACCCTGTTTTCACTATTCTTTTGGGTTATTCTTTAACCAACCCATGTGGGGGAGGGAAGCATTTGGAGTCCGCCACTCTGTTAGTTCAGGTGGTAAACCTGCATGTCTAAAGCTGCTTTTGAATTGCTTCCCTAATTGAATTTGATGGCAGCAAATTGTATGAAGTATGATATATCAACAAAGCCTTTATAGGTAGATGACAGCATTCCTTCCAGAACGACACCTGACCTAGGCTAGTGAGGGTTTACTTGAAAATGTACTGATCAGTACAGTATAATTTATGATTACAGCACAGCAATCACCTTGGATTCACGCCATACGATGTCCTTTCCACTGCTTTAATGCTTGTTCACTGTAGAACTCTGGGCCTTTGCTTTAGCAGAACACTGAGTTAAATGAAGAGCAGGTAGGAAGACTGAAAAGGAAAAAGATCCCATAATCTAAAGATTTAAATCCAAAACTGATTCTGTGCATGTATGTTGCATATGCTACTGTCTACTTCTAGTGGTGTTGATTATAATACATAAAGTCCTATATGGTCTAGATCAAGAAAAGTAAGAGACATCCAATGATCAGCTGAGGTGTTCTTGCGGACATATTCCTAGATTTGAACTCGGGACCACTTCAGGGGAGGAATGTTCTTGATGGAAAGATCTCTGGAGATAATTGCCTTTGTTGAACTGCTGGAGTCAGTATGTTGACCTTTGAGGCATGGTTGATGTTCCCTTTGATTTACCCAATGTTTGCTTGAGGGAGGGTAAGACGATAGTTTCTATTTTATTCTCCATAGGGGTTGAGTGGTCTATTGTGACCTTATCTTATAAATATCCAACTGTATAGTTGTGGGGTATTCCTTTATACTGCCTATTGTTGATTCATTACGTATTTTGTCTTAATTTTCTGTTCTTTGAGTAGCTCTGCATATTCCCATTTATGGGTACTGGACCACCTTGTGGTGCCTTATGGCAGAACTTCTAGCAGTGTCCCCTCAGCATCATGACACACTGAAGGTGAGGATATGAAGAGGAAGAGCTCCCTCACCACCTCAGTTTCTTCCACGCTTGGATGGATGTGACTGCTCTTTGGAATTGGAGTTTCTTTCTGCATAGAAATAGTTAGTCCATTTAGTATAGTTAGTTAGCAGTTCCAGATTATGGTGGAATCGAAGAAACAGAGGAAGCCAGGATTCAAGAAATGCACTTCCTGTCTGGCTGTCTTCCTGGCATCTGATGACTTAGTCTGGCGCCTCATGTGCCTGGGAGAAGGACAGTTGCTTTCTGGGTGTTCGATCTGCTAGATCTTTACTTCCAGAGCCTATAAGGACAGGGAAACTTGTTTGCAGATTCTTCCTCTAAAGAAAGCCTTTGAGACTAGACCCTCTGGACCCAGTAAGGCCTCAGATCTTAGGTCTAAGACGTCAGTCTCTGCCCCAGTGGCTACCAGTGTGAACTGGCTGCAGGATCCCAAGAAGTTGCAAGCCCTGTCAAGGTTGGATTCCATTCCCACAGCTCCCTCAGTCAAGCCCTCAGATGCCTGAACTAACTGAAGGCCATGTGGTCAGGTCCATCTGCTCTGGTTCTGCAAGAGAGGTCAAGAGACAATTTGGCTACCTCATTTCCCCCCAGTAATCCAGCCCTGACAGAACGCCTGCTGCTACAGGACCAGGGCTGGTCCTGACTTCCAATTGCAGATTGAGGAAGATGGAATTGATCAGTGTGTCAGAATCTGGGCTTTTAGCACCTTCGGTTCTGTCTGTTGAGATGCCAAAGAAAAAAGAGGCATAGAGAAAAAATTCTTAGCAGTGCCAGTTCCTGTGCATCAGAGCTGTTGCATCTGCATGATTCAGAGAGAACTGCTATGGTTCCGAAGTGGAGATCTGTTCCACTCATCTATAGTAGCAAGGGAGATGGATTTGTGTATAATGTCAGACCGAGGTTGTTCAGATCCTTTGTTGATTACTGGGTCAGTTCCAATTACATCCGCAGTTCCAGAGAGCTCTGAAACCATAGTTCACCTTTCAGCTCTGGTTCACCTTTCACCAGATTCACCTTTCAGCTCTCTTTGAGTTGTCAGTTCTAAATGGGAAGCACAGGGTTTCCAAAAGAAGGTATGTTTCTCCAGTTTCAAGATCTTCTGCCTTGTCCCCTGTTAGAAAGAAGAGACTAGAAGATGTTGCTGGAGTTACTCTGGAATATCCTATGCTTCCTCCTTCTAGGACCCCTATAGGGTCTCCAAGAACTGGTTCTTCCTCCAAGGATGTCATACACTTCCACAGTTAGGTGGCTTGTATAGTGTCCTCTTTAAATCTTCCAGCAGTGTCTGTAGAAGAGACTTCTCACCCAATGTTTGATATCCTTGGTGCTGCTTCAAGAAGTAGAAATATCCTTAACCAAAGTTTATGGGTTTGGTGTATCCATCATGATGTTTATTTTGTGGCCCTATATCTAGCAGGGGAAAACAATGAAGTCAGGGATCATCTTAGCCGAGAGAGCTCCCAAATGCATGCATGGTCCATTAAAGAACAGTTGGTTCAAACTATCTCGAGCTAGGGTTGACCAGATGTAGACTTGTTCACAACAAGGTCCACCAAAAAGTGTCACCTCTTCTATTGCAGTGTAAGCAGGGACAGTCAATTCCTTTCAGTTGCCTCCTTTCTGTACTGAGGGAAAAGCTTGATATATGCTTTGCCTCCCTTTCCCTTGATCCAGAAGATACTAAGAAAGATATGTCATGATAGGGCAAGGATGATTCTCATTTCCCTGGCTTGGCTACGTCAATCGTTGTTTACTGATCTCCTTCAAATGTCTGGCAGAGTCTTTGCATCTTCTGTCCCCAGATCTATCTCAGCAGAAGGTCAGGATCATTCATCCAGATCAACAGTCTCGTCATCTGATGGTCTGGGCAATTGGACTTAGACTCTGTCTGCTCTTGAGCAGTCATTTTCTTCATTTGTACAGGGTATACCAATTAAATCTGGAAAACAGGTCACTAGAAGCTGATACAGTTTAAAGTGGACCAGATTTCTGACTTGGATGAAGGGAAGATCTGATTTCCTTGTGTTCTAGAATAGCTATTGTACATTACTTTGCTCGTGTGTTGTGTGCAATATTCAGTTACAGTTGCTGCCATGTACATATGGCAAAATCCATCTAGATCAGAATGGGTCCCATTGTGTGTAAGGTAACAGCTATCAGGTATGTGGTAAAGGGCATGCATATCAAAATCAAGGTGGAGGCCACAGTAAAAGATTGTTGAAGAGGCAGATGATAATATAATTCATAATTGAAGCATTCAGAAGCATTACTGAAAAGTCCAGTGTCCAAATGAAACCAGTTCTGTCATTTAGAATGTCTTAGATTTTATAAATATTTGCTAGAATCCTGTCCACTTTGTCAGGTTTCTCCCAACTTTTTTCCCTCCTGTGTTACAGCTACAACCCTTTCTCAGTGGACCTTGCTGGACACACACAATACTTATGAGAATGTATTTACATCAACTGCTCATTAAATCTTCTATTGGAAAGGCAGATGCTATTGTTAAAAACTGAGTGCAAAAGAGAAGAATGTAAACTTCTTCTAATATTTAGTTTTGTAATTTGTTCTCTATAAACCATCAGTGGATACATCTTCTGTAACGTGTGTGTGTATTTGTGTAAATGTTATAAACTGTAATTAAAAGCAAAACTAGTCAGAGAGCCTTAATGTCATAAAACTACATTTTCAAAGATTTCATTGTACACAGTTATGTAGGCCACCCCTCCATGAGTACTATTTAAATATATGTGTAGTGCTGCCCATATGATGATTAACCATCCATTTTGCTGAACTGACATGTTGGAAAACAGGGCCTTCTCCCATTGTCATGCTTTTAATATACTTTGAGTCACGCTGCCCATAAGCCCTGCCTGTCATATTCTTGCTGTTACACATTTTGGAAGCCACTCCTTGTCATCATTATATTTGTCTCCAAGCAAATAACCAACCTCCATCCAAAAGCATGCATCGTCTAAGTGTACCAGGATATTTTCTTCAACAAGGTACACAAGTTTAGGCTGTATACAAGACACACAGCATTGTACACCTCATGGTATTCAATGTTTTGTTTTCCACAGTGAAGTCTTCCATTCACATTCTCCAGATCCTGTCTGCCAAAGCAAATCTTCTTTCGCCTTTCATTATATACCATACTTTTCTTTTAAAATATACATGTAAGTGAACAGCCCACAAAACATACTACACAAAATATAGGCAGATCCTCTGGAATATCTGCTTAGTAACTCTTCCACGCTTCATTCCCACTTCTGTTGCCAAGTCTTGCGTTACTGATCATCCACAACTCTGTCTGCTCATGCCCTTGTGGCTCATCCTTTAATTGTTTAAATTTTGTTTGTCCTATTTAAGTTGTGAGCTCCTCAGGGCAGGTACCTGTTTAAACAAAAGTGTTTGTAAAGTCCTGCACACCTATGCCACTATATTAGAAGGAATAACAGTCAGCATAGCATCTTCTGTTTGTTCAGCATCTAATAAATGCCATTTTGTGCTTTCATATGCTATAGCACCTCAATAAACCCCACTTGTTAGTTCACATACCAAAGGAGATAGTCTCCTCACTACTTAGCAAAGATTTAATTGCAGAAGTTTTTAGTGAAGGCTTATATTTCTAATACATCATTATTTGTAAAACTATACTATACCAGTACAATATAAATTATTTAAATTACTTTTCAGTTGTCAAAGTAAATGAACAAAGTGCATGTTTTGTGGTATTGTTCTCTTTTTCATTTTTGCGTTCTTACTTGTTAACTCCCAACAGTTAGTAATTTCCATTGTCAGTTTAAAGTACTGAGATTCTTCCACATTTAGACATGACCCTGAAAACCCTTACTTAGACTCATTGAAGTCACTTGAAGTAAAAAATGGTTGTTTGAATGTGAGTTTGAAATGAAATATGTACAATGAAATTATTCTTAATACATGTTTATTGAAAGAGGAAATTTCATGAAAGAGAACTCATAGCCAGTCAGCGAAGAAAATCTATGTACTGTCTAATGTCTCCACCTTTTATACCATGCTCATCATTGTAATATTTGAATGCCTAGGAGTATTATCATTACCACAGCACAAAGGCGTGCACGTTATCTAGTTTTTCTCCTCTTTCTCTTGAAGCCAACCAGTATTGTATTAGGATTCACTGGGAAGCCAAAATACAAAAGAGGAATATTAAGATTCCGAGCACACATGTCTGAATGTTGAGTATAGAATGTACACCTAAGTTTCAGTTTTGCATGGAATTTCTATTGCTTTAACTTGTCTCTCTTCCTCTACAATCCACCTTTATCCATATGAGCCATCTGTGTTGTCAGTGATTAGGCTGTCTAACCTAGATTCTCAAAAGTAAGTGGGCTAAAGTTAGATTCCTATGTGCCAGATTTACAGAAGTTTTCAGCAAATGTAATAGGGGTTGCTTCATGCCCTCCTCCCCCCCCAAAAAAATAAACAAAAAACTCCAAAAAATCTTTACCTGTGCCGAGACTTTCTTAAGCTAGGAAATTTCACCTTGGAAGGGATTTATCTTTGTTTTATCAATCCAAAGTAATGTGTTGATGCAAACTAAAAACTGAAATCAATGCTTGAGATCCCAAATGTTTCTATGTGTGTTCTAACTTTGCCTAAAAAATGAGGTGTATTCTTATGACAAGATATGCTCATCACAATATGGGTATGCACTGTACTCAGTTCTGTAAACTGAAGATACATTCTCTATACACTTGTTTGTTAACAATCAAATCTTGTAAACACAATATAACAAAAGGGCTTCTTGAAGTTGTAAACTTTTTCCATTTCTAATAAAGACATGAATGCTGATCAGCCTGTGTTAGCAGAGAATTTTTCCCCTCACATCTTGAGCTTTAATTGCTTGCTGATATGTTTTTTTCAGAAGTTTCTACCCAAAGAGTAGCTAATGCAGTAAATGGTAACAGGTAGAAAATCAGTCCTTACAAAAGCTCCAAGTTCCACAATTAGAGAGGATAAACTAGAGATTGGCGGGGACCTAGAGTGCTGCTTCAGGGAGGAATTTAAAGAGATACTGTTCTAGGAAGTGTTGAAGGAGAACTGGAGTGAGTAAATTAAAGATGAATCAGAATGTCACTGGGAATAGATTTAGGATTGCAAAGAATTTGAATTTCTTTAGTACAGTTATTTGTCCTGGGGGATGGAACTTTAAAAGCTTTTATCTGTGTGGAAGTGGAGGGAAGAGAAATGTAAATATTTTTCAGTTAGGCTGTGGAGCTATGTTGTAAATTTGTCAGCTGAGGTGGGGGAATGGGATGGTGCAGCTTCCTTTCCTCCTCCTGCTCCCCCGCTCCCCCATATCCCACTAGAGTATTCTGTGCTCAGGCAAGAGAACAATGCAGTGGTACAAGGAGAGCCTTGCCATGGAATTTTCTGTTTAAATGCCTCCATGAGTGGAACTTTAAACAGTTAATGGAGGAAAGGAGGAGCTGAATGTTAAATATGCAAGAAGCCAGACTTAGCAAATTTGTATACTCAAATGAACCATAATGAATGTAGGGCCAAGTGAAGGAAAACTTGTGGTAAATGATACAAGTGGAAGGATAAATAATCAGAAGAAGAACAAAAAAAGGCAGATTCAAAACTGATTCTTTAGGAATTGTTAGTATTTCAGTTGAAAAGGCATCTTGCCTGGACATAGTGTGAGCTCATGAAAAGTATCTTACACATTTTTAAACTCAAGATACATAGAAACAAAGACATTTAGAACTGAGAGAACCAAACATCCTCTTAAGGCATCCTCTTTCTGATGCAGGAACTCCCACATCTTCAGTAGTTTTATCCAACATTAATTATATTCCTTAAATCCCCATTCTATTCAGAAAAGTATCCTTAAAAGATTGTGTTGGGATGTTTCATGTATATTGGCTCAGTATTGTTAATCAGTGCAGTGTAAACAGAAGTAACATGGAGTAAGAACATATTTTTGTCCCTGAAGTCAGCAGCCATGACTCTGAAGAGTCATCATCAGATCTGTAGAGTACAATAAGGCCTTGTTTGTGCATAGTCACCTTTCAGAATAGAATTGGGCATTAAATGTCCCTTTCAAATTGGATTACTGCACTTTAATGATAGTGGCTGGGTAGTTGCCTCATAGAGATTATTGACTTTGATGTTTTTTTAAGTGTCTCAGAGCCATCAAGTTGTGAACATAGCTGTTCACTGTATTCACACGCATCTCTTGTTACCCTCATTATCCCATCTACTTTCCCTCCATTGTTGTTGTTATGCTCAATTGTTGCTTTTTTAAAATCTTACATTAGATTGAGAGCTCTATAGGGCAAGGGCCGTGACTTTATATGTGCCAGATATATATCTCCCAAACTGTTTTCTGTGAATATGCCAGATCTCTTTGGTACTGCAGCTGTAATACCTCACAGTGGTAATGTCTTTTGAACTATATTTTACATCATCAGTTTTAGTTGTTAATTCTCTGTTTCTACTGAAGATGTTTTGTACTTTCATAGTCCTCTCAGTGAGGTTTACTTGAGAATATGTTGCTGAAAATAATGGGCGTTACCAACATTTAGTTTGAGTTTATAGAAATTTGCCCCGTACTACCGTGAAACTCAGCTGAATTTTTTATTCCTGCTAATATACACTTTTAAAATTAGTGATAGGGTTCTATAGATAACTTTAGAAAATAAAATACAGTTATTGGTGGAAACAGGCTCCCTCCTCCAGCTGTTCTGTATGTCTCCTCATGTCATTGGCATTCAAATGCTATTTATTCCTCACTCTCCCTGAGATTGCTAAGGAGAAATGTAGATTCCCCATTTTGGGTGATTGTTAGGAATTTTTGAATGTTCTATAATTAAATGTCACTGAGAACAAACTGCTTTTAAAAACATTTGCTTTGGTGGTAGAATTTATAGATGTTTAAAATGCATCATTTTTTCTTGCATTATAATATATTTTGCCATGATATAATTCTAAAACACAAATTTCCCAGCTATAAACATTATTTACTTTTGTTGATTTAGATATTTTTTTAAATGAAAAGCTTCTTGAAGTTTGTGTTTAACAACAAAAAATTGCTCTTGTACTTAACTGACAAACCTATCCTTTCTAATAATGTGGAGTATTTTTAAACAAGTGTAAGAAGTTATTAAATAGTTTAGGACTACTTTGGAAGGATACGAATTTTTAGATTTCCATTAGTGATATTTAAAATATTGCAATCCATGTTCAGTTGTTTATGAATGTGGAGCTTTGGGGCCTGTCAATTCAATGCTATAATGTGAAGCGTGTCTCAGCCCCTTGTCTGTTATCTCAAAAAACACATAAGTGTTCTTGTGATATCTGCCATCTTGGCTGATACACCAAGACCTCCAGAGCCAAATGTCCAGGCAGCTACAGCTTGAGCTAAAAAGCCTAGGCTCTCTAGCTAGGGCCATAGCTGACTCTTGTTTTCTGTGGATTGGGCACAGAAAGGGATCTCTAACATATACCACTGGGTTATATTTTCCTTTGTGGACTTTCCTTAGCAGGGTTTGATATATATATTTTTCTTTGTATGAACTCTTGTTTGTGAAGTTTTTATTCCCATAGTGAGGGGAGAATGAGGAAACAGCGAGATTCCAGATCTGAAATACAGCTGTAAACACCATTTCAGTATTAACCAACGAGAAATGCTTCTAAGTTACTGTACCAAATCAGCATTATTTGACACAGAGAAAGCTAAGCACAGTTTTCTGCACACTCCATCCATTTGCTGCCATTCCTTGCTATATGCTTCCAAGTACCCCAATCTTTCTCTCCACACCCAATTAAGATATAGCTGAGGTTCTGTGGGATGAGCTTTTATAGAAGGAAGAAAGCATGTGCACATTTCTGAGTAATTTCTGTGATTTGTGTTAGTCTTCATTCTCTGGAAAAATATAATCTTTTTTCTATATATTAAAATTATGGTTCAGATATAGCTCCTTCCACTGAAACTTTTCAGGTCATGAATAATGCATACATCCTATAGAGTCACTGCTTTTACATGTGTAATCAATACAAGCTATCTGTGCCATGTCTGAATTTGCTGAGATAACCAGAGAACATGCTCTGTGACTCAGTCAGTCCCATTATTGGAGGAGAGTTAACACAAGAGAGACTTTACTAGATTGTTATGTTAGGTCTGCCTCTTGAATATGAAAATCAGTTTATAGACCTTGTGAAAGTATCTCTTTGTGCAGTAAATATTTTTACATTCTCCAACTTGTTGCGATTCAGGATACGCAATGTGCCAGGTAAAATAAGTTTAATAGTTGGTCATCATATTTTCAGTTTGACAAATTGTAAATTTATGTCTCCCTGTATCTGTCTTGTGTTAAATACATTATGTTCAAAAATTACAGCAACAGGTAAAAAGCACATTAGTTTATACTGAACCTTTGATTTCAGCCTACTTTAAGGAAAATGTTTCATTTTTAATTTATATTTTGTTTTAAAATGCCAATATTCATAGAGTTGAAAAATTTCTTTTAAATTATTCTACTTTAGCTGCAAAGCAAATTTCAGAAGTTAAATTAACATGAGGTGTTTGTAAGTAACAACAAAAAATATTCATTATTTATATAAGCAAATATGGTAAGTAGACTTGAGGTAGTCAGGTGACATGACTGAGTTCCCACAGCTGCTGAAGTTTTCAAGTGGGCAATGAGAGTGCTCAGTGCCTGTGTCACTTGGGATCATTAGTCCATAGTCCAGCGCGTTAGCCAGTTCTTTTAGGAAACTTCAGTTTTGGCACCAAAAATTAATGAGAGACTGAAAATATCACACAGAATTTTGTTTCAATAATAATTAATGAAATCACATGGCTCAAGAATAAGAATCTGAGACAAAGCCCATGAAAGTCAATAGGCTTCTTTCTGGTGACTGCAATGGGTTTTAGATCAGCCCCTTGGAGGCCAAGTGCTGGAGTCTCATGTTGACAACTCACTTTTGCCATTGTAATTACTGTAGCATTTGGTCTTAACAGAATTAAGCATATTTGAATTATATGCAAGGCGCACAGGCATGATATATTTTAATGTCGTTAACACTGTGCTTTCTTTTAATATTATTAATTCT
This sequence comes from Gopherus evgoodei, assembly GCF_007399415.2. Classification (NCBI taxonomy): domain Eukaryota; kingdom Metazoa; phylum Chordata; order Testudines; family Testudinidae; genus Gopherus; species Gopherus evgoodei. The sequence continues at coordinate 70,851,910 of NC_044329.1, forward strand.
GTGCTATCTTTTTTACAATTCTACTGTTTGAGACAACATGGAATTTCTTGAACAGTGTTGGCTTGCTGAGCATTCCAACTCCCACTAGACTACCCACAGATGCTTTTAAACAAACCCTGAAATCTTTTATTTACTTATCATTACTGGGGGTTTTAAAATTATTTTCTCTAGAGTCTGGACCTTTTCTATACCTTGAGCAAGAAATTTGGACCTTGACAAAAAATAATTGACCACCTCGATGTATGTTTTAGTACAGCTAAATTTAAATTGTACATCTAGGAACAAAGAATGTAGGCCATGTTTACACAGTGAAAGACTCTAGCCTGGGAAGCAGTGACTCTGAAAACAATTTGGGGGTGATGGTGGATAACTGGCTAAACATGAGCTCTCTGTGTGGCACTGTTACTATAAGAGCTAATTTGATCGTTCGATGCATAAAGAGGGAACTCTCCAGTAGAAGTGTGTTTATATTATCCCTGTTTTGGCACTGCTGCAGTCAGTGCTAGAATACTGTGTGCAGTTCTGGTGTCCACACATCAAGAAGAATGTTGAAAAATTGGAGACAGCTCAGAGAAGAGCGAAGAGAATGATTAAAGAATTGGAAAATCTGCCTTATAATGATAGATCCAAGAAGCTCAATCCGTGTAGTTTAACAATCAGAAGGTTAAGGGCTGAATTGGTTACAGTCTATAAGTACTACATTCGGAAGAAATATTTAATAATGAGCTCTTCAGTCTAACAGAGAAAGGTGTAACATGATCCAATGCCTGAAAGTTGACAAATTTAATTGGCTTGTATCTCAGGACATGGCATTTTCACCTTTGAAAAAGAAAACAATTCAGATGCAGCCAATATTGGTGCAATAGGGCCAAAATGCTACCATGAGCTCTGCTTTTTAAAATGAAATATTAACTATATATCCAATAACACTTAAGAAAAATGAGTTTTGTTTTGTTTTTTTTTTAAAACAGATTGCATCAGAAGCATGGAATATTTGTCACACTGATTCTCATAGACATGTTCCTTTTAGTAGAGCCATTTATGGAACATTGATTCAAGCCTGAAGAGGTTCTCCATTTCAATGTCTTCAGTATTACTTCATCACATCCATCACATTTTTGTTTTGGATTACAAAAATAACCTTAACATATGAACCTTATACAAGGCCAGTGTTATATATACACAGAAAAGGATGAACCTCCTTAGTGATTAAATCAGCCTAGTGCCCCAAGAGGAAAGGAGGAGGCGGTAGAGATGGAGTTGATGGGAAAAATGATTCTTTTCTGTATGTGTTGTGCTTTTTTGAAGTAAGAAGTAGCCTAAAGAGAAATATTTTTCTTGAACTAAAAAAATATAGTGACGAGCTGAGAGAAATTTCTTATTTCGTTATTTGTTCAAATATCAAATATAGTAGCTGGTGAAATCTGCTTTTACTTCCTCCCCTAACTGCTCCTAGTTAAGCTCCTAACATTGATACATTATCTTTATTATTATTGTTGTTGTTGTTGATTGTTATTAATTATATATTATATATATTATTTTATGCACATTGGAATTTCTTAGATTGCCATGTCATTGACCAAAAACCTGTATTTAATTTTTGGCAGGTTTACCAAAAATGCAAGTCGTTAGAAACTACAATGGGATACCGCAGCCAGCGCCACATGATGGCCCACCATTACACATCCAGACTGGGGACACTATTGAACTCATCAAAGGAGATGCACATAGCAGGTTTTGGCAGGTATGGGCTTAGCAATGGCTACATTCCATTGCTTGAGAGAGAAAACTCTTATTTGCTCATTACTGTTATACCCTGTTTTTATGTTTATCATCATCATCATCAACAACAAAATCTTTATTTTTTTGTGCATTTTACCCAAAATACACGTCTAATGTAAGAATTTCACCTTTCGGATGCCAGCAGTGCTTACCGACTGCTTTTTGTATCTAAGGGATTGATCTTGCAACTCTCTACATTTAAGTGAGTAAGTTTGCAAGATTGGGCCCTTGGTGTGAACCATTTTACTTAAATGATTTAAGATGAAGAAAGTGAATGGCACATAAGCAGCAAGAGTACTCTGTGTGCGTTGAATTCCCAAGTCCTCTTAGACAATAGAACTAAGGGGCATGCTAACCTGATAAAATATTTGACTTGGATGAGAATAGTGGATAAAATAGTTATCAGAGATGGAGACAGAATTGTTTTAATTTGTTTGGGGGACGCCTAAATCAAATAATGATTGTTTTGTATTTATAGGAAAACTATAATCTATTGATTGGATGAAGGGGCTGTTTCTGTGGCAACTCAATATCCCATGATTCTAGTTGCTACTTCTGTTACAGAGATTGTTTTCTTTATTGAACACTCATACCAAATAAAAATTCAAACTACGGCAGCTTTCACATTTTGCTCTAAAGACAGGCATAAGAATTTTAATTTTTTCAAATTATATTTTCTTGTTTGTTTTTAGTTTGTCAAAAAGTGGGAGTGGTTGTGTTTGTGTGTGCACAAAATGGACAATTTGCAAATTAATAACATTTGGGGGAAAGCTGATGGTAAAGAAAAAGGTATAAATGCAAGGGCATCTGAAAGATGTCTGGTATAGCTGTTCCTGTGTTTTCTTATTGAGTCTTTTCTTTGAGAATGCAATGACCTAATGAATAATATATTGAGAATACTGTGCTAGATTTTGGGGGGGGTTGGGGGGGTCTTTAGACATGTTTGATTTTTATAGATTATATTTGTTCACTTAAGGATTGATTGAGCCTGTGAGGTGCCAAAAGCCTTCAAGTCTAACTGGCTTCAGTGACAGTTGAGAGTCCTTGATTCTTTTTAGGATCAGATACATGACTCTTGCCTATGAGTTATCACAGATATCCTTATACAGCAGGAATCAGACTTTTTATAAATTGATCACTCAAGATGCTCAAGCATAATCACAAAAGAATACCCAGCACCTGTGTACATTCATGCAGGACATAGTCTTTAGGACTGCTGGACCACAGATTCTCATGTGAAATGTAAACAATTCTAAAAAATACAGTTACCAGATAGACTATGACAGCTTCATAACATGCTATGCTATGTCATGGGTAGGCAACCTATGGCATGCATGCCAAAGGTGGCATGCAAGCTGATTTTCAGTGGTACTCACACTGCCCAGGTCCTGGCCACTGGTCTGGGGGGCTCTGCATTTTAATTTAATTTTAAATGAAGCTTCTTAAGCATTTAAAAAACCTTATTTACTGTACAAACAACAATAGTTTAGTTATATATTATAGAGTTAGAGAAAGAGACCATCTAAAAATGTTAAAATGTATTACTGGCATGCGAAAGCTTAAATTAGAGTGAATAAATGAAGACTCGGCACACCACTTCTGAAAGGTTGCTAACACATGTACTATGTAAAGACATTCAAGTGTGTTTTCAAACACTGGCTTATGTTTGTATGTAGGGAGTTTTTCAATTGTGTACATGTAGGGCTCAATCCTGCAAGATGCTGAACACTCTGGCCCAATCCAGAGGGGCTCTTAAGCACATGCTTAGCTTTAAACATGAAAGTAGTCCCAACTCATATACTTAAAAGTTAAGCATATGCTTTAGGGCTTCTCTGGATCAGGCCAGAGTTCCCAGCAACATATAGGATTAATCCCATGGCCACACACTGGTATATCTTTCATTTTTGGCTTTTGGAAAGCCTCTTTGATATTACTTGAATCTGTCATGTTGAAGGATTTAGGCAGAAACATGTTATGTTTGGCTAGTGGGAGGAGACTAGTAAGTGGGTGATGCTGTGTGCCAACAAGCTATCTCCACAGCAATCTTACTACTAGCCTTAAACCTTAATGGGAACTGTCATCCTCATTAGCATCTTTGGGTGATTTTTTTCTCGGATATGTTGTCAAAGACATACTCTGATGTCTTGGTCAATTTGTAATGCATATTAAGAAGTAACCGCAAAACATAAGCTTTTATTAACATCTTGACATTTACTCAAGGGACATTTTGGAATAGTTTTTTTTTTTTACCTGAAAGACCATTGTGGATACTATAGACTCATAAATTGACCAGAAGCTCAGATGTTAGTAATAAATAAATAGTTGTATGCACAGTTATGTGCAATTTTGTTTTTTGTTCTTTATAGCATACCTAGAAAAAACATAAAATAAAAATTTGTAGCTTGCCAACTACAAAACCAGTTTCTCCTCCCTTGGTTTTCACACTTCAGCAGCTAGAACAGGGCCTCATCCTCCCTGACTGAACTAACCTCGTTATCTCTAGCTTGCTTGCTTATATATACCTGCCCCTGGAAATTTCCACTACATGCATCTGACGAAGTGGGTATTCACCCACGAAAGCTCATGCTCCTAAACGTCTGTTAGTCTATAAGGTGCCACAGGATTCTTTGCTGCTTTTAAAATAAAAACTGTGGTTTCATCTTCTCTAATAACTTAAACCCAACCAAATACATTTTGATAAATGTTAAGAAAATCTTCCCAAGTGAAATATTTGTATACTTGGTCTCAGTCCTTAGCAAATTTTTTATTGTCATTTTCTCTGGCTCAGTCAAGGCTGTATACATCCTGGGTTCCTCCTCTTTACTCCCTCTCACAAGCAGGATAAGCATGAATTGTCCTAGAGGATAGCAAAATTCTGAATTGTGATAGGTCATCTTTTGGCCTGTCTCAGTGCATAAGAAGGAGGAGAACCCAGCACCTGTACTCTCTCAACTGTACGATCAAAAGCAAATTCCCAGAGAATATAAATTGCCTTAATATGAAACATTGAAAATGAGAAGGGGGGGGGTTCAAGCTGCAGTGGTTTAGTCCACTGCCTCCAGCTGAAGATCTGGATTCAGTCACAAATGAAAATGAGCGAGGTGGTTTCATGGTAGTATTCAGGCACAGCAGTTAGCATGACAGGCTTTCTTTGCTCAAGGTCCAGAAGTGGAATAGCCAGAGTGCTTATCTGTGTGTGGCTTGTGCTGGTACTACTGATCCTTCACTTTTACACGTAGTAAAATCACTCACAAAGTTAATTAAATAAGAAAGGAGAGGGGAAAAGAGGGAAAATTTGGTGTTTTAAATGGAAATTTCAGACCCTTATCTGGAACACTGCTGGTTGGTGCAGCTGTAATAGTGCACAGTCTCATTTTTATTATTGATGTGTTTCTTTTTCTCTTCTTTTGAGTTTGTTCAGAGGAAAGTACTTACTTAACCTGAGGGTAAGCTTTCAGGGGTGACAGGATGTATCATATAAAGTGTGATATAATGCTGGTTTTACAGGTTTCCATTGCAATTATACACTGTCCTCAGGGCAATCGTGTTTTCCATGGATGCCAAAAGCATACAAATGTGCACTGTTCTAGTTTCTTCCACTGTGAAAAACAACACTTATTTGATACAGACTTAGACCTGTAGCAATTCATTGCTATTACAGAAGTCCTGGCTAATGCCACTGTTGTTGATGGTCCCCCTATATTTTCAGTGTAACTCCCTAAAGAACGATAACTGTGCTGTGAACTTTTGTTCTTGGATGAAAAATTAAATCTTTACCTTTTGGGGGGAAATTTTCTGTGTTCCAGTAGTACATAGAACTCACCAGGGACTAAGATACAGTATTGTTATGTGAGGTCACTGCTAGAAGAGAGAATAGATAGACACCTGCTGGCTTGAAATCTATAGTAACAAAACAGTCTACATCAAATGTACAGTAACAAAACATCCAGCATAACAACATTGTTCACCTGGAAAAAAATCTTCCAGTATTGGGGAATTATATATGAAAATACATATACTATACTTAACGGGGATATCTGCATGTGGGGGTCTCTAGGGAGTAGTTACCTATTTGCTATGATTGACTATTCAGTAAATTTCCCCATAAATGACCCGGAAGAAAGTAACTGAGGATCCTATGCACAGTCTCATGAAATGTTTCTATTTTGTCTTGAAATTGAATTGAAAGAAATTTCGTATAGAACCTGAGCCCAAAGTAGGTCTGCAAACTGCTTTTGTCCTAGTATGAGTTTGGTTGCCATCTGTTTGATATATATTGCTAGGGCTGATTTGAGATATATCTGAGGACATCTGTTGTGATGTCAAATGAGGAGATGTGTCAAGGATTTTTCCCAAGCTCTGGTCCCATTTGTTGCCAGAAGTTATGAGACTCTGTATAGTGTAATCTTCTTTGGTGCCTGCTGAAGAGTTGATGGATAAACATTTTAAGGTGCAACTTCGCAGAATGTGTCAGTTCATAAGTGTGGGCCAAGTCATGTTAGTCTTTTTTGAAAATGCGTTAGGTTGGTAGAGCTATTAGGCTGAGATTTTCAAATCTATCTAGGGGATCTGAACAGCCAAATCCCATTAAAATTATCCAAATCCTGTAGGCAGTTATGAAGATCTCAGCCTTAATGTTTAAAAAGAAGCTCAGTTTTCATTGTCAGTGGAAATTTGTGCTATATGAAATTTATTATCCTTTTTGTATGTTGCTTATACGTCACATATTGCATGTAACATGTTCTACACTTTGTTACCTCTGAAGGCCATTTGGAAACATCAACACAGAATGTGTGAATCTAAACAGACGGACTCCACCCTCCCTGTTTCCAGTCCTGGAAACACAAGTACCAAGAGAGCTAATCTCTCTTCCCCCTTCACCCAGAGGGTATGCAAAGTTAGGCTTAGTAAATCTAACACAAAGAGATTTTCCCCCTGACTTCTTCCTCCCACCAATTCCCTGGTGAGCTGCAGACTCAATTCCTTGGAGTCCCCACTAAAGAAAAACTCCAACAGGTCTTAAAAAGAAAGCTTTATATAAAAAGAGTGAAAAAGGACATAATATATAGTCTCTGTATCAAGGTGGCAATATACAGGGTCAATTGCTTAAAGGGAAAAAATGAATAAACAGCCTTATCCAAAAAGAATACAATTCAAAACATTCCAGCAACTACACACATGTAAATACAAAAAACCAATATAAACCTATTGTCTTACTATCTTTGTACTTACAACTTGGAAACAGAAGATTAGAAAGCCAGGAGATAGAAAAATCACTCTCAGAGCCGAGAGGGCACAGACACAAGACAAAGAACTCGCACCCCAAAACTTCCCTTCACCCAGATTTGAAAAAGTCTTGTTTCCTGATTGGTCCTCTGGTCAGGTGTTTCAGGTTACTCCTTTCCAGGTGAAAGAGACATTAACCCTTAGCTATCTGTTTATGACAGTGAAAAATTATTCCTCTTCTCTAAATTTGCAGACTTGCTTGGAAATGTTCAGATTACAAGAAATGTTTTACATTTTTTGACCAGCTTAAATTATAAAACCTGGTTTCTTTTCACTGTTATTGCCTAAATCTGTGGAGAGATTAGCAATTTCTCAATCAGAGGATGATTTATTTAGCCATAGCCAAAAAATAAGATGGAAACTGGATACTGTACAACCTAGTGTTAACTTTTCAGCTTTGCACAGTCCTAGCTGTGAATGAGTCCATTGAAGTTAATGGAAGTTGCAGATCTAAACCTCAGGCAGAACTCTGGAAATTTAGGACTACTGTGCAAAATGGTTCCAGGAAACCTCCCCATTAAAACAGGTTCAAGAATAATGAATCATCCTCTAATCTCACTGACAAGTGTCATTTAAAGTAGCAATCTGAAGGTATTCATTGCTTCTTTATACGCTGCAAGCATTCTGTAATATAATTTCTTTAGCAATTTAGCCCAGATATTTACTACTGCATTTGGGATGGCCTTTACGGCTTTTGTTAGAAGGAAATTGACTACTCACTCATCGCATGAGAAACAGTTAACAAGGAAGAGACGTGCAGTTGAAAGAAACGATTAGCAAACTTGAGGTGCAGTGGTGCGACAAATCTACTGCTAGTTGCGATGGTCTAGTGCCTATGCACTCAGTACAGAAATTCTCAGTCATATACCTGACTGCATGCATCACAGTTTTTTATTCAAGGTGACATGGGACCTTGAGGGATTTAGCAGGATATCTAAAAGTAAGCAATAATCTAGTATTTTAAACATAATTAGGAATGAACAAAAAATTATTCAAATCAATCCTATAATCAGCAAAGAATTTTAAAAACAAAAAGCTCCTTTCAGCCTGCTGTAATTTTTATACACTAGATTTTTGAGGATTTTTAAAACTCCCACAATTATATGAAACAGGCAAAGCTTTTATTTAGAAGTGCAGATAGTCCTACAGGCAGAGTGGTGCTATGGTCATGCTAATTTCCTGATATGTATGACAGCTACCTTGTGTTGGCTAACTTTGTTGATAGCTGATTTGAAAAAGTAATCAGAGTGATATCTTCCTTCCATGCCTGGATGACCTAGTGGGAAGATGACTGTTTCTCCACAGCCCATAAAATACAATGCAGCTGCACTAAAGTGGCCACTGGCACATCCCCAGAATACAGGAGGTCCCCACTCTCACCTGCATGGGCCTGCCCCTGCCTGTGTCACTCCTCACAGGATGCCACTCCCATTTCAACTGGTGTCCTCCTGCATTCACATAGATTTGTATAGTTCACTAAGCCAGTGATCATCCCCTCCCTGCCTCAGGCCAGCAAAATGACCACTATGTATTGCTGGAGAGAGAACTGCCATGGAGCAGTGTGCCATACTGCAAAGAGAACATGGAGTACTTCTCTAGGCAACCTCGGGTTGCCAGGTATCTGGTTTTCGACTGGAATGCATATCAATAGTTCTCTCACACATTGTATTCTGACTAGTGCTCTTTACCCCTTCCTCACCTTGCTACACATTTCTCTCTATTTGGAATCAGTGACAGTTGCTGTGATCATTACCTGGGTGTGATAAATTGCATAGCAATCTTCCCAGGAAGATAATGTTCCCATTGAATATGCTTACGGCACTTCAATTCAAGAAAACTTCCAATTTTTCAAGAATGCTCATTTATTCTGCTCCTTTATACCTCCAGCTCCACCCTTGTTTTAAATTCCTGAATGATGGTTCATGTGGTGTGTGATGGTGCATTAATTTCAACGGGAGTTAGGCACCTCGGCACTTTTGAAAATCACACTAGGCACCAATCTGGATCTTAAATTGACTGAATACCTTTAACAATCTGACCTTCAATGCCTAAATATAGATTTAGGAGCCTAACTTTGGGCACCTATGTTTGAGAATGCTAGGCCTAGCCCAGTTCTGAAAGGGCTGCCAGACCTGGTCACAGATGTGCAGTTTATGGATCTGAAAGGCTTTTTTTTCTAGCTTCCTTACCTTCAGAAGGCAGTCAATCCATTGGTAAATGCCAAAGTATAGTGCTTTAATGAACAGTTTACATTTGGTTATGAAGAGTTGATAAGAAAGTGAGTGGAAATATGAGGGGTTATGAGTTGAACTGTTTCAGTTGAACTGTTGAACTGTTCTTTCACATATTCCCAAAATATGTAGTTACAGCTGTACACACCAAGTGCATGTGTGTTTAGGGATTTGTGACTCTTGGACCACTTCTAGTATGTGACTCAGCAGACATACTTATTAAAGTTAGGTAAAGCCCATTATAAAAAGCAATCTTGGTTAGTCGCTAACTAGTGGTGATACATGATGGGGATAGGTGGTAATGATAATTGCAGTTGGGTTGTATAGGAGTTCCACCAGCTGATACTGTGCTGAGTCAATGCATTCTTTCAGTTGCCCTACACCAGCATTTGCCCACTTTTGGCTTTGCTTCAATATAATTCCATCCAAGTAGACTTTCCAGAAGACTGTGAACCCAGGGCTCAGTTTAGGTGGATTATCTTAAATTGAATTTTTCTGGTGAATTGACTGTCCTGAATGTTGTTAAAAATTCATTGCCACTGTGCATGGGATGTGGTTCCATCTGAATCTTTGTTCTAAACCATCTTTGGTCTATTGAAAGCTTTTAGATGTTAGGGGCACATGAGAGATCTTGCTCATTTAATTTAATATAAATCAGGTCAGGATATTTTGAAAAGAAGCTTTGGTTTTGGGTTACTGCATCAATGCAGCTCTTAAACTGACTGTATTTATCCATCTGATCATCTGGCAAATTCAAATCATGCTGACGTCAGAAATGGTTTATTTTCCCAAGACGTGAGGGTGGTGATGGATTTGAAAGGAAATGTCCATTATCTTTAATGAGGATTTCTGCATAAATCTACCAGATCTCTATCAGGGAAGACACTCTGTGCCTCCCAGATCTTCTGTTTCAGGCTCCCTGATTATTGAAAAGATTAGTGCTGGGACAACAAAATATTAAGTTCTTCGAGTGCTTGCTCACGTCCATTCCAATCAGGTGTGCGTGCACTGCGTGCATGGTCGTTGGATAGTTTTCCCTTAGCAGCTCCCATCGGGTCGGCTGTGGAGCTCCCTTGAGTGATGCCTTCATAGCACTCAATATATGATCCTGCAGACTCCCCCTCAACCCGCCTTTCAGTTCCTTCCTACTGTCCGTGAAGGCCGTTGGAACTTGCTCATGTGACAAAGTTCCTCCTCTACCTTGGTGGGTTCTGCGCTTACTGGCAGATTTGCTCACCTCAGTGATCTTCCCCACAGTCTGGGTCAACTTCTCCTGTGTCTGATCAGGAGTTGGAAGTTTTGGGGGGACCCCGGGCCCACCCTCTATTCCGGGTTCCATCCCAGGACCCCGTGGATTGCAGCTGTCTATAGTGCCTCCTGTAACAGCTGCACCTCCCTGGGCTACTTCCCCATGACCTCCTCCAAACACCTTCTTTATCCTCACCACAGGATCTTCCTCCTGGTGTCTGATAACGCTTGTACTCCTTAGTCCTCCAGAAGCACACCCTCTCACTCTCAGCTCCTTGTGCCTCTTGCTCCCAGCTCTTCACACACACTTCCTCTCCTCCGGCTCCCCCCTCCCTGACTGGAGTGAGCTCCTTTTTAAACCCAGGTGCCCTGATTAGCCTGCCTTGATTCGCTGCAGGTGTTCTAATCAGCTTGTCTGCCTGAATTGGTTCTAGCAGGCTCCTGATTACTCTAGTGCAGCCCCTGCTCTGGTCACTCAGGGAACAGAAAACTACTCAGCCAGTGACCAGTATATTTGCCCTCTACCAGATTACTGTACCCCACTGGCCTGGATCTGTCACACTGAGCAAGTGCTCCCTTAGCGTTCTTCTGTTAGTCATTACAGCTTATAGTTCATGTAATAGTTAATGTAGTACAGATAGTTAGTTTAGATAGTTGGTTGGGAGCGGGGTCTCTCCTCAATCCCTAGCCCCCCTTGGGCTATGGGGCATGCCACGAGCACAAGGCTTTAAGCCCTGCAGTGCTTGTAATAAACCTATGCCTATCCGTGACTGTCATGGTATAATCCCCACTCTGAACCTTAGCGTCCAAAAAGATGGGGTACCAGCATGAATTCCTCTAAGCTTAATTACCAGCTTAGAACCTGTAACGCTGCCACCAACCAGGAATTACAGTGCCTGGTACACTCTGGTCCCCCCAAAACCTGGCCCGGGGACCCCCAAGACCCAGTCCCTCTGGATCTTAACACAAGGAAAGTAAACCCTTTCCTTCACCGTTGCCTCTCCCAGACTTCCCCTCCCTGGGTTACCCTGGAAGATCACTGTGATTCAAACCCCTTGAATCCTGAAACGGAGAGAAAAATGCACCTTCCCCCCTCCTTCTCTCTTCCCCTCCCAGATTCTTCCTGAGAGAAAGTAATCCTGGCACAGAGAGAAATCAGCCTCTCTCTCCCTCTTCTCTCCTTTCTCCCCACCAATTCCCTGGTGAATCCAGACCTAGTCCCCTGGGATCTCACCAGAATAAAAAAACAATCAGGTTCTTAAACAAGAAAAGCTTTTAATTAAAGAGAGAAAAACAGTAAAAATGATCTTGTAAATTTAAGATGGAATAGGTACAGGGTTTTTTAGCTATAGACACTGGGAACACCCTCCCAGCCTAAGTATACAAATACAAATTAAAACCTTTTCAGCAAAATACCAATTTGAACTCCTTTCAGCCAAATACACATTTGAACTCATTCCAACCAAATACACATTTGCAAATAAAGAAAACAAACATAAGCCTAACTCGCTTTATCTATCTAGATAAATCACTAGTCTGATTTTATAAGAGCCTGTATTGGAGAGATTGGAGAGAAACCTGGTTGCACATCTGCTCCCTCTGAGCCCCCAGAGTGAACAACCACCAAACACTAACAGCACACACAAAAACTTCCCTCCCTCAAGATTTGAAAGTATCCTGTCCTCTGATTGGTCCTCGGCTCAGGTGACAGCCAGGCTCGCTGTTCTTGTTAACCCTTTCCACGCAAAAGAGATATGAAGCAGTTTTGTTCTATTAACTCTTACTTATCTGTTTATGACACCCTCACAACTCTTGTCTAACGTGTCTGGGGAAAGTGCACCAAACTGAATGGTGCAAAATCTACAGGACTTTTCATCCAAAAAGGAGCATGATTTCCAACTAAAACAATTAAGGGAATCTGCTCTCTGCCCACAGCCAGCTGCGAACCGCCAGGACCCAGCACCAGGCACGCCCATATGGAGTGCTCCAGCATCCGTACGTGACATGGTGCTGAGGAACGACTGTACCACAAGAGACCCTTGGCAGCAGCACTTCCTGGCACCGCACCCAGGGATAATGGCCCAGCACCGCTCAACTTCTCTGGTGCTGCACAAGAGACACAAAAAGGCCGAAAGAGGGTGCTTACAGGTACCAATATCTGCAGGACTGTCAGGGGATGCACGGGCGCACCCCAGAAAGGACCCGGTGCTGAGTCAGCATGAGTCGGTGCCATTGACTTTGGTACCCCGCAGGGGACCATCGAGTCCGGAACGGAGAAACTCTTTGACAGGGCAATGCCAGGTGGAGGTGTTAGAGCCATCCTCCACCCTGGAAACTTTCGAAGCCGCCAAAGACCTCATCAAGATGATGGCTGGATAGCCCCCAGCTCTCAGGGACAAGCCTCCGGTGCCAATAAGACCAGTACAGTCTAGAGGCAAGGTCGCTATGATGCAGCGCTTACAGTCCCCAGCTCGGTGCCATACACGGTGCCGCTCTCAATCACCTTCGCCGTGGCACTGCTCACCGGCACTGAGTCCCACTAGAGCACCTCCAACACCGGCAACACAACACTCCCCTCCTCAGCACTGAGGCCAGACTGATCCCCGGTGCCAGCAGAGGATCAGCACCGACCCGCAGCACCAGGCCTTCATCCTTGATCACTGGCACCGGATACCCGCTACTGGTCCCCAGCAAGGTCATCCAGACACCAGTCCCGCAGTTCATCACGGCACCGGTTGTCGGTGCCTAGGGCCTCGGCACCACCATGGTCCTTGCGATCGGTATCTGCTTTCTTGGAGTCTGATGCCAACTTGTACAACTTGATGCACAGACGACATAGGTTCAAGAGGCGATGAAGGAAGGCGCTGCAGCTGCAGTGGCAGCCCCCCGGTGCAGTGGCCCTTTTGGACCCCCTGGGCTTACCATCAGGCCGAGGGTACATTTTCAAGGGGGTTGAGATCAGTAGCATCAGAACAACAGCCACCCTACTCTCCTAGGGACAGGCCTACGAGGTATCTGAGGCTATTCTGTCCCAACTGCCCCTTCAGTCTCCAGTCGCAGCAGAGGCGACCCCAAAACGGGACCAGCCACAGAGTCAGGATACAGCTTCCCAGGCACTAGGTAACTGCCACAGAGATGTTCACTGACCAAGAGGAGGTCAGAGAATTGGAGGAGTAGGAGGACCTGGTAGCCCCTCTGGCCTTCTTGTCCTCTTCCCTGATGAAGCTGCAGCAAGGGCGTCAGCTTCGGGCCCTCCTCCGATTGACCATAGGGCATATCAGGACCTCCTTAGGCAGATTGCCCATCACATGGGGTTGCAAGTGGAGGAGGTGGCAGAGGACCCCGTTGTGAATATTCTCGCACCCAAAGGTCCATCACAAGTAGCTTTGCTTTGATCAAAACAACAAAGACTGTTTGGCAGACCCCAGCCTCAATTTTGCCAACTGCCAGGGGTGTAGACCCATTCGCTGCCCAGAGCAAGAAGTGCCCAATGTTCTGCTCCTTCCAGAAACACAGCCTGGGTTCAGTCATGGATATGTTTCTGCTTCTCTGGGGACCACTTCATATATGCCTTCCCATCGGTCCCACTTGTAAACAAGGTGCTGCTCAAGATCCACAGGGACACAGTGGAGGTGATTCTGCTGGCCCCTGCATGGCCCGTCAACATTGGTACACCATGCGTCTGGAACTGTCAGTGGACACCCCAATCATGCTACCACTCTACCCCGATCTGATCACTCAGGACCACAGTCTCCTCCATCACCCACACCTCCAATCCCTGTACCTCATGGCCTGGAAGCTTCATGGTTAAACCCCATGGAGCCCCTACATTTGGAGCCGGTAAGGGAAATTCTACTCGAGAGCAGGAAACCTTCCACCAGGGCTACTTATCTAGCCAAGTGGGAGAGATTCACTTGCTGGTGTGTCCAGCAACACCCCCCCACACTCCAGGCTTCTATACCATTCATCCTGGAGTACCTTCTGCATCTTAAACAGCAGGGCCTATCTGCAGCATCTATCAAGGTACACCTTTCTGCTATCTCAGCCTTCCACCCAGGAACGTCTGGATGCTCTGTATTAGCTAATTCATGGTAGGATGTTTCTTCAAGGGCTTGGAATGCCTATATCCACAGATTAGGCAACCAATTTTTGCATGGGACCTTAATCTGGTCCTCACCAGGCTCATGGGGTCCTCTTTTGAACTGCTGGTGACTTGCTTCTGCTCTATTTGTCATGGAAGGTGTCCTTCCTGGTAGCCATCCCATCAGCCAGACGGGTGATCAGATTAAAGCTCTGACCTCTGGCCCACCCTATACGGTCTTTCACAAGGACTAGGTACAGCTCAGGCCTCACCCAGCCTTCCTCCTCAAAGTAGTGTCCCAATTCCACACTGGTCAAGACATTTTTCTATCCATCTTCTATCCTAAGCCTCAAACCGAACCCAGAAACAGAGACTGCACTCACTGGATGTTCAGAGAGTGCTAGCATTCTACACTGAGGGCACAAAACCATTCAGGAAGTCTTACAAACTGTTTGTGGTGGTAGCAGACCGGATGGAAAGACTCTTGGTCTCATCTGAAAGAATATCTTCCTGGATCACATCCTGCATCTGCACATGTTACAAGTTAGCCAAGGTCCCAGTCCCAACTCTTAGGGCACATTCCACAAGGGCACAAGCCTCGTCAGCTATGTTCCCGGCCCAGATCCCGATACAGGAGATCTTCAGCAACAACTTGGTCATGGGTGCATACGTTTACCTCTCACTATGCTATCATCCAACGTGCCAGAGATGACGCAGCATTCAGCAGGATGGTGCTCCAGTCAGTGATTCCTTAACTCTGACCCCACGTTCGGGGTAGAGCTTGGGAGTCACCTGACTGGAATTGACGTGAACAAGTCCTTGAAAAAAAAAAAAGACAGTTACACACCTTCTCATAACTGTTGTTCTTCAAGATGTTGTTCACGTCCATTCCAATACCCACCCTCCTTCCCCTCTGTCGGAGTAGCCGGCAAGAAGGAACTGAAGGGGAGTCAGGTTGGCAGGGTCATATATTGAGCATCAGGAAGACCCCACTCCAGGGGGCTCCACAGCCAACCCGACGGGAACTGCTAAGGGAAAACTTTCCGATGACTGTGCATGCAGCACGCGCACACGTGACTGGAATGGGCGTGAACAACACATCTTGAAAAACAGCAATTGCAAGAAGGTGAGTAATCGTCTTTTTGCAGTACATAGCACTTACATACTGCAGTGCTTTGTCATTCAAGGGTCACAAAGTGCTAGGTGGGTCAGTATTGTTATCCTCATTTAGCGGTGGGGAAACTGTCACACAGCAGAGATTATATGACTTGTCCAAGGTCACATTTTCTTTGCTGCAGTGTTTACTCAAGTGTTGCCCCTAATACACAACTCTTCACTCGAGTGTGGTGGTGCTTTTAAATCAAGTTGGCTGAGGGTACAGGCTGCTTCTTGAGTTAACACAACTCATCAACTGCTAAGGACTTGTCTGCATGGGAAGTTAGTGCCCAGCAGGCTACAATGTGAATTTACAGCACTAGCTACCCTGCACTTACTCTGCATGTGGACAATCTTACCATGCATCAGAAGTGCCTCTGTGTGCTTTAGGTTAATATGTTTTAAAGTATACTAAGCTAACCATCTTAGCTTGCTGCTGACTAACTTCCCTTGTAGACAGGCCCTCACACAATCACACTGTACAGCTCAAGAGTTACTTTGCAGCACATGGTTGCTCACACTTCAGATGGTTAACTCGAATGTAGGTAACTCGAGTTAACTCTGCAATGAAGATTTAACCACATGAGTCAATGACAGGATTGGGAATTAGAACCCAGATCTCCGGAGTCTAATCCTCTCACTCTATCTACCAGACCATTCAGATTTAACCATTTGTAATTATTACTTAGTTACAGAAGTCAAGAAATTATTACTTTACAAAATTTGAGTAAGACTGGCACTGAATTTTAGAACTTTTGCTGTTTGTTTATGTAAATGAATCTCTGTGCATACAGGATTGCTTCCAATCTACACAGTCATTTGCTCACAATGGGAACTTTTTGTCTATTTCTAGGGTAGAAATCTAGTCACAGGGGAGCTTGGCTACTTTCCAAGTGATGCCGTAAAGCCTTGCCCATGTGTAAGTACAAATGTTTAATTGTCTTTGTCAGTATAATAGTTTCCTCATGAACATTCATAGGAAAAGTTGCCTGGTTCATACCAAGGTTTCATTAATCCTACCTTGTGGGAAGCATTATTTTAGTTTTTGTGCTTGTATGTTACATTCGATGTTGTTTAAAAATATAACATTCTAATGCTTTTGGTTATTGGATTTAAATTGTAAGTGTTAAGGAAACATGCTCAAGAGACAGATTTTAACTTTTGGGAGTTTAATAAATTAAATTGTCTAAAGAGTTTTCAGATAAATACAATCAGACCATAGAACAAATATATTGTGCAGTAAAGCTGTTGGGTTTTTTTTTACAGTGAGATGAAAATACTGTGCTTTTAATCTGTTTCCCAGTCACTTTGGGTTACAGAGAGAGATTACACCATAAATAGTGAGTTTAAAAAAACCCCCCATAAAAGTAAAAATAGAATGAAGAACAAACAAATGAATGAATAAACCCTCCAACCAGATCTTTCAACATATTTTTGTGTCCCTGTATGCTTTGACCTGCCTGTGTTTTGTGTTAAGAGGACAAATACTCTCAAAATACTAAAAACTGCAGCAGGATAACAATAAGAAAAAATAATTTACATTATAGATTCATAAACTGTAGGGCTGGAAGGGACCTCGAGAGGTCATCGAGTCCAGTCCCCTGCCCTCATGGCAGGACCAAATACTGTCTAGACCATCCCTGATAGACATTTATCTAACCTACTCTTAAATATCTCCAGAGATGGAGACTCCACAACCTCCCTAGGCAGTTTATTCCAGTGTATTAACCACCCTGACAGTTAGGAACTTTTTCCTAATGTCCAACCTAAACCTCCCTTGCTGCAGTTTAAGCCCATTTCTTCTTGTTCTATCCTTAGAGGCTAAGGGGAACAAGTTTTCTCCCTCCTCCTTATGACACCCTTTTAGATACCTGAAAACTGCTATCATGTCCCCTCTCTCTTCTCTTTTCCAAACTAAATAAACCCAATTCTTTCAGCCTTCCTTCATAGGTCATGTTCTCTAGACCTTTAATCATTCTTGTTGCTCTTCTCTGGACCCTCTCCAATTTCTCCACATCTTTCTTGAAATGCAGTGCCCAGAACTGGACACAGTATTCCAGTTGAGGCCTAACCAGCGCAGAGTAGAGCGGAAGAATGACTTCTCGTGTCTTATTTACAACACACCTGTTAATGCATCCCAGAATCATGTTTGCTTTTTTTGCAACAGCATCACACCGTTGATTCATATTTAGCTTGTGGTCCACTATAACCCCTAGATCCCTTTCTGCCATACTCCTTCCTAGACAGTCTCTTCCCATTCTGTGTGTGAAATTGATTGTTCTTTCCTAAGTGAAGCACTTTGCATTTATCTTTATTAAACTTCATCCTGTTTACCTCAGATCATTTCTCCAATTTGTCCAGATCATTTTGAATTATGGCCCTATCCTCCAAAGCAGTTGCAATCCCTTAGAGTTTGGTATCATCTGCAAACTTAATAAGCGCACTTTCTCTGCCAATATCTAAGTCGATGAAGATATTGAACAGAGCTGGTCCCAAAACAGAGCCCCGCAGAACCCCACTTGTTATACCTTTCCAGCAGGATTGGGAACCATTAATAACTACTCTCTGAATATGGTTATCCAGCCAGTTATGCACCCACCTTATACTAGCCCCATCTAAGTTGTATTTGCCTAGTTTATTGATAAGAATATCATGCGAGACTGTATCAAATGCCTTACTAAAGTCTAGGTATACCACATCTACCGTTTCTCCCTTATCCACAAGACTCGTTATCCTATCAAAGAAAGCTATCAGATTGGTTTGACATGATTTGTTCTTTACAAATCTATGCTGGCTATTCCCTATTACCTTACCACCTTCCAAGTGTTTGCAGATGATTTCTTTAATTACTTGCTCCATTATCTTCCCTGGCACAGAAGTTAAACTAACTGATTGGTAGTTTCCTGGATTGTTTTTATTTCCCTTTTTATAGATGGGCACTATATTTGCCTATCTCCCATGATTTTCCAAAGATAATAGCTAGAGGCTCAGATACCTCCTCTATTAGCTCCTTGAGTATTCTCGAATGCATTTCATCAGGCCCTGGTGACTTGCAGGCATCTAACT
The DNA here is from genome assembly GCF_007399415.2 of Gopherus evgoodei. Taxonomy (NCBI): domain Eukaryota; kingdom Metazoa; phylum Chordata; order Testudines; family Testudinidae; genus Gopherus; species Gopherus evgoodei. The sequence goes on from NC_044329.1 coordinate 70,870,759, forward strand.
TTTCTAAGTGATTTTTAACTTGTTCTTTTTTTATTTTATCTTCTAAACCTACCCCCTTCCCATTAGCATTCACTACGTTAGGCATTCCTTCAGACTTCTCAGTGAAGACTGAAACAAAGAACTCATTGAACATCTCTGCCATTTCCAACTTTCCTCTTACTGTTTCTCCCTCCTCACTGAGCAGTGGGCCTACCCTGTCCTTGGTCTTCCTCTTGCTTCTAATGATTTTGTTGTTGCTTCTAATGTATTGATAAAAAGTCTTCTTGTTTCCCTTTATTCCTATAGCTAGTTTGAGCTCATTTTGTGCCTTTGCCTTTCTAATCTTGCCCGTGCATTCCTGTGTTGTTTGCCCATATTCATCCTTTGTAATTTGTCCTAGTTTCCATTTTTTATATGACTCCTTTTCATTTTTTAGATCATGCAAGATCTTGTGGTTAAGCCAAGCTGGTCTTTTGCCACATTTTCCATCTTTCCTATCCAGCGGAATAGCTTGCTTTTGGGCCCTTAATAGTGTCCCTTTGAAATACTGTCAACTGTCCTCAGTTGTTTTTCCCCTCAGTCTTGATTCTCAGGGGACTTTACCTATCAGCATTCTGAGCTTACCAAAATCCGCCTTCCTGAAATCCATTGTCTCTATTTTGCTGAACTACCTTCTACTCTTCCTTAGAATTGTGAACTCTATGAGTTCATGATCACTTTCACCCAAGCTGCCTTCCACTTTCAAATTCTCAACGAGTTCTTCCCTTTTTGTTAAAATCAAATCTAGAACAGCTTTCCTCCTAGAAGCTTTTTCAACCTTCTGAAATAAAAAGTTGCCTGCAATGCAGTCCAAGAACTTATTGGATAGTCTGTGCCCCACTGTGTTATTTTCCCAACATATATCCGGATAGTTGAAATCCCCCATCACTACCAAATCTTGGGCTTTGGATGATTTTGTTAGTTGTTTAAAAAAAGCCTCATCTACCTCTTCCACCTGGTTAGGTGACCTGTAGTAGACTCCGAGCATGACATCACTTCAAGTCAAAGTTGCAGAAACTATCGGAAGCCTGCATCCCAAGAAAGGGGGAAAACTCATAGGCAGAAGTTGTAGACTGAGCTGGATGAGCAAGCATTGTAGGGAGGTGATTAAGAAAAAGCAGAAAGCCTATAAAGAGTGGAAGATAGGCGGGATTAGCAAGAAAAGCTACCTTATTGAGCTCAGAACGTGTAGGGATAAAGTGAGAAAAGCCAAAAGCCAAGTAGAGTTGGACCTTGCAAAGAGAATTAAAACCAATAGTAAAAGGTTCTATAGCCATATAAATAAGAAGAAAACAAAGAAAGAAGTGGGACCACTAAATGCTGAGGATGGAATGGAGGTTAAGGATAATCTAGGCATGAACCAATATCTAAACAAATACTTTGCCTCAGTCTTTAATGAGGGTAATGAGGCGCTTAGGGATAATGGTAGGATGACAAATGGGAATGAGGATATGGAGGTAGATATTACCACATCCGAGGTAGAAGCCAAACTCGAACAGCTTAGAGGGACTAAATCGGAGGGCCCAGATAATCTTCATCCAAGAATATTAAAGGAACTGGCACATGAAATTGCAAGCCCATTAGCAAGCATTTTTAATGAATCAGTAAACTCAGAGGTTGTACCGTATGATTGGAGAATTGCTAACACAGTTCCTATTTTTAAGAAAGGGAAAAAAAGCAATCTTGATAATAATAGGCCTGTTAGTTTGACATCTGTAGTATGTAAGGTCTTGGAAAAAATTTTGAAGGAGAAAGTAGTTAAGGACATTGAGGTCAATGGTAATAGGGACAGAATACAACATGGTTTTACAAAAGGTAGATCGTGCCAAACCAACCTGATCTCCTTCTTTGAGAAGGTAACAGATTTTTTAGACAAAGGAAACGCAGTGTATCTCATTTACCTTGATTTCAGCAAGGCATTTGATACGGTTCCACATGGGGAATTACTAGTTAAATTGGAAAAGATGGGGATTAATATGAAAATTGAAAAGTGGATAAGGAACTGGTTAAAGGGGAGACTATAACGGGTCATACTGAAAGGTGAACTGTCAGGCTGGAAGGAGGTTACTAGCGGAGTTCCTCAGGGATCAGTTTTGGGACCAATCTTATTTAATTTTTTTATTACTGACCTTGGCACAAAAAGTGGGAATGTGCAAATAAAGTTTGCAGATGACACAAAGCTAGGAGGTATTGCTAACACAGAGAAGGACCAGGATATCATACAGGAAGATCTGGATGACCTTGTAATTTGGAGTAATAGTAATAGGATGAAATTTAATTTAAAAGTGCAAGATCATGTATCTAGGGATTAACAACAAGAATTTTAGTTATAAATTGGGGACACATCAGTTAGAAGTAACAGAGGAGGAGAAGGACCTCGGAGTATTGGTTGACCACAGGATGACTAGGAGCTGCCAATGTGATATGGAGTGCTGTGTGCAGTTCTGGTCTCCTATGTTTAAGAAGGATGAATTCAGACTGGAACAGGTACAGAGGAGGGCTACTAGGATGATCCGAGGAATGGAAAACCTGTCTTATGAAAGGAGACTCAAAGAGCTTGGCTTGTTTAGCCTAACGAAAAGAAGGCTGAGGGGGGAATATGATTGTTCTTTATAAATATATCAGAGGGATAAATATTAGGGAGAGAGAGGAATTATTTAAGCTTAGTACCAATGTGGACACAAGAACAAAGGTGGATATAAACTGGACACTAGGAAGTTTAGACTTGAAATTAGATGAAGGTTTCTAACCATTAGAGGAGTGAAGTTCTGGAACAGCCTTCCAAGGGGAATAGTGGGGGCAAAAGACAAATCTAACTTTAAGACTAAGCTTGATAAGTTTATGGAGGGGATGGTATGATGGGATAGTCTAATTTTGGCAATTCATTTGGCAATTGATATTTGATTATCAGCAGATAAGTATGCCCAGTGGTCTGTGAGGGGATGTTAGATGGGCTGGGATCTGAGTTACTACAGAGAATTCTTTCCTGTGTGTCTGGCTGGTGAGTCTTGCCCACATGCCCAGGGTTTAACTGATCGCATATTTGGGGTCGGGAAGGAATTTTCCTCCAGGGCAGATTGGCAGAGGCACTGGAGGTTTTTCAACTTCCTCTGCAGCATGGGGCACGGGTCACTTGCTGGAGGATTCTCTGCAGCTTGAGGTCTTCAAACTACAATTTGAGGACTTCAGTAACTCAGACATAGGCTAAGGATTTGCTACAGGAGTGGATGGGTGAGATTGTGTGGCCTGCGTTGTGCAGGAGGTCAGACTAGATGATCATAATGGTCCCTTCTGACCTTAAAGTCGGAGTCTATCACCCTTGTTTTTTACCCCCTTTAGCCTAACCCAGAGACTCTCAACACTTCCGTCTTCTATGTCCATCTCCACCTCAGTCCAAGTGTGTACATTATTAATATATAAGGCAACACCTCCCCCTTTTTCCCCCGTCTATCCTTTCTGAGCAAGCTGGTACCCATCCATACCAACATTCCAATCATGTGTATTATCCCACCAAGTTTTGGTGATGCCAACAATGTCATATTTGTATTTATTAGCACTGCCAGTTCTTCCTGCTTATTACCCATACTTCTCGCATTTGTATATAGGCATCTAAGATACTGATTCAGTCTTGCCTCTCAGTTTTGCCCTGACCCTCTTTTCTCTCTGCCATTATAGCCCACACTCTCTCCTATTTCCTACCCATCTCCCAGGTCTCCATGTTCTCCACTTACCTGTGGGCTTTGCTCACCTGTCCCCTGTCAAACCTAGTTTATAGCCCTCCTCACTAGGTTAGCCAGTCTGTGTCCAAATAGGGTCTTTCCCCTCCTCAAAAGATGAATGCCATCTCTGCCTAGCAGTCCTTCATGGAATAGCATCTCGTGGTTGAAGAAGCCAAAGCCCTCCTGGTGACACCATCTTCGCAGCTAGGCATTCACCTCCACTATGCACTTGTCTCTGCCTGGGCCCCTACCTTTGACAGGAGTATGATGTACTTATAATTTTTTGTATGAGCATGTTAATATATTGTGCACTCCTTCATTGTGACTTCCCATAATACTTTGGATCAGATCACCATTGTGTTACTCCAGAGTTAATGTAGTATAACTCCATTGAAATTAGTGGAGTTACATCGGTATTAAACCAGAATAATACAGTGGTTAACCAGGCTCCCTTGCTTGGCTGTACACATGCTTTAACTTGGTTCAGAACTAAATTCAACTCTATTAATCTACTTTGATTACAACATTCAGGATGGTACTGTTATTAGGTAGGGTCACCTTTTAATGGATACGATTGTTTTGACACATTATGATAGGCCTTTAAAGTTTAGATCAAACCTTAGCTCCAAAATAAATCTCTACATTAGTAATATATCATAATATTATTTAACAGCAGATCAACATATCTTTTATTTATAATTAGGACTGTCGATTAATTGCAGTTAACTCACGCAATTAACTTGAAAAATTAACTGCTATTATTTTTTTCGTGATTAATCGCACTGTTAAACAATAGAATACCAATTGAAATTTATTAAATATTTGTGGATGTTTTTCTATATTTTTGAATATATTGATTTCTGTTACAACACAGAATATAAAGTATACAGTGCTCACTTTATATTATTATTTTTTATTACAAATATTTGCACTGTAAAAATAAACAAAATAAATAGTATTTTTAAATTCACCTCATACAAATACTGTAGTGCAATCTCTTTATTGTGAAAGTGTAACTTACAAATGTAGATTTTTTTGTTACATAACTACACTCAAAAACAAAACACTTGTAAAACTTTAGCGCCTACAAGTTCACTCAGTCCTCCTCCTTGTTCAGACAGTTGCTAAGACAAACAAAGTTTACATTTACAGAAGATACTGCTGACTGCTTCTTATTTACAATGTCACCTGAAAGTGAGAATAGGCTTTCACATAGCACTTTTGTAGCCGGCGTTGCAAGGTATTTACGTGCCAGATATGCTAAACATTCATATGCCCCTTCATGCTTTGGCCACCATTCCAGAGGACATGCTTCCCTACTGATGATGCTTGTTAAAAAAAAATTAATTAAATTTGTGACTGTACTCCTTGAGGGAGAATTGTGTGTCTCCTGTTCTGTTTTACCTTCATTCTGCCATATATTTCATATTATAGCAGTCTCAGATGATGACCCATCACATGTTTGTTTTAAGAATACTTTCACAGCAGATTTGACAAAATGCAAACAAGGTACCAATGTAAGGTTTCTAAGTATAGATACAGTACTCAACCCAAAGTTTAAGAATCTGAAGTGCCTTCCAAAATCTGAGACAGACAGAGTGTGGAGCATGCTTTCAGATGTCTTAAAAGAGCAACACTCTAATGCAGAAACTCCAGAACCCGAACCACCAAAAAAGAAAATGAACCTTCTGCTGGTGGTATCTGACTAAGATGATGAAAATGAACGAGCATTGGTCTGCTCTGTTTTGGATCATTATCAAGCAGAACCCGTCATCAGCATGTCTTCTGGAATGGTGGTTAAAACATGAAGGGACATATGCATCTTTAGCACATCTGGCACATAAATATCTTGTGGCGCCGGCTACAACAGAGCTATACGAACATCTGTTCTGACTTTCAGGTGACATTGTAAACAAGATGTGGCCAGCATCATCTCCTGCAAATTGTAACCAAACTTGTTTGTCTGAGCAGTCGGCTGAAGTAACACTGAGTGGATTTGTAGGCTCTAAAGTTTTACGTTGTTTTATTTTTGAATGCAGTTATTTTTCGTACCTAATTCTACATTTGTAAGTTCAACTTTCATGATAAAGAGATTGCGCTACAGTACTTGTATGAGGTGAATTGAAAATACTATTTCATTTGTTTTTTACAGTGCAAATATTTGTAGGCAAAAATAAAGTGAGCACTGTACACTTTGTATTCTGTGTTGTAATTGAAATCAATATATTTGAAAATGTAGAATCATCCGAAAATATTTAAATAAATGGTATTGTATGATTGTTTAACAGTGCGATTAATCTTTATAATCGCTTGACAGCCCTATTTATAATCTCACAATCCTGTTCACAGAGGTACTTGTCATGCCATTGTTACTTTACATTTAAGGCTGTGTCTACACTATGCAGCTCTTAGCAACACGGCTGTGCCACTACAGCCATGCTGCTAAAAGACATGCAGTATGGCCGCTGTTTGTCAGGTTTTGTTGTTCAGTTGCCAGTGTAGACATAGCCTTAGTCCTGTTAAACAGAGTGACAAAGCAGATGCCCGATAAAGATAATATACTACTCATCAAAATATTATGTAACAGAGCTTAACTTTTTTGGTAACCCTATTACTATATTTTATTAAGCATAAAGGCTGTGACAGTTTAGTGTCCCACAGTCATGCTGGATGGCATTGGGCACAGTCAGCACATGCCTTGAGCTAGTGTCAATCATTGGAGCTGCCCTGTGGATTTGGAAACACCACTCTAGGGCAGTACCTAAGATAAATATAGAGGGCTACTGTAAATACTGTGGAGACCATATTTACTTATCGGGCAAAATCAGCTCATTTTGAGAGAGTACGACGGTAGTTTAAAGTGGGAAACTCACATAGTTAAGGAAACTCTTCTGTTAAAGCTACCAAGGCAACACAAAGATTACTTAGTGTCTAGTGACAGAGCTTTCTGCTAAATTTAGAAATATACTACTAAGCAGGGGATTGGATGAAAATAACATGATTTTACAGTATGAATAAATATTATTCCTGACATGTTAGCAACCAGAGGCATAAACTGACGAGAAAGATGAATTGATTCTTCACCACTGCTAACCTGGAAGGGCAAAATATAAACATCTTATTATGACAAACAATGCAGTTAAAGATACCGAAACATCTATCAGATTTTTAACATATTATAACTTGTACTATTATTAAATGTTACAGTCTTTACAACCGGACAATATAAAAATGCCCAGAAACAGCATAAAATACATATATCAAAAGGCTTTAGGACTGAATATTGAATGAAAAACTGCTGAGTTCCAGAATATCAAATTCCAGTCCCTTCTCAGCTATACCTATAAATGCTTTATTCTTCTTGCAATATGCAGTATTTGTCAGCTGATATTTTTATACCGTATGAATAGTATCAGAGTCTGTGTATTTGGTTCGGTTTTCTCATTGCAGTTGCTTGGATTTGGATGTATAATACAGTGCAAGCCAACAGCTTCTAGTACAATGTTTGATTGTTTTCTTTTTTCTCTGCAATGGACAATCTTTATTTCACAAATCAACACGTTCAGGGTTGAAAAGGATTAATGATTGCTGGTGTTCTAGCTGTCTGCAACCAAAATGACCTGCTATGATAGATGAGCCAAACCAATTTAGAATGTCAGATTCCATCCAATATAGGACTGTATGCCAATATACAAGGAGGGTAGTGGTCTTCCTAATTGCCACTACTGTCCTGCCACTGGTACACTCACATCAAGTAATTTGAACTACTTTCCAAACTTTATTCTAACAATACAAAACATTCAAAATGGAAAATTCTGTAGGCTAACATAATTATAGAAGTATCTTCCATATAAAGACTGGCTTTATATACACTTGGCTTTTTCCTGACAGTTTCTGCGTGGAGCAGCTTCACTAATGATAGGAAGGTAGGAGTACTAGCTGTCAGCATTTTTAACATTTAGACCGTCTCTCAGTCAGGTGGGAATGATGCCTGAGCCCTATGTACTATGCTGTTGGTAGCAACAGCCTACCTGGCTTTGTTCTGATATAATGCTGCTTTATTTTCCTAGTGCTTGTCAGAGGTTCATGTAGGGATATGAGAGAATGTGTCACCAACTAAATCCCAGCCCATGTCTGTTGTCGCTAAGCTTTGATGCAATGGTGTTACAAATGGACAGTACACTTTTTGAATTTGTGTAGGCTGTCATGGCTTTGGAGTCCATTATAGAGTCACAGCTGCTCTCTTTCTTGTTCTCTTACAACATATATTGACATTTGGCTAGCAATAATTCCATTCCTGATCTCTTTGCATTTTACAGAAGCCTTCCATTGTTCTGGTTAACTCTTGCCCTCTCTCCCCCAATCTCTCTGCCTAGTCTAATTGCTTTTTAACACCTTCCTGGGTGGGAGATTTATTATCATGCAAATAAATAGGTCACACTATTCTTAGAGCAGAACTCTTTAACATATTGACAACAAATTCGCACTAGTGGCGCCTTTGTGCTTTGGGGAAAATACAGTTTTCGGTGATAATGTAATACAGATTGTCAGCATTAAAATCATAGATTCAGATGCATTCAGATAAGATTAAGAGGCTGGTTATCTGTCCAAAGTACCTTTTATAAAAACACTTAGGAGGAAAAATTGGCAATCACACAAAATGCCCAGGGCAGTAAGCAGGACTCTGTGAGTTCTGCAAAGGTCATTTCAGAACCTGAACCTTATAATTTGGATCACAAGGGTTGGAAGCAAATCAGCACTCTGCAGGTTGGGAAGTTCAAGCTAGCCAAACCTGTGCCCTCCAAGAGGGTCTCAGGGGTTTTGGTATCTGTTGGTGGGGAGCATGGAAGTCAGCTGGGGAAATATTCATTCAATTTACATATTATATATGCATATATACACTATCCTTTTTTGTATGTTTGATTTTAGTTTATTTTAAACTATTTGAAAATTAAATAAAGCAGGAACACATTTTGAAAGGACAACCATTTAAATCCAATTTTAAGGTTAAAACTTGTTTAATGCAAATGTATTAATAAATTCATACAATACCTCAGAAATGTATGGATTATTCAGTTAACCATCTGAAGAGATTATATAACATGCCACCTAAGCTTTTACTTCAACTAAGAATAGTGCCTTTTCAAGGCAATCTAATTCAAAAAGCACTTAGTGAATTTAGTGTGCATCATTGTACATTGAGTTGCACACTTTAATGATGCATTGCAACAATATGCCCTATTAGATGAGCATGTTATGGATGAAATGAGAGTGGAGGCACTGCCAAAATCCACTTGAGATAGATTAAAAAAAAATAATGTGGGATTTGTAGCACTTGTCTGTCAAAAATTAAAAAAAAAAACTTCCCAGCTATAACAACAAAATACATAAGTTTAATATTCTGTCCTGTTTTCAGACCTATACAGGGTATTCACACACTTTATTAATTTATTCTGAATAAAGTAAACTGATCACATTTCTTCATCCCTTAATCTGATTCTTATCCCCCTGGTTTGATGTAGGGTATTTGGTCATTAGATCGGTGCTAACTAATTTGTGAATTAATTAGAACAATATTCTTTAAATAATTATATTTTATGATATCTTTTTACACCCTAGGTGCCTAAACCAGTAGACTACTCTTGCCAACCATGGTGAGTCCTGGACTAGACCTTTGAAAATCACGTTGAAATAGATAGCCATAGAGAGAAAACTGTGTTTATTACAATCTAATTTAAATTATTTTAACCTTTCTTGGTTTCTGAAGAAGGTATTGTGTAGCAGTTTTGGAAAACAACACTGTATATGCACTGCCTAAAAGCATTTCTCATATAATAATGTGCTTAATGATTTTGACATTTTGTTTACAAGTCTATATATACACAGTCTGTATCCCAGAGGTCTCTAAAGTGGTATAAGAAAAAATCAGTACAACATGAATTATGCAAGAAGATCTTACATTTTAAGTGGCTAAACAAAATGAAGAAAGTGATATTTTGTTTTGTGAATAATTCTGCTGAAATTTTGTTTGACAGAAAAGCTATCTATTAAGTGATGTAAATGGACAATGTATCAACTCTACAACCACTGTCAAAATGAATCATAGTGTAGTGTAAACCCTCTGCTCTGGAGTGAATTTGACTTAAAAGGATTATAAATGCACAGTGACTGATTCTGTTTTTACCCTGGTTTTACAAATGTATTCCTGATTTGTACTGGGTTGCAGTAAGTGAGATCAGAATCAGATCCACTGATCCAAACAAAAACTTAGCTTTCGTAGACAGTGAATAAAATCCTGAAGGGGAAAAGTTGCTGTTTTTAATTTGATTCTAGCTTCAATTATTCTCCTTATAGTTTTGACAGAAGAGAGGACAAAAATAGCATTGTGTTCAAAAACTAAAGTTGAGGTTCTTTGTGCCTTTTCAGGATAACACTTTATTTTCTAAGCATTTGTAACTTAAACGTGGGAAATTGCCTTAGGCTGAAACTTGCCTTAAAAAGTCTCAAGCCTGGGAGCTCATATTTTGTGATAATTTGAAGAAAATTGTCTCTGATACGTTCTTTAAAAACTAAAAGCAGCCCCAAAGTAGAAATTTGATTTTTTTGTGATATTTAAATTTTTTTTTAATACTAGATTAAGTAGTATAACTATATATATAACTGTATTATAGTTATATGTATTCATTTTTAAAAATTGTGCACAGTACTGGTTCCAAATATTGACTGAAATTATTCTGCTTTTAAAAAGTAAAAATAAGCAATTATTTCATTTTAATAAATGCACATTTTCCCCCACAGTTAAAAATGTAGACCCCAATTCTGCAAGCAGATCTCTGCAGGCAGATCCTTATGGAATCTTTTGTCTCAACCATTTCAGACCTGGCCATAGTTGAGGGCTGAAGTAGATTTTGAATCTAATCTGTTAGGATTTAGTCTGCACATTTACATTTTAGCCTTTAGAGTAAAATAAATAATATGAATCAAATGAAATTATTTTCGTTTGTTTAAAAACAAAATTAGTGCATCAGTTGGCTGATTCTCCAGTCTGTTACACCAACTTCACCTGAAGTCAGTGGACTTATACTAGTAAAAGACTGGTATAATATAGTGTATATACAAAATATTTCAAATAAGTAAATTCCACCACCTGGTCCAGGCCTCCGTTTAATTATATTTTCAGTATAGGCCCCAGTTCAGCAAAGTACTTCAGTATGTGCTTAAGTGCTTTTGAAGTCAGTGGGGTTTAGGCACATGTTTAAGGTTTTGTCTACACTACCACTTTTGATGGTAAAAAACACCCCTAGTTTCGCCAGCAAAATTGCTGGTGCCAACATAGCTAATGCCACTCATTGGGGGTGGTTTAATTATGCCAGCAGGAGAGCTGTTTCCTGCCAGCAAAAGAGCAGCTATGTGGGAGACCTTACAGCGGCACACTTGTAGTGGTAAAGCTGTGCCGCTGTAAGGTCCATAGTGTAGACATAGCCTAAAAGTTAGCACATGCATAAGTGCTTTTCTAAACAGGGATGGACTTAATCTTGTGCTTCAGTGCTTTTCTGAATAGAAGCCATAGTCCTTTATGTCCAAAAGTGGGAGAGCGTATTGCATATTTTACCATTACTTAGAAATTTCTATGCTTTTTATTATTTTCCAGCACAATCTTGAAATACAGTTCATTTACCAGTAGCTTTTGACATATCTTTCATTCACCATCTCATGTAAAATACTGGAACATTAATTTGTGTATTGGAAAGACCTGCTGCACAGCTTCAAAGATGAGCCTGGCTAGTATTTATTTGCTTTCCTTACAGGTATGCAGGAGCAATGGAGAGGCTGCAAGCTGAGAGTGAACTTATTAACAGGGTAAATAGAACTTACCTGGTGCGGCACAGGACCAAAGAGTCAGGAGAATATGCAATAAGCATTAAGTAAGTGGACAAGCACTTTTACAGAAATAGATTTCCTGTTTTCATTATTGCCTAGGCAGATGTTTGTAATCAGTAAATACAGAAAATTATGAATCTCATTGCAGCTTAGATGATAATATAATATCCTGTCACTTAGTACATAAAAATATCAGTTGCTAGAAAAGTAGTTCAGGCATATAGGACAAAAAGTGTACATCAGCATAGCGCCACTGAAGTTAATGGAAAGATACCAGTTTACAGTGGCCTCTTGGATACTAACAGGCAATCTTTTAGTCCTGATTCAGCTCCTATTGATGTTAAGGGGAGTCAGTTCAACCCTTTAGTTTCTAGGATATTTCAGTAAAGAGTGTGTTAGCAAATACATTTCAGTAGAGTGTGTTCTATCAGTACAAATTACTAAGAGAGTCTTGTTTGTTTCTGCATCGATCCTCAATATGAACTTGAAAGCAAGCAATATGTGGGATCCCCTAATTAGAAGTAACTTTTTTTTTCTGAATACAGGCTACATCTTCATTCATACACTAATAAATATATTTGCTTAATTAGATGTCAGCTGTGTATTGGCATGGATATACATTTTGTCTTAAGAATTTATTCATGTAGTGTTTTTGGGGTATGCCCTCAGGTAATTATTGATCACCACTGATTAAAAACACATTTATATTCAGAAGTTATTAATTGCCCACAGGTACAATAACGAAGTGAAACACATCAAGATTTTAACAAGAGATGGCTTTTTTCACATTGCGGAAAATAAGAAATTTAAAAGTTTAATGGTAAGTATTGATTAGGTTTTTTCAGTGTGCAATTCCCATGCCACTATTGCTGTTGATGTACATGCTGGTTCTGCAGATTTGCAGAAATGTGGTATGCAGAAATACTTTCAGGTTAGAATCGTGTCCATCGTTCCTTTATATATTTGTGATGTTCAGTCTTAGATGTCAGTGAAGATGGTGTTGGTGTATGCTTAAAAATATTTGTATGTAAAATTAGAGCCAGCTTGGGGCCCCTTCAGTGATGTGCTTTAGAGGGGAAGAAACCTGCACGTGGTCAGCAACTGGTGAAGTCTCTGCACTCTCCTGAGAGTAGAGATTACTCCCTGGTAGTATTCCTCTTCATGCTAACCACCCCAAAAAGGGCAGGGAGTAGGCTGGATAATGACCCCCGCACATCAAATAAGCCTTAGATGTCAGGGACGTTGTTCTGTCTGTTCCCTGGGCTGTGCTACCCCGGTAGAGAAATTTTGTTTTTCTGTCACACATCAATATAGGCCAGTGCCTGTCAAGCGCAGTCTGGTGCTTGGGTTGTCTCTACCCAAAGAGATTTTTTATTGTGGCTACCACTGGTTCTGCTCTTGCGGTGTAAGTAGTAGTGTTGATAAGGCTCTAGGTAGTTTTTGGCATTTTCAGTTTTGTGTTGGCTAACCCTGTTGGGACAAGCTCTGTCTAACCCTGTTCAGAATATCTGTGTATATAGACTAAGTGTTGTGTCTTATCTATCATGGCAGTCTCAACACTGACAAACTGTTCGGCTTTCAGCTGAGGAGTCCCACAAGCTGTATAACCAGCGTTGTGTCCCTCTATAACAGGGGTTGCCAAACTTACTCACCCCCTGAGCCACATATGACAGTCTTCAGAACTTCAAGAGCTGAGGTGCATCTGCCAGGGCTTGGGGCTTCTGCCGCTCGGGAGACGCCTGCCAGGGCTTGGGGCTTCTGCCCTACTCTGGCTGAAGCCCCAAGACCCAGCAGGCATGTCCTGCAGTGCTGAAGCCCCAAAACCCTTCTCCCCACTAGGTAGAAGCCCCTATCCCACCATCCCACTGCAAGGCAGAGGTCCTGAGTTCTCCCGTCCCCCCTCTGCCCAAGTCTGATAGGTAGAGAAGGAGGAGGTTCTATACTTTACTGTAAAAAAGCTGCATGCAGCTTGGGAGCCCCAGTTTGGCCACTCCTTGTCTATAGCAAAGGGGGCATATCCAGAGAATGGACCTGTGACTGGAATGCTGACATAGTAAAGAAATACTTAGCTGGAGTAATGGCCCACTGGGGTCATTGTCACCCAGTCTAAGTAAAACAGCTGCTGTAATTTATGAAGGAAGCCAAAGTGTCGTGGATTGGGGGAGTGCAAAAATGGTCCCTCCCACCACCTTCAGGTCCTACACCAAGCACAGCTGAGCCATGCTCAAGAATTGAGCCCAAGTCATCATAATTGCCTTGTCCAGTGTGTTTTCATTTTGTTACCAATTTAAAATGTTTCCCCAGGATCCCCTGGTAATGGGGAGAAAACCTTTTGAATCCTGAAATCTTCTTTGGACGATTTTCTCAATAAGAATCCTGACCCTTTATTTTGTTTTGGTAATACAACACTTATACATATAAGGAGTCTGAATGAAGTACCTCAAGTGCATTTGTAAAATTTCACCAAGCAAGCTTTTGCTGGTATGGTGTTAAGGGAAGCTAGTTCAATAGATATATTTAGATCAATCAGTTAAATAACACTTACACTGCACCTTTCCTGCATACCTCTTCAAAGCACTCTACAAACAATATATTCAAATGAAGGATAATGCAGAGCAAGAATGGGGAGGGATGTTGCAAAACAAGGGAGTCTTAAGGCTTGATTTAAATTTAGCACCTGAAAAAAAAGGGTTCCAGTCTTTAAATCAAGAACTTTCTGTGAGCCACAAGGAGTTAAACCAAGATTTACACTCAGTATGATCTTAACTGAAGAAATCCTCATTTGAATGCAAGCAGCATAGACCCCATGGCAAGTACACTCCAAGCCGATTTCACAAACTGATGTGTGTTTTCACTTGGCCGTGAAGTTCTCTTAGAACAAGAGCAGAGTGCCTGGAGATCTCAGTTTTGATAACAAGAGAGCTCAGTAGAACTTGCAAATGCATGAGGGAAGGGGTAAACAAACATTTCAGTAGTCCATTTGGGAAATAATGAAAGGGATATCAATATCTTGTCAAGACAGCTCATCTGGAGTCAGATCCTGCAGAATTTCCTTAGGTGATGGTGAGACAGTTTTACAGTGTGTTTGATATAGATCTCAAAAGCACACTGCAAATCAGAAATAACTACAGGATTGCCAGCTTCGAAAGCAAAAGAATAGAGCTCCCATCAAAGCTGACAAACAGGGAAGATAACAGAAATCTGTGCTGAAAAGGCCGATCAGTAGCATTTTGGCCATGTTTAACATTCAGTGTGAAAAAGTTGCTTGATTCCCTAACCGTAGCATTATAAAGTATGCCATGCAATGGTAGAACAGACTGGTGGATCTATGTGAGCACCACTGCCATGTGCCATAGACCAATTACTTTGCTGTAGAGATCAAGAACATCATCAATACTGTCCAGAAGAAGCAAGTAAATCCAGTACAGAATTAGTTTTTAGAGTGGATCTGTGAGTGGTAGGGAAAACCAAATCAGCTATCATGAGGGCCCAAAGCAATGACCTGTAATGGCACTGTATATTTCTTTTAAGTAATAAACAAAAGTAGGAGCTCTCCCACTCTGCTTTTTATTTATCAAATATACTGTGAAAACTACGGCTGTCATGTGGAGAACCTAGGGTGCCTGGCTGTAACATGTAAGAATCCAGTAATATAGGGCCAGATCCTCAGCCTGTGTAGTCGTATCTCAATTGATTTCAGTGGAGCCTGGTTTACACTGTCTGGGGATATGACCATTCATCTCTCTCTAGACTTGTCACAGTAGACATGTATATCAAATGTATAAAGTCGTCATTTTTCATATCATTTTGGTGTAAATAATGAACACAAACAAAAGTTTTAAAAGTAGTTGGTATCCTGTGATCCTGACTTAAAATTTTGCTAGGCACGGGGCCGTTTCACTGATTTGTCAGTTAATAAAATCTGTCTTATTATAGCAATAGACTTTCTGTCTTAACCAAACATAATCAACTCCTCCCAACTAATCTGTACCAGGTTATACACCATTCATTTTGGTGTTCCATATACCAGGGAATCCATTTCCAAATGCTGCCTACAAACCACCCTTTCCTAGTGCCTGTTGTCTTGGTAATTTGAATACCTGGGTACTCACTGATTATTTGTGAAAGCCACTTGCAATGCTGACATTGTAGCATGCCTGATGTGTTTAATGTAAGATAACAGAAGCCCAAATATTTCTTTTTGTTCCTGGCTTTTCTGTTTACTTGTAGTGCCTGGAAGTCAGTGATTGTGAACTACTAAAAGCAGGTGTGGATTTTACTTTTGGTTTGGACTCTACCTTTGAGCTAGCTACTGAGACGTACAACACTGTACAGCATGGGACTGAAGAGCTCCAAAATTCAGTTCAGAAGTTTACCAATAAGACAGTATTCATGAACTTACACTTAGTGCACTAGATCTTGGCTGAATGATTTAAGGTCATTTTATTCATTGGAATTAATTTATTGCACGGACCATTTTAGATTTTTGTAGGAGAGTGTAGGCTGGTTGGTAAATCAGAATGAAATTATTGCTTTTTCCTTATTTGCACTGGAGCCTGGCCTGATTGATTTTGTTTTTGGAAACTTAAACATGGCAGAACAAAATGGGATTATTGAATGAATTGGCGATGAGAGTTAAGTGTTTACAATGAATTACTGTATTTGATTTTGAAAAACAAAATGTCCATGCTTGAAGGAACAGAATAATTAACTGAAGTGGGTTTGCTTTGATTTTCCTACTCAACATGTACTCTTATTCCTTACTCTGTAGAGAAACACTCTGCTGAACTTATTCACGTAAATCTGTTGATCCAATCCATAGACTGGCTCATTCAAATCTAAGTCTTGTCTACACAGTAATGTGCACTGCAGGGGTATGATTTCTAAACCACACTAACGTGTTGCTCGTTTATTGGTCTCTGTAGACCCTGCTGGTGTGCATTAAATGTTCACTAGTGAGCTTTCACAAACATACATAAAGTGCAGTAGGGAACATCTTATGCACACCAACAGGGTCTACATGGACCACTTAATGCACAGTATATTAGTGTGCTTTAGATATCACAGACCCATTGTGTGCATTGTACTACCATGCAGACAAGCCTTAAGAGTTGCATACTAGATTTGAATACTGCATAGAAATATCATGAGTTCTTAATGTTTGGAGGTTTTACAATGAGAACTGTATTGTATTTTACCTCCTTAGCTTTCATATTCTACTTTATCAATCATTTATGAAACATATGGAAAAGTCTCAGATTGGATCCATGGAGAATGTGAAAAGCTGTGTACTCTGGACTTATTCCTGATGCCATCTGATACACTGCACATTATCTTATGAAATCATCTCGAAACATTTACGTAGTCCTTATACCTGAGGAGAAAGCACCTGTTGATTTTAAGGCTCACACTGTTATCTGGTGTCTGTGTTTTCAGAAAAAGATTTGTGGATGATCATTATTTATCACTGTAGAAAGAACCTGAGAAAGTAAAGATAGGTACAGTGAGTAGTTAGCAAGCAGCTGACCTCCCCTTTTACCTTTTGTTCCATAAGGCAAATATTAATTAATCAATCTGATTGAAAGGAGTAAATACTCCTTTCAAACAGAGAAGTATGATTTTTTTGTCCTATAAATCTGAATCAAAGCATTAGTAACTCAAGTACAACAAACTAAATAGAAGGCGGTGATACAAATAGGGTGTTGAGCTCATCTATGCAAGGAGTAGCTATTTTAGGTAACATGGCTTTATGTATATTTACTGTGCAGTTATCTATTATAAATAGAGTTGGGTGGAAGTTTTTCAGCAACTAATAATCTCACCAAAAACACATTTTTCAGGGCACTGAAACTGTTCGTGAATCTAGGTAAAATTCAGCAAAAAGTTTAATCTGCAAAAAAGATTTTTAAAATGTCAAAACAACATTTTGAAAATAAAATGCCAATTTGACCTAAGTGAAATATTTCCATTTCTTGAATGAAACCAAATACATTTATTTTCAGGGTGGTTTTTTTTTTGTTTTATTTTATGTTTAGCCCTGAACTGAAAAATCAATTATTTGCTCAGCTCTAATGATAAGCTCACCTGTATAAGAAAACTATCATTAACTATATATCTTACTGTTGAAAAGGATGCAAATTAAATTTCCAGTAATGTTTTATTCCCTCTTCCTCAAAGGAACTTGTAGAGTACTACAAGCACCACTCTCTCAAAGAAGGTTTCCGAAGTTTGGATACGACTCTTCAGGTTCCATACAAGGAATCTGAAAATTCAGATGGACCAAGGAGTAATAAAGCAAGCAGTAACTGTGAGTATTATCATTGTTCATATTATTTGCTGTTATTTTAACTCCAAAAGCATAATGATATTTAAAACATCTTCATTTTGCATTTTTGACATGTAACCAATTAATATGGTAATGTGTTCAGCTAGGATTTTTCTACAGCTAAGCATAATCAGATCTGCCAACAGGTTTATGAACATGTATAGTGAGACTTCCTTGCTGCCAAACTTAAAATCAGGTTAGTGTTCAAAAATCTATTAGAAATGCACGTGAGAGATTTAATTTGGAGGCTGCCTAGTTTTTGCAGATGTTTACATAGGCGGCACTGTTTTCAGTTACATGTATAAATAAGTAACCATTTCTAATCTTGGATTGAGATTTAAATAGATTAGTCATCTACTACAACTGCATTTTTGTAAATTAGGGTTTCAGTAAAGACACACACACACACACAGTTTTTCAAGTACTATGTCATTTGTTGAATCATTTCATTTGGTTTTTATACCTATCTTTTAAGGCCATAATTTGCAAGCCTGTACAACGCTTCTAAAAGAATTTTCAAAATACATACCATATAAATATCTGTTAGAAGACTTCGTATTTTTGGAGTAAATAGCTACAATATGTGTAATTCTGCTCTTATGAACACGTAACATGTTCCATTTTAAAGGAAAGTCTATAAAACTGTTGTTGCCTTTTTAGAAGTTCAGTGCTATTTAAAACAACTGTTATGTGGTCTCTTGAAAATATTTAATTTTTCCCTGAAAGAATATTAGACTTCACAGCATTTCAGGCAATGGCCGTATCTTTGCACTGCACCAGATAAGAAGAAGAAAGTAAAAATTAATGATGACTTCGACAATATGAAGACTGCTGTGAATGAAGATACAGTCAAGCCCAGTGTCTTGTAGCAATGATTTTGACTATTCCATCATTTTCACTTACTAGATTTCTTCTTGAATTGTCACTTGTTTAGCTATACTCCATGGACATGCATATATAATTTCCAAGAGACTTTCTCATTTTTTTTCGGTAAAACAGGAGCATTAGGGGAATTTTAGGACACATTGTCTTCAGATTATTTTTCATCCATTTTCATTGTTTTTCTTTGTTTCTTTGTATCATCCTGTTTCCTCTTTTCTTTCTTCTCTTTTTTTCTTTCGTTGTTTCCTCTGGGTGTATACCGTGCAATTAAACACCTGTGACTGGCCTGTGTCAGCGGACTTTGGCTCAGGCTTTGGGGCTATAAAATTTCAGTGTAGACATTCAGGCTGGGGCTAAAACCTGAGCTCTGGGCTCCACCCACTTCCCCAAGCCCAAACATCTACACTTCAATTTTATAGCCCGGTAAGCCTGAGTCAGCTGATATGGGCCAGCCGCAGGTGTTTAGTGGAGACAAACTATGAGTTTTTTGAGTTTTCTCCCTCCTATTGTATCCTAGATTCTCTCAGGACTTCACACCGGTTCCTAGTTATTCTCTGTCCTTGTCTCTTTTCAAATGATCTCCCCCCCCCATTATCCTTTCTCCCTTCCTTTCCCCATCCCTCTCAATCTCTATCCTCTTTTCTCCTCACCCCTGTCTGGCATGGAGTGCCAGGGCATTGACTGGCAGGAGGAGTGTACCCTGCCTGCCTTACCTTTGTGTTTATTTTAGTTATTCTCCCAGAGGAGCAGAAAGGAAGCACTGCCTCTTCTTTCTTATACCAGTTGATAGGAGGGAGGCCCAGAAGCAGGCATCTGTATCACATGTAAGAGTATTAACGTATAGGAGAAATATCACAACCGTTGCAAATTCCTGCAGGATACAATATTTTATATAGTGCATATTTCACATCCTTCACTCCACTCCTGAAAAAAAATCTGCATTACAGGAGTTCAAAAGGGATTATATGGAAGAACAAGAGAAATGAATGCGGGGCACTTTCCACTTAAGAGGTTGGGCAGGCTTGGCTTTGTGCTATGTTGAAATTGGAACAATTTTTCACTACATTTGCTGGTGAAAACTGGAAAATTTCTCTGAGGCCAAATTGATGAAAAGGCTCTCTATTCTCAGATTCCCCATGTAAAACCTAATATATTACCACAGTGCTAAGAACAAAACCCAGATTGTTTGATCCTGGATGACACTTTGGTTAATGGATTTGAAGGTTGTTATAAATCTGATTGAGCTTTTCCTTCTGGACACTCCAGACTTTAGTGCTGGAACCAAACCATGAGTTTAGTGTTCTCTTGAGGCTCAGCAGAGTTTAGGCATTGTTTCTGACTTTGGGCCGCTAGGCGCACACTCCAGATACAGACACTATATCCGTCTTGGCAGGCTCTGAAAATAGCTCCAGCTGTCCCAGGCCTCACCAGTATGCTCTCAGAGTTCCACTGAAGCTGATTTACTGTTTCCCTTTTGGGGGACTATGTGACAGTGTAAGCAAGTAACACACAGACTCTGCAAAGGAATTACTAAACAAACACACTTTATTCTTAGACGGCACAAATGGTACAGATGATGGATAAACAACAAAACCTGCATACAAAACTCAACCTCACTTTGCTCACCACTCTCACAGTCCTTTGAGATTTGGTAAGTGACTTTTCAGGGTTCCAGGATTTTCCTCTCCCTTTTCTCCCCCTGCACAGCCTTATCTGCCGCTCTCACTCTCTTTCCCTCCCTTTGTACTGAATTGAGCCCTTTTTATGAAGTTGCAGTCCCCTTTATTAGGTGATCACTAGGAGCTGCTTCAAGTCCCTTTCTCAGGTGATCCACTGCTTGGTTACAAGGCCACTGGAGGAAAAGTGTTTCTCTGCCCCTCTCAAATACACGTCTACCCTGATATAGCGCTGTCCTCTGGAGCCTAAAACTCTTACCACGTTATATTGAACTTGCTTTGATCTGCCGGAGTGCGCAGCCCCTTCTCCCCCAGAGTGCTGCTTTACCACGTTATATCCGAATTTGTGTTATATCGGGTCGTGTTATATCGCGGTAGAGGTGTATTGTTGGCAGATCATCTGCAACTCATGCTTTTTAGTTTTACTGCTGCCCTGTTAGTTTTTTCCAAGTTGGCATTACCCTCATAGTTAGGGTATGTGAACCCTGCAGTGTTTGATATGCAAAGCAGTTAGAGAATTTGTTCTCTGGAATTTTGTTAGCAGGGATTGCAACTTAGGCCTGGTCTACACTACGTGTTTAAACTGATTTTAGCAGCGTTAAACAGATTTAACGCTGTATCCGTCCACACAACGAGGCCCTTTATATCGATATAAAGGGCTCTTAAAATCGGTTTCTGTACTCCTCCCCAACGAGAGGAGTAGCGCCAAAATTGGTATTACCATATCGGATATGGGTTAGTGTGGCCGCAAATCGACGGTATTGGCCTCCGGACGGTATCCCACAGTGCGCCATTGTGACCGCTCTGGACAGCAATCCGAACTCGGATGCAGTGGCCAGGTAGACAGGAAAAGCCGCGCGAACTTTTGAATTTCATTTCCTGTTTGCCCAGCGTGGAGCTCTGATCAGCACAGGTGGCGATGCAGTCCCAAATCCAAAAAGAGCTCCAGCATGGACCGTACGGGAGATACTGGATCTGATCGCTGTATGGGGAGACAAATCTGTTCTATCAGAGCTCCGTTACAGAAGACGAAATGCCAAAGCATTTGAAAAAAATCTCCAGGCTATGATACAGAGTCCACAGCACAGTGCTGTGTGACAAGCGTAATGGAAAGCCAAAGAATCAAATGGATGCTCATGGAGGGAGGGAGGGGGTACTGAGGACTCCTGCTATCCCACAGTTCCCAGCAGTCTCCGAAAAGCATTTGCATTCTTGGCTCCCAATGCCTGTAGGGTCAAATACATTGTCCGGGGTAGTTCAGGGTATAGTTTGTCAATTTACCCCCCCCCCCCCCGGGAAAGGAAAGGGAAAAAAATCGTTTCTTGACTTTTTTCAGTGTCACCCTATGTCTACTGAATGCTGCTGGTAGACGCGATGCTGCGGCAGTGAAGAGCAGTATCCGCTCCCCTCCCCTCTCCGGTGGCAGACAGTACAATATGACTGCTATCCGTCGTCATCATCAGCCCGTGAGTGCTCCTGGCTGGCCTCAGATGAGGCTGGCCGGGGGTGCCTGGGTAAAAATAGGAATGGCTCCCGGTCATTCCCAGTAGATGGTACGGAACGGCTGGTAACTGTCCACATCATAGCAACTGGGGGCTGAGCTCCATCAGCCCCCTCCCTTTCATGTGTAAAGAAAAGATTCTGTACTACCTGGACTATCATAGCAGCAGGATGCTGGGCTCCTCTCCCAGGCACCGCTTAATGTCCTGCCTGGACTAATAGCAGCTGGAGGCTGCCTCCCCCTCATTTTATCTCACTAACAACTCAGTGTTTCTTATTCCTGCATTCTTTATTACTTCATCACACAAATGGGGGGACACTGCAACGGTAGCCCAGGAGGGTTGGGGAGCAGGGAAGCAACAGATGCGGTTGCTGCAGGGGCACCCCCTAGAATGGCATGTAGTTCATCATTTTTGCGGGATCTGACACGGAGCAGCTGTGCTCTCTGGTTCTCTAGTACCTGCCCCATATTCTAGGCAGGACTGACTCTATTTTTAGATACAACATAAAGGAGGGAATGACCTGGGGAGTCATTCCCATTTTTGTCTTTGCGCCCCCGGCCGACCTCAGCCGTTGGCACCCATGACAGCAGCAAACAGTACAGAATGACAGATAACCATCATCTCATTGCCAATTTACAATGGCACAGCAGACGGTACAGAACAACTGATAACTGTCTCTGCTATCATGCAAAGGCAAATGAATGTTGCTGTGTAGCACTGCAGTACCGCCTCTGTCAGCGGCATCCAGTACACATACGGTGACAGTGACAAAAGGCAAAACAGGCTCCATGGTTGCCATGCTATGGCGTCTGCCAGGGCAATCCAGGGAAAAAGGGCGCGAAATGATTGTCTGCCATTGCTTTCCCGGAGGAAGGAATGAGTGATGACATTTACCCAGAACCACCCATGACAATGATTTTTGCCCCATCAGGCACTGGGATCTCAACCCAGAATTCCAAGGGGCGAAGGAAACTGCAGGAATTATGGGATAGCTACAGAATACCTACCCACAGTGCAATGCTCCAGAAATCGACGCTAGCCTCGGACCATGGACACACACCGCCGAATTAATGTGCTTAGTGTGGCCACGTGCACTCAACTTTATACAATCTGTTTTACAAAATCGGTTTATGTAAAATCAGAATAGTCCCGTAGTGTAGACATACCCTCAGAAGCAAACCAGCCACTGCAGATTTTTTGGACATTTGAGTTGAATTCACTTTATTCCCCAAGGGAATCTTCAATCAGCCAGTTCCTCTCTGACCACCTCCTGCTCTCCTTTGAAGGCATAGAAGGGATAGCTTTTGAGAGGGAGTCTGAATGGCAAACCTCCTTCCCCTCAATTTGTCAGTTTTCCAGCTGGGGGGTGCATAACCTGAGCCCCATGTTCACCAGATTTTCACAAGCACAGGCTGAGGCAATTAAATATGTCAAGCTCCCAACTTCAATCTGAGACTGAGTGGAGGTTTGAGAGAAACATTTTTCACTGCTCTGCTCATATGAACATCCGTTTTGGATTTTTTTTTTTTTTTTGGTAATAAATACATCTTCTCTAATGAGAAGTTTCATTTTTTTGTCCTTTGATACCTTCATAGTATTCGGTATGCATTGGGCAAAACTTCGTAACATTAGCAGAGAGAGACATTTCTGACTTGGAGCATTTTTTAGAAATTTAAGAAGCTCTACTGCAGACATTGCAAAAGTCCATCAAGTATTAATACCGAATGTCTTGAGAAATCCAAAGGCAGCTCCAAATCACCTACTTGTCTAAGATGATTGGAAAAAGGGTTTTATTTTAATGGTTTTATTTATTTCCCCTTTGAAGGTCAGAATATTAAATGGATGTTAGGTTCTCCTGTACTTTTTTGATATGACTTTCAATACAATTTCCATATTATTTCTTAGAATATGAGACAAAGGGTGATTTGAAAGCTGGCATGCTTGCGTCACAGTTCTCTCAATACTTGGTTGTTAGGACTGAATTATCATTTCATACCTAAAATTAAGTTGTCTTTTCACTTACTTCAGAAAATTGTCCAGTGGTTCTTTTTAATCTCCCAATGTCCCAGGACTTGTCTCCTCTTTTTAGATGTTCATTGCACACTTTCAGTAAGCATGAGGATACCTAGTCAACTATCAAATATGTCAAGACATCTAGATGTACTTTACTTTTTTCTTAGATGAATGTAAACAAACGAAGATGGGTTTTAGTGGTGTGGTATGTTCTTTGGTCCTAATTTTCAATAATGGCCATGTACTTTTTTGCTGGTAGAAAACATACTGCCACCCAAAGGACAGCAATTGGGTGACCAGCAACCTGCGTACTGTAAATGTGTTGGAGATTTAATTAATGTGTCCTTAACTCTTTGATTACCTGAGGATACATTACATTTATCCATCAGAGTGGGGGCTAGAATACTGGCTGCACAAGTTTAAGTTCCTGAGCCAAATTCTGCCTTTTGTGTGTGCTCAGAACTTCCACTGAACTGAATGTGAGTAGTATATATGGATCCAAACCATTATTTAGTCCTTAAAGGATACGAAACATGCATCTAATTCCCATTGATATTAATAGTTATCAGAGTAGAATGCTGTGATCCCTGCATGCATGGTGTGAGGTCCAGTTTAACAAGGTACTTAAGAACATGCCTAAGTTAAGCATGTGAATAGTCCTATGAATACCAGTAGCAATACTTATGTACTTGAACTTAGACACATGCTTAAGAACTTGGCTGAGTTAGGGCCAAAAGCATTTTAAAATGTATTAAGAAAAGAAACCACTTTATTTGTAAGAAAAAACAGTTTAAAATTCTTTTCTGCCAAACCCAAAATGGATTTGTTTTTTATTTTTTGTTTTTCAAAAATAATTGTGAAAAATGAAATCATAGATCTACATTTTCTACTTTTCACAGTCAATTTCCTTCCAGACTTCCTCAGTGAGGAACCGTAGTTTCCTTATTACCAATGACTTACATTATTTAAATATGAGTATTTCTATTTTTTGCCAATATTTCAACATTCTTTTGCTTCTCTCTTTTTCTCTTTCTTTCTCTAAGCCCCCTCTTTGTTCTGTGGGTTTTCTTTTATAACTTCTCCAGACTACAGCTTTGTTCCCCCTTCCTCCACTCCTTTCTGGTCAGGTACTGCTTACCGCTTTTATATTTCTTCTAAATTTGCTTCTGTTTGCAAATTCTTTCTGTGTGCAGCCAACTAGGGAAGGGACGAATCTACTTTTTCATTTCTTGACTAAATGCAGAATAGCAGCTAATGCTATACCCTGAAGACTGACTCCAAATCTCAGTAACTACTTAACATGATAAGCTATAAAGACAAGGTAATCAGAGGGTAGAAAATTGTTATTCTTGCAGTCCAATAAAATCAAACTCTTGTAAAATAAACTTTTAAAAGTATACATTACTTTAAGCAGAATTTGAATAGCCGCAGCAGATCTCAAATCGCCACTAGTTCACCATTCAGTAGTGGAATCCTATAGCAAGTATTATATTTTTTAATAGATGTATTCATACAAATATGCATACCTGAAAATTGCACTGTTCATGAATGAATCAAGTATTCGTCCCATCTCTACAGTAAACCATATTGTGGCAGTGACGTAAAATGCTGTTGCTAGAGTTCTGTTGTAGCAAATGTTAGATTTTGCACTACCATTGTTTCAGTTAATTTTACTCATCTGTTTGTCAAATGTACTCACATTTTCTTTATTCTCTTTTAACCTTCTCTTGCTTTGAAAATATAAAAACATTTTGAACTAACAGACTGTATAAAACGATTGAAATTTACAGCCATGCTAATCTCAATTCCAGCCACATTATGGCAAACTTGCACTCCATTAATAAACACCAGTAAGTAAGGATGCTGTTGTGACTTTTAAGCCACAGTTATGGTGGGGCTGCACCACTTTTCACCCAGTAATTTTGCCTGTGGCAGGCAAAAAGTCTCTGAGAACCGTGAAGGAGCATACACAACAGCGACTGCTACACCCTCTAAAAGAGTGCAGCATTTACTCTCCTTATGCTGGTTCACTTCCATTTATAGAGGGTGGATTATCTGGCCTAGGTAGCAAGGTTTTGGAATGGAAGTTGGCCCGTCTTCTACCCTTGTGCATAGCACTAGTCCCAACAGAGCCGTTTATGTTGGTAATTAGTAAGGATTAACTGCACTCTGTCTCCTCTACAAAAAGAAATCCCGACAATATCTGATGTAAAGCATGTCTTTGTAATAATTAACAGCAGCAATGGGGCATCAGGTAGTGTTAGGTAATTTAATCATGTCGGCTTGGATGGCATTTCATATTCTGGCAGATACCGTGTGTGACTCTTTGCGTTATTTATAAAATCATCTCTTTTTAAGACACCAAAAGAGTCTTCATTAAATTCACAACTAAATGATATAAATGAAAAACATGATCCCTAAATATTATGGGTGGGGTTTTCAAAAGCACCTTCAATGTTGACTTATCTCTGCTCCCAGTGGAAGTCAGTAGTAAAATTCTCATTAACGCCAGTGAGAGCAGAATTAAGCCAGCAATGTGTGAGCACTTTTGAAAATCCATGCTTGCATATGGGTGAGAACTGATGTACAGTTTTGTAAAATTAAGCAAATGTACATTGCTTGAAGACCCAGAGAACCCACTAGCCAAAACCAACCCTTATGGGGATAAAGCCTAAGTTAAGAGAAATACACAGTGTGAGATCAAGCTGGTTACAATTTGTATTAATGAGAAATTGACCCAAATGGAAGCAAAGGCAGAAATCTGACACAGACCAAAGTGTCGTAGTTCTCTGGGGCTACAAGCATTAGTGAGTTCTCTCTGGGTATGTCTATAGTGCAATTAAATACCCGGGGCTGGCTTGTGTCAGCTGACTAGAGCTTGCAACGAGGCTGTAAAACTATGCTGTAGATGTTCAAGCTCAGCCTGGAGTGCAGGCTCTGGGACCCTCCTAACTTGGAGGGTCCTAGAGCTTGGTGGGCTCCAGCCCAAGCCCAAACGTCTACACTGCAACTAAACAGCTCCTTAGCCTGAGCCCCAGGAGCCTGGCATGGGGCAGCTGCAGGTTTTTAATTGCCTCTTTCCTTTTTAAAATCTCCCCTACTGCTTGTTTCAATTCGTTCTTTCCTTATTTCTCTGATCCTCTCTCCCCTATCTCCAGATTCTGTCCTTCTCCTCTTACTTCCTTCTCACTTTCCCCTGTGCTCCCCACTTTGAAAAGGGTTTGAAATATTCTGCCCCCTTTTCCTCCCATTTCCCCAATATTTTACTGCCCCCTATTCCCTGCATTTCTCCTCTCCTTAGTTCTTTTCCTCCCTCAGTTCCCCTTTTCCCTTGTTCTCTTCTTTCTTATCTACTTTCTTTTGTTCCTCCTCCACATCTCCCCCAATGTACCGTGTCCCCTTGACCTCTCCCAAGTCCTATCCTCTTTCTAGAGTCCAGAGAGGCTCTCTGCTTTGCTTCCCTTCCCCTCCCCTCCCCCAATCATTTTCTAGTCCTTATAACCCCCAAATCAATGATCCCCTTCTACAAATAGTTACTGCTATTGCCATCCACCAAAATACTGACCCCAAATCAGTAAGTGCTACTAGTGCCCTCTTCCCCCACAAAATGTCTGTTACTGCCTCTGCTGCACCCCTTCTCCTGCCCCATCACCACTTATTCTTGCTGCCCAGTATGGTATTTGACGTAATATTGATGTAAATAGGAAAATAGTCATGGTATTGGACTTGCTAGAGTGTAAGTAGTAATATACTGTCCATGATTGTCTAGATTCTTCAGCATCTTCATATTGTGCACATAAAAAATATATCAAGCTGCTAATTCTCTTCTATATAATTTATTTATATCCTATAGGCATATTCTAAAAACTAACACTGAGTGTGAAGTTATAGTACACTACGATGTTGTGGAAATATAAGGTCATAATTCATTTTCAGACATGATTTGACTTTAGGTATTTCAGTTTTAATCATTGATGTGTGCACAGTTGTAATTATTTGAATGCACGGTATCCATTATGCAAAAGCTGCTGTTCATAGGAGGTCACAATAAATATCAAATAAAAGTATATGCAGCAAGGCTATCAAGTGGTTGATTTTTGTCGTAGCTGTTTAGATTTTCTAGTTTATATGCCGTGATTCGTATTTCCCTGAGTTAAACCAAAGAAGGCAGCTTGCTCTGATTCTTTCCTGTGAAATTTTGATTGCATTTTCAAAACTAGAATGTTAATAGCAATTCCTAAAACTCTTTGGGAAACTCTAGTAATAATGTGTTTGCTCTCTTGTTCTCTGAATTATGACAAAGAGAATGGTTTTGATGATTCCTCCAACTCACCGTTGTTGGCCATACTCCAAATACACCTAGGACTTTTTAAATAGAGATTTTAGTGTGTTCATCTCCCTAGCTCCCTTTGTAAGGAGCTAGTCAGAACTAATGGGAGTCCACTTCTATCTGCAGCAGCTGTTCACTCATAGAACCAGTTGCAAAGGGAAATTGCCTTTATTGGAAAACACTGTTTGGATGCCCCTTTGCATATCTTAGGCGTCCACCTTTGCCAGTTGCTGGTCTAACCTCTGAATCTAACGCATTAGCCAGTGTATATTTTTTCTAATATACCGAAATTATAGATCTCACCCTGCAAGGTGCTGAGAACTTTTACCTCCTAATGGGAAATGACAGGATTGGATTCTATAAGATTTCATAAAAGGATTATCAGTTTGCTACAATTAAAGCCATTTTTTAACTGAACATATTAGAGACATGCAGTTTTTGCACTTATATCATTTAGAAATGTTTGAAGTAATTTTTATATCAGTTTAAAAGATTTAAGCCCCAGTTCAGCAAGGTGGTTTAAGTCGGTGCATCACTGTAAACCTTTAAGTGTTGATTTTGTTGGGACACCTCACATGCTTAGACTTATGCTAATATTTAGGACTTTGCTGAATCAAGGCATTTTTGCTTTGTGGTAAAATTTTGTGAGCCAGGTTCAACTGACTATTTTTGATGTTTGATTTACAGTGTAATCCCCAGAAAAATGGTGGTTTATGTGATCCAGCGGCCATGCAACAGATAACCCAAACTGTAGAAATGCATTTCTTTTTTGCTGTTAGTTGGAAGGAGTTGGTCTACAGCAGCAGTTCTCAAACTGTGGGTCAGGACCCCAAAGTGGGTCACGACCTCATTTTAATGGGGTCACCAGAGCCGGCTTAGGCTTGCCCAAACTGTAGAAATTCATTCCACCACCTACTCCCCCGGCCAACTACATAAAATCCTCCAACCTTGTGTTGAATTGACCTTTAAAGAAGGCTTCTTGATTTCTTTGGGTGGTTACTTTTACATTTACATAAAATTGTTGCCAGCTTATTTTGTAATGGAATCATTGCTATACATTTTACAGTATTGACTTAATTGATTAGTCTGCAATTAACAGATCATAATAACAGTGATTTCCTGTGTTCAATTTCAGTGCTAAGTCCGAAAGCAATAGGCATAGCCATTGCCCGCTATGACTTCTGTGCAAGAGACATGAGAGAACTGTCCTTACTGAAAGGTGATGTGGTAAAAATTTACACAAAGATGAGTGCTAATGGCTGGTGGAGAGGTGAAGTAAATGGAAGGGTAGGTTTTTCTTTTATTTGGCATCATTTTATACTTATCTCCTTGGTAAGTCTTTTAAACAGAGTCTTCAGACATAAACCTTTTTCACGTATTTTCTCTCACAGTATATCTGACACATCATCAGCTCTGTTTCAGACAATCCAGACAGTATGCTTGATCACCTTTCCCAGAGTCTAAATGAACTAGGGTCATGGATGAGCACTAACTGACTGATGTCCAGAGTGGATAAGACGGTTTGTTTGGTGGGGGAAATAGCAGAGGTTATAACCCTTAGCAGCAAAACATCAGGGTCTTGTTGGATCCCTGGTTGCTTCTTGGTTTCCAGCTAGCAGCAAAGGCAAGGAGTGCATTTTACTATCTTTCCTTTTGGATGTGCATTTCACCACTGCCTTCCATACCTTTGTCAGCATAAGACTGGATTGCTGCAATAGGATTTACATTAGGTTACACCTGAAAAGCACTCAGAAACTTCAGCTAGTATAAAATGTGGCAAGAGGCTTATGTAGCAGTGATTTTTAGAGGGAGCATGTTACATCTGTGCTTGGAGATTTGTGCAAGTTGCTGGTAGTTCCCAGGTACAATTCAAAGTGTTAGTTTTGTCATAGAAGCCCTAAACTTTAGGTTGCTACCACTGTGCTCATGTAATACCTCTGCAGTGGAGATATAAATGGAGGTACTCAAGGTCATGGTTTAAATGGGAAGAGAATAGTGGCAGGGCCAGGGCATGCTGTAAGGCTCACCTGTTTCTCCAGCTTTTGGTAAGGGAGGGTGGATGTGGGTTGGATGGTGATTGGAAGTGAAAGTTAGTCCTGTGGAATAGGGTGGGGAGAATGCTGGGATTTTGTGTTTTACATTATTTGAGGTTTTTTTTTTCTTTTGTACATTTTCCTAGAGCATGAGACAAGCCCATTTTAAAAAAGAAATAAGCATATAGATTGGAAGCAATATAGAAACCTAAACTATTTTTGATGGTCCTGTGTACTGTGTGAAATAAGTTGATGATCTCATTCCAGGTGTTAATGGACAGATAGCCACATCCTAAAGAAAAACATTAGGAACTGGCATTCTGTTTGATAGTCTCAGCAAGATAGGCTTTGGGACTTGAGTTCTCTTCTTTCTCTAGAAATAGTTCATCCAAAACAGGGTACATTGACAGGGCAGCATGAAGTAGCCTGCCCTTGTATTGCACTCTGCTATAGATATAGGACTTCACTCTCCAAGGTTAATGGTCTGGTTTCTTTCATGAGCAATACAGTAACTTAGTAACAATGCAGTATAAATGAAAAACTTCGGGCTCTGCTCTGCAATTCTTTCTCATTTAAAATGACTCCTGACTCCATTGAGACTTGAGTGCGTGTAAGGACAAGAAAATCAGTTCCTATTTAATTTAGGCAAATAATGGTAATGGGGACTTGTGAGCCTGATGGTAGCTTTGCAGAATACTTAGATGTCCTTCACCTCCAAAAGAGGAAATAGCAGCTGCCTGCTTCTAGTAAAACTCCTTGTTTCTGCTCTTACTCTTCTTCTTCCATGTTTTAGTGCTTTGGAGCACAGTCACAGCTAGTGGGTTAGTTCTGATCTTCCAAAAAGAGGTTTTAATGTCTAGTGCTGCAATCTCCAAATCATGGGATCAATAATTTGCATCACTTGGTTGAGAGGTGTTATTCTAACTAAGTGCTGTAGTGGCTCAATCACGTTTCTTTATAATTTTGTGTCCTCTTGTTACTAAACAGAACCATTATAGTTTTGCCTAGGCAGGCCTTTCAAAGAACTGTCCTGTGTCATTAGCATCTTATGTATTATTTTTCTTCTGCTTTTGCCTTTTTTAGGTGGGCTGGTTTCCATCAACCTATGTTGAAGAAGATGAATGAATTGAACATTTACTTTGCACTGTTGACCAGAAATTTCAGGGACTGTGGAATACAACAATCTGCAAAGCATTATTAGTCTTGTTAAGTATTTCAAAAGCAGCGTTTTCTGTCTGTCCAAACCCTCCAGTCTTGTTGGAATTTCTACAGAAATTTGTGCTGACAGATTAATGGTTTGCCCAGAGCTATGCAAGAAACAGCCTGCCAGTTTGCCATCATCAGGGACCAGTATAAAGCCCAAACCTCCCCTTCCCAGAAGATCCTTGCAAAACAGATTTTTTTATGCTGCTTTTCACGCGGTGGTACACAGCAAATGCTACCTATTGGTAAATGTTTAATAAATCTTTTTTTCTAGTAGCTAACATCTGTGATGGTAGAAGGAGGAGATGAAAGCTTATTACTCCTTATCACTGCATACAGAAAAAGGAAAGTTCAGTCATGCCAGTGGGCATGAAGTAAAGTCAGTATTACCTGTCTTGGAACATCAAGCAGTGTTACTTATCACAAGACAAACAGTTGTGCACTCATCAAACCATTCTGAGAAAAATAGAAATGTAGTAAACATTAATAGCCTTCTCTTCCAAGGTACATGTGTGGGATGATTATAACTGACTTGAAGTCCTGCCTAAATTTTCAAACAATTTGTTTTTATGATTGCAGTTTTAAAAAGTGGCATGTTACTTACTGTGGTTCTGCTAGAAAAAAATGACTGTAAAAATGAGATTGTGGTGTTCTCTTTTTGTTTTGTTGTGCACTCCAGAGCTAATTCAGTTTAAAAATAAGCAACTAGGAATCTTAAAGACAAAATGTGTTCTTCATAGCTCATATATCATCAGTAGTTTAAACATTTTGTAGGTCATGTTCTGCCTATAATGTGGCAAATTTGGCTTTGCAGTAGGAATGTAGTTAACAGTTCGTTTCCTGTGTGAGCAAAACAGAAACCTGCTCACTGTCCCATAAGTGTATTGGCTCTGCAGGGCTGAAAGAATTAAATAGTAATAAAAATATATTTTTGGAGCAAAGCAAGGAGATTTCACCCTAAATACACTCAGGAACCGATCTACTGGGAAAGAAGGTATCATTTTTAAGGGTAGTACTGCACTTTGTATCTTAAACGACTGGCACCTTTGTATTTTGGTTTTGGAAGCTTTCTACATCAGGTCTCCATGAAGGACTTTTTCTCTTTCCCTTGGTAGCAAATAGGAGCATGTATCATCCAGTGTATACCTTCTTGGTCATTGGCGCATAGTAAAAGAACCTCTTACAGATTTTTTTTTTTCCTGTTGCCTGCCTTCCTGTTTTTCAGGACACTAACCCTGATTGTTACTTCTCTCCCAGAGTGGCACTGATATTATGGCAATGCAGTGGTATGGACTGTTCCTTTCACAATGTAATGCATAAGTGTCTATTATCCTTAGAAAAAGAGCCCCCAAGTTAGCATGAAAACCTGTAACCTTGGTGTCAGGCCTGAGCAAGTGATATCTCTCCTTTGAGTGTCAGAATTTTAATGAAGTTTGAAAGTCCTGGTTCACAGAAGAAAAAGGTGAAACAAGTGTTAGTGGTGATGTTGTACAGGTGTGAATATACAATTGTTAATATTTAGCTAATCTCTTACCTGTAAAATTTGGGCTTAACAAAATGTTCCTGCATATATAAAATTCTGAACTGCATTTTTCCCGTGTGAGACACTCTCCTCCTTCCAGTATAAAACGCAGGAGAATCCATTCCCACAATGTGCACACAGACCAGCAATACAGCCCCTTTGCAACTGCTATCCACCCCTATAGATTAAATAATATCCAGTGATCCTCCACAGAATGAGCACATACCCCAACTCCCCTCCCTTGGGCTGCTCCCTCCCTCCCCTGTGGTCCCCACTTTTATGCTGGCCTATTTTTGGCCAGCACAGACATCCCATTCACATCAGGGGGGGTTGCAGAGATACACACATACCTGTGCAGCCATTCCTTCCACACACTTGCATCCTGCAGGCAACCCCTTTGCAGGGCCAAGTGGTGCAGCGAGCCTCTCAGAAATTCTCCACATATGGGTGAATTTTAACCTTAGGGATGAATCTCTGCCAAAGTAGCATAGTTTCAGGGAGTTTACCTCAAAATTATGTAACTGTGATTGAGTTGAATACATTTGATGGAACTGATTTAGAGCATTTGTAAATGTGTAAATTATTCTTAAAGGATATTTTATAAAGTGATCTGTACAGCAGTTTAGACTTGGGTATGTGTCTGGTTATATTTTGCCATGCATTATTATGTGTTGTGGGCCTGATCCTATACTCCTTAAGTGGACAACACTGGTTCTTTGGCAGCTTTGCCTGCTCTAGGGGTAAAGGAATAGGCTCTAGCTCTGTGAAATGTTTTGTACTTAGCTATTAGCATATAGTTCTTGTATGAGGAGAAACAGTTTAATTCAATACAGATTAAGAAACACATCTGTTATGTTCAGTAACCTAGGGTTTTTTTAACATTATTTTGATAAGTAGACTTGTTACCCTAAATTTGTTGTGTGCTTTTTAGCAACTCAGGGGTCCAGCAATTTACCTTGGAGAAGAATTAAAGTAATACTTAAACACTTTTTCATAGAATTCATACTGTACATCTTTGTTGTCTCTGTTTAATGCCCTGTATGAATGAGTTAAACGCCGCATCTTAAACTATATTTCTAATACCAAAGACTTATGTAACTATTCCAGAGCCGCTCCTTCTCAACATGCTTTCTTTTGCCTGTATGGAGACCTTGCTGTCATGCAATGACGTAGAACAGTACTTTAATTTGTAATATTTTGTACATATGTGAATATAATAAACTGGTTAATTTCTTGTTTAAATTCACATGTCGGAATTCATACTTGGTAGTGTAAAGGCATGGTCTGGCTCCTGTGTGGCTTTTTAAATAATTGCTGTTACTAGCCGGAATTGTTAATGGTCTGTTTATCAAACCCATACTTGTATAAACCTTGTTTATATGTAAGATTGTGTTGTCATTATATATAGGTCAGTATATCCTTCCTTCCTTTGAGGATTTCTTCTTAGACTAATGTCCCTTGTGCCATATCCCGAATAGCTTTGTATACGGATGGATGGATACTCAGAATCAGCTAATATATTGCTGTTACTTGTTCATTTGTATATTTTCCTCTATCTAAACCTGCACTTGTAATTTCTTGCCTGACCATATACTTTTAAAAGAGATTCCTCTTGTCCATCTTGTTTTATAGATGTGCCCATCCTCCTCCTCTTTCTCCATCCGTCAGTGCTTAGACACACACGCACATGCATTCAAGTTAACTTGAGATCAAGTCTGAAAATATGCTGTGTGCATAATTTCTTGGGCTGCTAAACTATCTTTTTATAATGTACCCTGTTCACGTAAAGTTTTGAAAATATAACCCTTTATTTACAAACAGAATAATTACTGTGCCAATTTATTAATGTAGCCAGTTCAGTGATAACACAATTCAAACATGGCTTTACCGTGTCACTTCTGCTTTTCAGTAACAAAGCTTTTCTTTGTGGAGCCACTTTTATGATAATCATTAAACTTAATGAGGCATTTACACATCTCTACAGATGGAAGGCATAATTTTCCTGTCATATCATATATCTAAGAGTCACACCTAACTTGAAAGACACAGAATGCATTTCAATTAAATTCTGCTCTTAACATCTCTCTCTCTCTCTCTCTCTCTCTCACACACACACACACACACACACACACACACACACACACACACACGTACGTCCCTTTCACTTATATGAGAGAGAAGAAAGGCGTGCCCTCTGCTGAGTAAGAAATTAAGAGAAACTGTTGTAATTGATCTGTAAGGGCTGTTCATGATGGGGTTCTGAATGCCACAGTTTGCTTTGTAGGAATTAGAACTGAACCAGCCACTGAATCTTGATTTGGAGGTTGAAGTTAGACAAATTCCTTCATGGAAAATCACTCTCGCCAAGATCAGTCTTTCCTATACCCCAAAACAAGCTCTAAATCTCCTCCAAAAATAAGGTGAGGTGGGGTTCCTAGGGCTTGTTCAGGATATGGGCGGGGGGGAGAGAGGTGTGCCACTTGGAAGGGAGGTTGCTGGCTTAACATTGTGGGCTTTTTCTTTGTGCAAACATTCTCTGCCTATGTTTGTGGAACACATGCAACCTCAGACTCAAGCTTGGTTTAAGTTCAGTGCAAATGTTTTGCATGTCTCTGGTTTCCATTGATATTGTCACCAATGGTATTTTGCAGTCAAGCTGCAATTGCAGTTTTAATGACTGCAGTAACCCAGGGCTCTTTCACACCCAGCTGCATGTGTTACATTCATACTGCAGCACATTCATGGTTGTGGCTTTGGTGCACACTATGCCCACTCAGAGATTCACATTGATGTTGAACATAGAATTCAGATTCTCCTGCCCTGAAAGCACTGGCTCCTCCCACTTGAGCTAAAGATGAATCACAGCAGGCTAGGGTTTATGACACACAGCTAAGTAGTTCTAATTCTATCTTTTAGAAAGCAGTGATCTGTATCATATGCGTGCATGCACACACACTGTTTTTAGCCAGTTTATTCTGATCCTGTTGAAGGATACTTACTAACAGAAAACAGTATTTTTGGTGATATTGGACAGATGCTATCTGCACACCTTGTGCAGATAACTTTAGCATGAGGGGTGAATTAGATGACTTCTTGAGGTACCTTTAGCCCTACATTTCTCTGATTCTTTGATTGTTTTTTAAAGCACTGTTGGGATACAATGATGGTGCAAACTGGGTAAGCAAATTCAACATTGCTTCATCTGCTTACAGCATCGAATCTTAGAATCTGTTTTATTATGAGAACAAATGTTAATCTGTCCTGTAGTACTCCTTGAAAAGGGCCACAGAATTTTAAACATTTATCTGAATTTCCACTAGTGATCGGTAGCTGGTGGGTCACTTTAACATCACAGCCAAAAGCTTTATGAAGCTATTGATAAAGAATATATATTTTTCACAATATGTTGAAATTTGTAATTCCACAACAGAATATACAAAGAATTAAGCATCAGCATTCCAAATGCAGAAGTCTGATTCATTGCATATCTCAGCAACTTTCTTTTCAAGAGCTAGGAGCTATTTGTTTTTATAGCAAATTAGATTTGGGTTTTTAATTTAGTTTTATAATTCCTGATTCACTGTACAGTATGCCACCCATTCATTATAAGGATGTCTGCTGCTTACTCTGAATATATTAGATTTTATTTAGTAAAAGAACCCTCCTGAAATGTTTGAGACATCTGTTTCCTTCGCTTGTTTTGACTACAATTTTAATCTTGTGCTTTTGAAAGCTAGCTATGTAGTTACTTTAAAATGTTGCAGTTTAACCTTCAGTAAATTCCTAGTTAGAACAAATGACAGGTTAGGAGGTGGCTATTTGCTAAAAGGGTTGTTTGCGTCTTTCAAAAATCAGGTTTTGCTAAAATTGCTATGGCAAAATGTAGCTCTAGAGAGGACTGAAATTGTCTGAAAAGAAACAGGGAACCAGGAAACAAGAAGACCAAAGTTGATAGCAGGCCATGTGTGTTGTAATCCTACAGTCTGATGTGTAAAGTTTCACGTTAATACTATTTCTTACCCTGGACAACTTTTTAAAAACTATTGTCCAATATATCAGATGCCTGTGCTAGCTTTGCCTTTGAACCAGATATTGTTTATTGCAGGGGTGGCCAACCTGAGCCTGAGAACATTGCCAAAGAGCCACAGTAATACATCAGCAGCCCACCATTAGCTCCCCCACTCTGCTCCCGGTGTCTCCCGCCCACCGGAAGCCCCGCCGATCAGCACCTCCCACTCCCTCCCCACACCTTCCGATCAACTATGTCGTGGCGTGCAGGAGGCTCAGAGGGGGGAGTGAGTGCACTGCAGGCTTAGGGCTGGTCCACACTACAGGGGGAAATCGATCTTAGATACGCAACTTCAGCTACGTGAATAACGTAGCTGAAGTCGAATATCTATGATCGGATTACTCACCCGTCCTCACCACGCGGGATCAATGTTCGCGGCTCTCCCTGTCGATTCCGGAACTCAGTTGGGGTTGATGGAGTTCCGGAATCGATATAAGTGCGCTCGGGGATCGATATATCGCGTCTAGATGAGACGCGATATATTGATCCCCGAGCAATCGATTTTAACCCACCGATATGGCGGGTAGTCTGGACGTAGCCTCAGGGGAGGCAGCAGGAAGGGGTGGAATGGGGGCAGGGCCTGTGGCAGAGCCAGGGGTTGAGCAGTGAGCACCCCCAGGCACATTGGAAAGTTAGCGCCTGTAGCTCCAGCCCTGGAGCCACAAATTAACTTCTGAAGAGCTGCATATGGCTCCAGAGCCACAGGTTGGCCACCCCTTCTTTAATGCTTCAGCAATCTGAAACCTTCACTAATGCAGATACTATAATTAACTGGCTTTGGGGAATACTGGGCCTGATCCTAGATGCTTTTGTTTGCTTGTAACCTTTAAGCTGAACCCCCAAGAAAGCTATTTTGGGTGCTTAATTTTTGGAATTGCTCTTTTAAAATCTAGCAAAAGCCTATGTTCCAGACGTGGGGGCCATGATAAATAAATTCATTAATAAGCATTCCAGTGATTGAGACCTAGTGTTGCAGCAGTTGCTCTTTGCTGAGAGGGCTGTACCACACCCCAGTTTGGGATTTTCACCCTGTTAACTCGTTTATGGCCCCGAAGTTAAGGGGCCATTACAGCTGGTGAGCAGCAATGGGAGGGGGTTACATCTTCTCCAGGAATTAACATTTTGGACTTTGTAAGCAACCTGCAAAACACCCTCAAAGACTCTCTAGCCCTTGCTCAAGAAAACCTACAGGATGCTCAACAAGAGCAAAAGACCTGGTATGATAGACATGCCAGAGAGCATTCCTTCAAAGTATGTGACCAAGTCATGGTCCTGAAAGCGCTTCAGGCCAATAAGATGGAAGCATCGTGGGAAAGGCCATTTATGGTCTGAGAGCACCTGGGTAATATTAATTACCTCATAGCGTTCCCATACCCTACCCTAAAACCTAAAGTATACCATGTTAATTCTCTAAAGCCCTTTTATTCCTGAGAAACCAAGGTTCTCCAGTTTACAGCCCAGGAGAAAGACAACACTGAGTGGTCTGAAGAAGTCTACTATGAAGGAAAAAGCAACAGTGGCATAGAAGAGGTAAGCCTTTCCATGACCCTTGGGTGTAAGCAGCGACAGCAAATCCAGGACCTGTGCAACAGCTTTGTGCCAGTGTTTTCAGCCACCCCAGGACGGACAGAACGGGCATACCACTCCATTGACACAGCTTTCTCAGCAAAAAGCTTTCTGACAGGGAAAGCCACTGGTCAGTCTCAGAAAAAGAACGTTATGTCATTGTGTATGCTCTGGAGAAGCTACGCCCATACATTTGGGGACGACGGCTCCACCTGCAGACTGACCATGCTGCACTGAAGTGGCTTCACTCAGTCAAAGAAACTAACAAAAAACTTCTTTGGTGGAGTTAACTCTTCAAGACTTTGATTTTGAAATACAACATGTTTCAGGAGCCTCTAACAAAGTGGCTATTGCACTCTCCCGAGAAGGTTTCCCAGAATCAGCCAGGTAAAAATGTCCCTGTATTCTAAGTCATTGTAGTCCTTAAAATGTAGAAAGTTCTGTTTAGTTTTTCATGTAATAGTGAAATTAGAAGTGCATGTATCTTATTAACTCTGTTTTCTAAACCTCCAGGAAAAAATCCAAGCCAGTGTGGACCTGACCTAAACCAGGCTGGCCAGCATTGTCTATGATTTGAGGGGCATGTGATAAATGAAGGGAGAAGAGGGGAGCTTCCTGTTATGGACACCCAGCCAGCCAGTTCACTATAAAGTCCTTCTTGGTGGTTGCTTGCTTTACCTGTAAATGGTTAAAAAGTTCCTCAGGTAAAGAAAAGGGAGTGGGCACCTGACCAGAAGAGCCAATAGGAAGACTAGAACTTTTTTAAGTGGGGGAAAAAAGGTTTCCCTTTGTCTCTCTGTTGTTCTCTCTGGACTGAAGAGACGTGAGCAGCTGGAATTCTGTGTAAAGTTTAGACTAGGTATGAAAATCCACCGTCCATACCTAGAAGAATTCACTGGGACAGGGAAAGTTTAGATAGATGCAATTAGGGTTATTTCTTTTATTTTCTGTAAGGCTTGTGGATTCCTCTGTGCTAACCCCAGATGCTTTTGTTTGCGTGTAACCTTTACGCTGAACCCCCAAGAAATCTATTTTGGGTGCTTAATTTTTGGAATTGCTCTTTTAAAATCCAGCAAAAGCTTAAGTTCCAGATGTATTTTCTTTCTTTTTGTTTTTAATAAAATTTACCTTTTTAAAGGACAGGATTGGATAATTTGGTGTCCTAAGAGGTATGTGCACATGTTTAAATTAGCTGGAGGAATCAGCTAATTTCCTTTGTTTCCTTTCTCAGCTCTTCTCCAAATGGGGGGGAGAGGGGGCTTGAGGGTATCCCCACAGGAAGGAATTCTGAAGTGCGCCTTCCTGGGTTTCAAAAAAGGGGTTTTGCATTTGGGTGGTGGCAGCGTTTACCAAGCCAAGGTCAGAGAGAAGCTGTAACCTTGGGAATTTAAAACAAGCCAGGAGTGACCAGTATTAATTTTTAAAATCCTTGTGGGCCCCCACCTTCTGCACTCGAAGTGGCAGAGTGGGGAATCAGCCTTGACAATATTCTTGAACATTATACTGCCATTGGCCCTGTAGCCAGTCAGTATTATTATTATTTGTATTGCGCTAGTATCTAGAGCCCCAGCCCCATTGTGCCAGGTCCTGTATAAAAACAACTCTTTCCTCCTCCTATTTGCTTTCCCAGACATTTCTGTCTTCCACCTTCCTGGCTGTATGTGAATCTTCCCCTTTTGCTTCTCTAGCCCATTTCCCCTTTCCCCCATTAGTCATATATAACATTTATATCCAGAGACCCCAGTCATGAGCTGGGCACCATACAAACACTTGGACCTTATCTAAATGGAGAGTTAGTGCGCAGCAAGCGAGGGTGTCAATCTACAGCACAGTAGCCTGCCACACACTGGCTCTGGTAACCCCATCTACTGCACACTAAAAGTTCCTTAGTGCATTTTGATCTATTCCTGTCAAGGAGCAGAAGGGAACTTTTAGTGAATGGTAGCTGATCTACATGGCCAATAAATGCATGGCAGGCTAGTCACAAAGGGCTTATCTATAGAAAGAATTAGTGTGCAGCAAGCTGGAGTGTAAATCTTACAAGGCTGCCGTGTAGATTTACACTCCAGCTTGCTACACATTAACTCTTTCTATAGATAAGCCCTTTCTAAAAGGGAGTTCTTGCCAATCGAGCTTACATCCTGCTTCCTTGTTGCTTTCCTTTCTTTCTCCTACCTCCCTTGCTCTGTTCCTCCCCATTACTTAAGATAAACTGTGTAGCGCCAGAGGGAAAGATTTCTCCTAAGAAGGAAATGTAGAACTATTGTTAAATGTCAGAGAAGGATAAATACATTTTAAAGTGAATCAAGATCTCTGAGAGCCTGGCATGAGATCTACAGTGTCTGGTACTGCAGGTCAAGCAGTGACCATGAACTCTAATGAGGGTAACACATAAGGCTAGATTGTGTGTCAGGGGCACCCAGCCCACAGTAACAAGCAGCATGTAACTGAGCTATCCTAGGGGCGGTGCAGAGCAGAAACTGTGACCCAGGATGCCATGATCCTTTCCCACCATCACTTTGCTCTAGGCAGGTAGTAATGTGCCACTCATCTATCCCATGGGAATTAGGGGTGGGAAGAGAGAGACAATGCTCTGCCTATTCCTTAGCTGCCTTCTTCAGGAGGCTGGAGTGCAAGTGGATGTGCATCTCCCGTTAAGTTCCAGGTAGTAAGCACAGTCGAGTTAAGGGTTTTTTACTCCCCTGTGCAGACATGCACTCTGTTTCAGAATTTTACTCATGGATTTCTGAATGCCTTACATAATTGCTTTCCGTAATTAAGCTGTAGCTTCACTAGACCAGGAAAGGCTCTCAAGTTCAAGGATTAAACTTTTTGAAATTGTATGGTTCTTCTTCGAGTGATTGCTCATATCCATTCCAGTTAGGTGTGTACGCGCCGCGCGTGCACATTCGTCGGAAAACTTTTACCCTAGCAACTCAGTGGGCCGGCAGGTCGCCCCCTAGAGTGGCGCCACCATGGCGCTCCATATATACTCCTGCCGGCCCACCCGCTCCTCAGTTCCTTCTTACCGCCCGTGTCGGTCGTTGGAACAGTGGAGCGCGGCTTAGCTGACCTCCACTTCCCTAGCTACTCGTTTTCTCGTATATAGTTATGCAGTTATAACCCTTTTATATATATATTTGTATGGTTATACGGGTTTTCTTTGCTAACATGGTTAGTTTAGTTAGCGGGGTTCAGGAAGTAGCCCCTTCCATGAGCCCAGTGCCGGAGCCATGCATGGCTCACCGGGTTTTAAAAGGGGCCCGGCCTGCCAGAAGCCGCGGCCGAAGAGAGATCTACATGACTCCTGTTTGAAGTGCCTCAGGGAATCACACTTGTCAGATAAGTCCCCCATTTGCAAGGCTTTTAAGCCGAGAACAAAAAGGTGCGGGACTTTCACTTACCCCTCCACCTTGGGCGCCGAGCGATGTTCAAGCGGCGGGCAGAAGCACCTCCTCGGCACCGGACCCCGCCGGTACTACCAAGGCTTTTCGGCACCGACCGTCGCCGGCACCGATGTCGACTCGGCACCGCTCCCTTCTTCCGAAGTCGAGAGAGCCTACGATTCCTGCTGGTGCCTGGCGGCTCCCCGGCACACGCAGTGGTTGAGCCCCCTGCTCCCGCTGCTTCCGTGCCACCTGCATCGCAGCCAGAGAGCTCGCCTAAGTTGCGTTACCCGGCACCGACACCTGCAGAGGCTCCGATGACTTCGGCACCGTCGGTTCCAGTCCCACAGGACCACTGAATCCGGTGCCTGGCAGCTCCCCGGCTCGCGCCGTGGTAGAGCTTACTGCTCCTGCTGCTTCTGTGCCAACTGCACCACAGCTAGAGAGCTCGTCTAAGATGGTTCGCCCGGCACCGACGACATCGGCACCGTCGATCCCGGTCCCACGAGGGCCGTAGAATCCGGTGCCTGACGGCTCCCCGGCGCGCGCCGTGGTTGAGCTACTGCTCCTGCTGCTTCCGTGCCAGCGGCACCGCAGCCAGAGAGCTCGTCTAAGTCGGATCGCCCGGCGCCGACACCTGCTACGGCACCGATGACGTCGACACCGTCGATCCCGGTCCCACAAGGGCCGTAGAATCCGGTGCCTGACGGCTCCCCGGCACGCGCCGTGGTTGAGCGTATTGCTCCTGCTGCTTCCGTGCCAGCGGCACCGCAGCCAGAGGGCTCGTCTAAGTCGGATCACCCGGCACCGGCACCTGCTGCGGCACCGATGACGTCGGCACCGTCGATCCCGGTCCCACAAGGGCCGTAGAATCCGGTGCCTGACGGCTCCCCGGCACGCGCCGTGGTTGAGCTACTGCTCCTGCTGCTTCTGTGTCAACGGCACTGCAGCCAGAGAGCTCGTCTACGTCGGATCGCCCGGCACCGACACCTGCTGCGGCACCGATGACGTCGGCACCGTCGATCCCCGGTCCCGCAAGGGCCGTAGAATCCGGTGCCTGATGGCTCCCCGGCACGCGCCGTGGTTGAGCTAATGCTCCGGCTGCTTCCGTGCCAACGGCACCGCAGCCAGAGGGCTAGTCTAAGTCGGATCGCCCGGCACCGACACCTGCTGCGGCACCGATTACGTCGGCACCGTCGATCCCGGTCCCGCAAGGGCCGTAGAATCCGGTGCCTGACGGCTCCCCGGCACGCGCCGTGGTTGAGCTACTGCTCCGGCTGCTTCCATGCCAACGGCACCGCAGCCAGAGGGCTAGTCTAAGTCGGATTGCCCGGCACCGATGACTCTGAGGCACCGACAACATCGGCACCGTTGACGTCGGCACCGTCGATCCCGGTCCCACAAGGGCTATCGAATCCGGTGCCCGACGGCTCCCCGGCACGCGCCGTGGTTGAGCGTATTACTCCCGCTGCTTCCGTGCTGACGGCACCGCAGCCAGTCAGCTTATCTAACTCGGATCGCCCGTCACCGACACCTACCGAAGCTCTGATGACCTCGGTACCGTGGATCCCGGTCCCACGAGGGCCGTCGAATCCGGTGCCTGACAGCTCCCCAGTATGTACTGTGGTTGAGCCTGCTGTTCCCTTCACGCCGGAGATGTTACCAACGGCGAGGGCTCTCAGTGCCATGACAGAGTCAGTGCTGCCTGACCCCGGCACCGCCGGTACGGGTAATACAGTCTCTTCAGGGGACTGTCCCCTGTCAGCACAGCAGAGCGGCACCGTTCATGATCACGGTCCCGCAGACACTCCAAGTCCTGTCGGCACGCCGGACACCACTGGCAGTCCCGGTGCTGTTTTCCTCGGTACTGGTCACACTCGCTGCACCGGTCGGTATCCCGTTCGCCGACCCGCTATCGGCACCGTTCCGACTCCTGGCACCGGGGCAGGTACCTTGACTCCTGTAGCCCTTCTCCGAGCCTCGAGATCTCGGTCGACCTCCCGACGCCGTCCTGGTTGCGGGTCTGGATCTCGTTCCAGGTACCGATACGCCTCCCGATGCCGGTCCCCGGTGCCGAGTTGGGCAAGGTCCGAGTGAGTCAGAGACTCTGCCTGTGCCTTCTTTTAGTACCTCCATGGCCGTCCGGACACGCATCCGTGTCATCCCATATGCGCAGATTTTATGCTCAGGACCACGATCCTGATATGATGGCCAGCGGGCGCCAGCCCCGAAGCAGAAAGAGGCTTGGCGAATGAACAGGCTTGGCCGCCAGGTGTACTCTGCAGGGGCCCTGCAGCTCGGGGTAGCAAAGCAACAAGCCTTGCTTAGCTGCGATAATTATAGCACCTGAGTGAAGGAGTTTCTCCCTCAAAGCTTCCACCTGGAGTTCGCTGCCGTCTTGGAGGACGGGGGAAAGAAGGTTCCCAGAGCGTCCCTCCAGGCCTCGTTGGACGCAGCAGACTCTGCGGCCAGCACTCTGGCCTTGAGTGTCGCCGTGAGGTGCATTTCATGGCTTCAGGTTTTAAACCCCCGGCCGGAGCTGCGGTATGCCATTCAGGATTTACCCTTTGTTGGTAAAGGCATCTTCGCGGCAGAGACAGCCCCAGACTGCGAAGTCTGATGAGCAATAGGGTCCTAATGCGTCTCAGCATGTATACGCCAGCGACCAAACGCAGGCCTTTCTGGCCCCAGCCGCCATACTCTGTGCCTAGCCAGAGGCAGAACTCTGGCAAACGGCAAGGCCAAGGTGGTCGCTGACGAACGTCAGGACCCCTAAAGAGCCAAAGTCAAGGTCCCTCGC
The DNA here is from genome assembly GCF_007399415.2 of Gopherus evgoodei. NCBI lineage: Eukaryota > Metazoa > Chordata > Testudines > Testudinidae > Gopherus > Gopherus evgoodei. Next base: position 70,915,684 of record NC_044329.1, read on the forward strand.
AATTACCACTGGGACCAAAGACGGACCTACCAAGGTTCACCTGAGGGCGGTGTACCAGTCGCAGGACGGGATCCCGATCCCGCTTTCTCCTGGCATGGCCCCAGTTACTTTCAGATCGCTGGGTCCTGCGCACGATGGAGCATAGGTACCACCTTTAATTTGCTCCAGCCCTGTCCCCCTTCAGCGGACGAAAGGGGTAAGGGGTTTTACCCCCGTTATGCCCTAGTCCCCCACTCGAACACAGGTCTCAGACCTTCTTGGTCCTGCACGGACTCAACCGGGTTAGGATAAGGTTGGAGTTCTGCATGGTATCCCTGGGAACCATTATTCCATCCTTGCCTCCTGGGGGCTACTGTGCCGCCCTGGATATGAAGGACGCGTACTTTCGCAATGCCATCTTCCCTCCGCACGGGAGATGCCTCCGCTTTATAGCCGACAGTCAATACTCCCGGTTTACGGCCATAGTCGCCGCCTACCGTCGCTGATGTCGGATATGCGTTTTTCCGTATCTGGACGATTCGCTTATCCGAGGAGACTCTGAGACACAAACCACTCAGCGCGTGGGCATCGCCACGGTCTTATTCACAGGTCAAGGCCTGCTGTTTATTATAGAGCAATCCACTCTGGTTCCCACACAGAGGTTGGGCTCCCTAGGGGCTATCCTGGTCTCCTACCTAGCCGGAGCCTGCTTATCGCAACTGCGATTTTAGGCGATGGCAACAATCATCTGAGGTCTGACGGCTTTCCCAACGACCTCAGCTCGTTCTTGTCTCAGTCTCCTGGGTCCATGGTTGCCCGCAAGTTTGTAACCAAACACGCCAAGCTCCGCCTCCGTCCTCTCCAAGTCCGGCTCACTGCCCCTGACGGCGGACGCCTCATCTCTCTGCTCGAGTGCTCATGGTCACCTCTGAGCTTAAGGCCTTTGGTCTTCTAGGGAGCTGGAATTCCTCATCAATGCCCCAAAAATGAGAGTAGTCCGCCTGGCATGCCAGGGGTTCCAGCGGCAGCTGCGAGGCCGTTGTATCTCGGTGTTTACAGCCAACACAACGACCAGGTGCTTCATAAGTATTCAGGGGGGACATAGTCCCCCCCCCTTTTTTTGTCAGAAGGCCATCCATTTCCGGGTCTTTTGCATGGCCCACTCGATGGAGCTGGCGACGTCCTTTCTCCCAGGCGTTTGGAACGTCTTAACTCTTTGCCTCAGCAGGTCTTTCCTGCCTTACGAGTGATCACTCTGCCCCATGTGAGGCGTCCCGCTTTCCGGAAGTGGAGATGTTTCCTCACACAGACCTGTTCGCTCACCGCGAGAGCAGGAAATGCCAGGTGTTCTGCTCCTTCCAAGGTCTCTCCTCGGAATCGATCTTGGACGCATTCCTGATGCCGTGGAAAGGCCAACTGCATTATGCCTTCCCACTGTTCCCACTGGTTCATTAGGTCCTGCTCAAACTCCGCAGGGGCAGAGCGTGCATCATCATGATCACTCCCGAATGGTCCAGGCAGCACTGACATACCATGTTGCTCGGCCTGTCAGCCCAGACCTCATCACTCAGGGCAACGACAGGCTTCGTCACTCGGACCTGCAGCCTCTTCACCTCACGGTGGGTGCTGCGTTCCTGAGTCGGGGTGACAGGCAGCCTTCCACCTGGTCAACGTACCGGGCCAGGTGGAATCGTTTCTTTTACAGCTGCAGTTCGCTCGATCTTGCTCCTGCTGAGGTCTCAATCCCCTCTATTTGGCCTGCCTCTGGCCTTCAGCGGCAGGACCTGGCGGTATCAACGCTGAGGATACACTCAGCAGCCATCTCTACCTTCCAGCAGGCTGAGATGGACGTTCAGTGTTCTCACGCTCTATGGGTTCGAGGTCCCTCAAGGGCTTGGAGCGCTTGCACCCTCGGGTGCGCCGCCCAGCCCCAACCTGGGACCTCAACCTAGTCTTGGCCAGACGGTCTCGGAGATCAGAGCTCTTACGGGGGTTCCGCCGTACACTAGGTTTCGCAAAGACAAGGTGCAATTATGACCGCACCCGGCTTTCCTCCCTAAGGTGGTTTCGGCTTTTCATGTTACCCACAGTTCAACGCAATGGGCACAACCGTTGCACTCCTTGGACATCTGTGGAGTGCTCGCATTATATTGTGCTGACAGAACCATTTCCTAAGGTGCCCCAGCTCTGTCCCGGTAGCGGGCCAAAGTGAGGGCTTGCTTGTTTTCCTCTCAGAGGATCTCATCTGGGGTGATGGCGGACATCCCCACTTGCTATGATTTGGCTCATATTCCCCAAGCCACATCACCGTGCATTCTACCAGGGCTCAGACTTCATCTGCCGCCTTGCTGGCTCGTGTTTCTAACCACGAGATCTGTCGCGAAGCTCCATTGGTCCTCGGTCCATACCTTGGCTTCGCAGTATGCCCTGGTTCAACAGTCAAGAGAGGCTGTAGCCTCTGGCTCAGCAGTTTTATTCTGCCACATTTCACTCCGACCCCACCGCCTTTGTAAGGCTTGGGATTCACCTAACTGGAATGGATATGAGCAATCACTCGAAGAAGAAAAGACGGTTACTCACCTTTGTAACTGTTGTTCTTCGAGATGTGTTGCTCATATCCATTCCGCACCCGCCCTCCTTCCCCACTGTCGGAGTAGCCGGCAAGAAGGAACTGAGGAGCGGGTGGGCCGGCAGGAGTATATATGGAGCGCCATGGTGGCGCCACTCTAGGGGGCGACCTGCCGGCCCACTGAGTTGCTAGGGTAAAAGTTTTCCGACGAATGTGCACGCGCGGCGCGTACACACCTAACTGGAATGGATATGAGCAACACATCTCGAAGAACAACAGTTACAAAGGTGAGTAACCGTCTTTTTTTGTAGTGTTCCATTCACTGATTATCTCGCGGGTTCAATTCAAGTTAGATAAAACCGAAGTGTTCTGTGTGAGGGAATGCTAAGTGTACTGTATTTAGGAGAGGAGTGGTAATAGGTAATAAAACCCAGCTGAGTATGCCCAACTCCCAAATTGTATTGGCTCAGCCAGGTTGGCTCTGGAAAAAGAGCACTTAGAGTGTAAAGACCAATTGCACTTCAATCCTTTACCAATAATGTTCATCCTTATTGTTGGGGAGAACCTTTGTTATAACCTAGCACACCAAGTAGACTTCCAAGGACAATTCTAGGAAGATGATGGAATTTTCATCTTTACTGTTTGGGATGTAACAAAACTTTATACTTATGATTTAATTTAATTTTAGTAATACTTAGTGAGACTAGGTGAAGAAAGGAATGATAAGATAAAAAGAGAATCACTGACAAATGTTACCCATATGAACCTATTGGGCCAGATTCTGATCTCACACTGGTGTTAATCTGCAGTAAATCCGTGGACTCAAAAGAGTTTATCCATGGCATATCTGAGATCAGAATCTGGCCTATATTGAGTATTGTTATCATAAATTACTTTACCATAAATATTTAAACAAGTAAAAAGCTCTGGTTAATTCTGTATGAGATATGAAAGTAGATCTTCCTATTGACTGACTATTCCTAGAATTATTACCATAAATTAATATTCAGGCTTGTGGGATCATCTCTTCTGCATTCTGAATAACTACAACGGCTTATCTAGCAGACACAAATGAATTTTTTCTTGATTTTTGGACTTGTCCTGAATATATTGTAGTTATCAGTGAAATGAATCAATAAGTACAGAAAACAGCTGTACTATAAATAACATGCATCCAGTCAATATGACACTAAGAAAACTAGATATTTTCTCTTTCTGCCTCGTCATCAGCGTTACACTGTGAACATCAAGAAGCTTTATTTGAATGTCACTAGAAGAAAAGTTTTAATTACCAGTAGAATTCATCAAAACATTTAGTGGAGAAGTGACATTAAGTAATAATTAATAGACTGTGTGATGTGGCTGTTGTGTAAAATGACAATGATTAACCTGTGACATAACAGAATGTGACTGCTTCCCATTCAAGCACCAGTTATTCTACAATGTAGCTATGTTTAGGCTGCCCTGTGCCACTAAACTTCTGCCTATCTCTATACACAAAAGGAAATTGGGTTCAAAAAATAGAATTTGTTATCTTGACTAGCAATCTGGAATTTTGGGTCAATTACTTGTCACCTTAAACTGTAATGCATGGGCTTATTTGTAGCCACTAAGAGTAATTGCTCTGCTTATTACTACGCTGGTTGCTTATTACAGAGTAGGTGCTGATGCTAGTATATATATGTTTTTTTCTCCCCATTGGGTAACTGTTTCCTGCTGTATATATGCTTGAGAACATGTCTTGGTCGAAGTCTTAGATCTCTGAATGCCCAGATAAAATCATTGTACAGAAGAAGAATAAACTCTAGATGGATCTGAAGTGAACTGATCTCAAATGCACAGGTAGGTGAGTATTAGCAGCCTTATTTTACAAATAGAGAAATTGAGGTAGAGGTTAAAGGCCCAAACCAACAGATTGCTGAGTGCCCTCAGCTCCCATCGACTTCAGTGGGAGCTGAGGGTGCTCTCCACTTTGCAGGACTGAGCTTTAATTAACTTGCCCACAATATTTTCTGTTAAGATCCTGTCCGAATGACAAGTGAATTGTTCAATATGTTGGCTGTTATGTAGATTGACCCCAGTTGCTTTGATGAGTGTTTCCTTTCCTGGTCATAGTCGAGCACATTGTAGAAGAGCAGATTTCTTTCTCTATGGAAAACTGCTTGTGATCTGAGAGTGCTGCAGATGACTGGTTAGTAAGTGTTGGCATACATCTGAAGGAGAGAACTGTAGTTCCCTGGGGCATCAATGATTTTGTAGTCTCAAAATACTATAACTTCCATTTTTTGTATCATGTACTTTACAGTGTTTAGAACTATATTACAGCATGACAGGGTGTGCCTGGCCTTGGCATCTCTCTACTGGAGGCCACATGGTCTCCCCTAAAAAGGAGCAGTGAAGGTGAGTCTTCCAAGCCTGTCATGGGCCTTAGCAGGTCAGTTCCAGGCTGGAAACCAGAAGTGTACTCTCTGGCCAAAGGAGCTCAACAACTAGTCAGAGGATATCGCTGGTTGAATTTACATAATCGGGACTGCTGAAAGAAGAGAGCCTGAGGATGTTGGCCCTGAGATAGGGCTGGAGATAAAAGGGCCAGCAGAAGAGGCTGAGGGAATGTGCAGTGAAGGATTGAGGTAAGCAGTCTGTGGCTGCTGTGTATAGGGTCCCTGGGTTGGAACTGGAGTAGTGGGCAGGCCCAGGTTCCCCTACCAGCCACAAGTAAATGGGGCATAAACCCTACGAAGGAGAAAGGATTGAGCTGGGAGCTGCCCAAAAGGGCTGTATTTAAAGGGACTCAGAGCTAGGATTGAAGGCCCTAGTAAGGGCAAATAGATAGTTTAGTTATTTGGACTTGTGACCCAATCCCACTAAGATCCACCAAGGTCATCTGGCAGCCTCCAGGGGGTGCCAGGGTTGAAAAAAGGACTGTGGTACCACACTCAGCCACTAGGAGGCACTAAAGAGTGAGTGCTCCTATCACATAGGGGCAGTCCAGAGACATACAATTCTAATAAGATTATACAAGTCCTGTTCTTCTGCTTACATTTCTCACTAATAATTTCATGTTTGATTTCTATATTTTACTTAGCTGGATCAGCGTTACATTTTAACATTTTGGTGTTGAAATCAAAATTATTCTTTGTCAGAACCCAGCCATTCTTCTTGTCAAAAAGACATATGATGCATTAGCTTAAGGGCGATTGCTAATAACTACATAAGTGACATTTGGCTATATAGAATGGGCAAGGCTACATATATCTTTGTCAAGCTATCAAGATTTGCATACACTGCAGTTCGTGCTGTTTAAGAGAGCTGCTGAACTAATGCAAAACAAAACAAATTCAGGTTTGGCCTTTATACCATTTCATTGCAATTAACATCTGCTCCCTCCTGGGTTCACAGAATATACCTTTTTTTGTGTGTTTGTGTTTATAATTGTAACCAAAATGAGCTTGCTGCAGTTGGAGTGGTGAAAGCCATTTGAGTGCCATGTATTCTAAGTAGGCATTGGTGAAGAGAAAGGTTTCTGTTTGTTTGGGGGTTTTCTCCTTGAGAGAAATGGAGCAAAGTGTTTTGTTGTTTTTTTTTTGGGGGGGGGGGGGTTGCATTGGATTAGGTAATATAAGATTTCCTATATGCTACATTTTACTGCACCCTTCTAATGTGTTTGCTGTAATACTCACTTCCACTTGTCACCTCTCAAAGACATAACATAACAAAGATGATTTATGGTTGTTCAACACCACAAGACATCTTGTGTCTTGTTTCATCACTAGTGGACAGAAGGCCACATTTCTAAAGGTATTTAGATGCTTCTGAAAAATCTCACTTGGTGCCAATCTGCATTTTTAGATGTCTAAATACCTTTAAAATTCTGACCATAGGAGTGTAAGCAAAACAGGACAAATCCTGCTCTCATCCACAGTGACTCTGGTGGGAGCATGTAGCGGTGTAACAGAAGAATTTGGCCCCAAAACTGTATGATGTAAGCAGAGCAAAAATATGGTAAAATATTTTTTCCTATTAATACAAACAGTTTAACAGCATAGTTAAAGGTTAAAAACCTAGACGCAGATCCTCATAGGGCAGTGTTTCCCAGACTTGGGACGCTGCTTGTGTAGGGAAAGCCCTTGAAGGGCCAGGCTGGTTTGTTTACCTGCTGTGTCTGCAGATCCGGCCGATTGCGGCTCCCACTGGCCACGGTTCACTGCTCCAGGGCAAAGGAGCTGCTGGAAGTGGCGGCCAGTATGTCCCTCGGCCTATGCCGCTTCCAGCAGCTCCCATTGGCCTGGAGTAGCAAACTGCAGCTGGTGGGAGCCGACTGGCCAGACCTGCGGACACGGCAAGTAAATAAACCAGCCCGGCCCACCAGGAGCTTTCCCTACACAAGCGGCATCCCAAGTTTGGGAAACACTGTCATAGGGTGTAAATTGGCATAGCTCCATGTATGTACACCATGTTAGGATCTAGCTCAGTACACTTAGGGTGAAATTCTGGCTGCATTGAAGTCAAACTCCAGTTGACTTCAATAAGATCAAAATTTTACACTTAAACTCCAAATGTCCATGCCTATTAATTGACATTTAATTATTGAGAGTGAAAGAATGTTACCATGTCACTTACCTGTTATCTTTTGCACCATTTGCCCTCTTTCACTTCATTGAACCTGGACAAAAAAAACATCTGGTCAGTTTTCTTATCTTTCTAGTCTGTTTCACTGTTACTCTGGCTCTCATGCACCTGCACAGTGCTACATTGCTTGGGCTGCTAATACCCCAGGAGAATGTTTAACCTCTATAATGTAGTGACATGTCACGCCCATGAAAGCATTTCTGTTAAATGGCACCACTGTTGTACTAAATTGCTTGGGCAGGTCCTGCGAACAACTTCCCCTCCCCCAGGAGATTCTCACCTGGTGCTCACCAACCAATAGCACTACCCTCCTTGGAAACAAAGCCACCATTCACCAGACTGGGTGCCTCTCGAGAGAAATGGGATTGACTTGGTGGTGGCTGGCCAATGATCAGAAGCAGCCTCCCATGTCACTCCTTTCCATCCTCAGGTGTGCACGTATGCATCCTAGCATTGAGTCTCCCTGCGTGCTACGCATAGCAACAGCTCCATCTGTGTCACCAGTGTGATGGAGCTGGAACAGTTTTTAGAATGAGGGTGCTGAGCTGTGCACCCTTACTCTTGTCCATGCCCCTCACCGCCCCCTCGAGCTGGGGCCAGGAGCAGGGCGAGACCCCGGGTGTGGGGCCGGCAGCCAGGATCCTGGGCATGGGTAGGCAGCTGGGACCTGGGGCCATGGGCAGAGCCCCTGAGTGCAAGGCTGGCAGCTGGGCCCGAACCTGGAGGCAGAGCCCCTGAGTGTGGGACTGGTGGTCGGGACTCTGGGTGGATGGGAGCTGGCGGCTGGGACTCTACGCAAAACCTGGGGGTGCTGGAGCACCCCCACACCCTTAGTTCTCATGCCTATGCACCAGTGGGGTTCCCTTGCTGGCCACTGGCAGTGTGCTCAGACACAAACCATGCTCTCTCTGCTCCCTTTACCCCACTTGTGCTGCTCTTCTCTATCCCCTCCTGCCCCTTAGCATAGCAAATTAGCCATGATACTGTGACTAGGTATGCCAGCCTCTCTCTCGCCCTTACCACAGTACTAGTGGCACTGTCCAGTAAGACCCTCTACCTTTCTGTAGGCTAGGCGGCTTCCCTTCAGCTATTCTCCCTGGTGACCCACTCCACCATCTGCCAAACCCACATTCTTTGCTGTGCAGCTGCTGTAATTTTGTTGCTCTATCACCTTACTCATCCCACCAAAACCACTCTACTATCGTTATTGCTGTTTGGTGATGGGAATCATGCCCTTTGGTTTGTCTGTCAAACCTCACCTAATAATCTCTCCTACTTGTGTTTGATAGTTCTACTCTTTTTTTGGCAGACCCCACGGGAGGTCAACAAGAGTGCTGGCTGAGTATTGCTGTCTGTAACAGGGTGGTCTGTCCCTGAGGCCAGCCAGCCAGCCAGCCCTGTTTACTAATCAGATGTAGCTGAGAAGAGAACAGGTGCTCTCCATCATGAGCAGCAGGAGGGGTCTCAGCTGATTGAGGGGGGAAGGGTGTGGCCTGCCAGAGTGTCATGGTAAGGGAAGCAGTAGAAAGGTGCTGGGGAAAAGAGCTCTGGGAGCAGGAAAGCTCAGGAGCAAAGTATGGGGGAAGAATCCAGGATGCAGTGGAAGGGTAAGCCCAGGGGAGTGGATGCTGATTGCACAGGACTTCCATTTTGCTCCAGGACAGGTGGGTACTGTTTGTCTGACTCCTTTGTTTGGAGTCTTGAGTTCTATTAAGAGCCCCTGGGGGAAGTCTGGGGACTATGCACTCTGAAGGAGGGGTGGGCTAGAAGAAGAGCTTGGATTGGCACAAAATGACAGAGCCAAGTAAGAACTTTTGAGTTATGATATTGGACTTTTCTTTTAGGTTATTTTGAAGCCTCTATGTTAACAAATAAGCCTGCAAAAAAGGATAGCTTTAGCCTATAGAGAGTTGGTCTGATGCAGGAGTCCTCAACCTTTCTTTCTGAGCCCTGCCTGCAACATGCTATAAAATTTCTGAGGCCCAGCAGTGCCACAACAACTGTTTTTCTCCTATATCCAATCGATTAAAAACCAGGGTCTGTGTTGGGGGTAGCAAGCAGGGCAATTGCCTGGGGTCCCATGCCACATGAGGCCCTACAAAGGAAAGTTGCTCAGGCTTTGGCTTCAGCCCCAGGCAGCGGGGCTCAGGCTTCGGCTTTCTGTCCTGGGCCCCAACAAGTCTAACATTGGCCCTGCTCTCTGAAACCTGCTCTGGGCCCCCAGGCCCCTGATTGAGAACCACTGGTCTGAGGGACTTTTGATAGGGGGAGCTGAGGCTGGGGACCTGTGGGGCATGTTCCTGCAGTGGAGGGGGTATCTCAAGTAACACTGTCCCATATGCGTTCCTTCCAGCTCTATACAGAAAAAACACACCAGCCTATGAATAGTTTTATTTTGGATAACAGAAAACAAGAAAGAACTAAAGTAAATTCTTCATGAAAGAGACAGTGTGTCTCAGGTAGTAGGTTGCAACAACTCTGAGAACTAAATGGCTGTTGTTTCTACAGAAGTGCATAGCTCCTACAAATATAAAGGTGCATAACAGTTACATATCCCTTTTTTCCCAGAACTACAAGGAGAGATCATGGGGCTAGCAGTAGGGACAAATCTTCCTTTCAGCCACTCTTGGGCCTTGTAGTCTCTGTCATCAGCAGCTGGCCACTGAACACTTAAATCCAAGGAAAACATACATTAAAAAAATGCTTTTAGTACCAATGCAAAGTCATGACAAGACTTTTGCTTTATTTTAAAATGATGAACAAGAGCTAACTTGGAGGAGTAAATTAGCCAGCATTGTCCCTTTAAAGGCCCACAGCCTGATTCTCAGTTGGTGTACACACCGGTGTAGTTTCACAGAAGTCAAAAATGCAGATTTTTCCAGTTTATGCTGGCTGAGGCTCTGGCCCCAAGTATTGTGTGTAGTCAGTAATATTTCAGGTTATTCAGGATGCTAATGAGATGCAGCTTTGTAGTTGCCATTTCTTGAACTTTATGCTCATTACTAACGTAAAACTAACAAACCCACCTGTGGTCCTAATTTGAATGTTGCAATTATTTTTAAAAAATCTTTTCCATGAGGGCCTAATTTTAAAAAAATGAAAAGGGGAGCTGGCCAGTTGATGAGCTGCAAAGCCTTATGGTACCAGCTGGAATGCCAAGGGAATGCAAGTGAACCTGTAATCATTGGCTGGGGCTTGGTGGAAGAACAGGTGCATTAGCTAACTGATGCCCTTGCTCTCCAGCAATCTTATCCCGCTCCCTCTGAAGACAATGAGTGTTTTGCTGTTAATTTCAATGGGAACAGGAGCAGGCCCCGGGGAGAAGTGCAGTTGAATCTGTCATGTAGCAATCTCCAGCTAGCAGATGCATTAACCAGCTTTGGTGTTGACTTCAGAAGTAACAGCTGCTCACTCTCTTGGCTAGAGAAAAAGACTTGGGGAGATCTGAATAAATGTGGGAACATCTGGTATGGAAAGAAATCAAACTGCATATATTTATTTTCAGTGTGTTATTGCTTAATTGTTCTTTGCTATGCCAAAAAGGAGAGGTCGCAGCGAGCGTCAAACCTCTTCAGGCAGAGCTCCAAATCTTCCTAGTCTGAGCCCCTCTCTCCCCTGCACCCCCCCAACAAGATTAAATGTATTTTTCTTTAAATTGAATCAATAGTCTTCTCTTTGGGAAAAGCAACACAAACTACTCATCACTGGGTTCCCTCTACCCCCAACTGTTCCTATGTTTGTAGTCAAGAAAACTATTTTTTATTAGCCATTTATCATCCTGTCTGAGAAGGATTTTTTTTAACTCCAGGGCACTAAAGCACTGCATGTTCTAGTCTTGTTGCAGAGAGCAGTTCAGTCCCTATGGCAAAAATAAAGGCAGTATTAAAAGTCACAATTTCAAAGGAAAACTTTCAGATGCTTTGGCTATTCACATCTCACATTAGATAAATAATAGTTTTGAATGTATATGATCAATTTTTAGGATTTCAAAATATTACCTGAAATACTTTAGAAAGACAAGTAGAATGAGGTAATATCAGAGACAAGCTTTCTGACCAATAAAATATCCAATATTCATCCATCTAGTCTCTCTACACTCCTGGGACTGACATAGCTACAACAACACTGCATACCAAAATAGTTTAGTTAACCAGAACTCCAGATTATTTGTAACTGCATTTTGTCTTTAAAATTATGCATCAACTTGTCCCATTAACGCACAAGACTGAGACCCACACCACATCTAATTAGATGAAATAATTGCATCTTGCATTGCTCCAGAGCTATTTTGTTTTTGTGTGAATTATAATGTAGTCATTAGCATGCTCATGTGCATCAATGACAGTGTACAGATGCTTGGTTTGCAGAATGTTATGTTCTTTGTGGCCACAAGATGTCAGGCTAAACTGAGTGAGGGAGAGTGTTTTACCTATAGAATTGAGGTGTTTATTAAATTATGACAATTGAATAACTAGAGCTGGACTTTTTAAATAAGCCAAAAGAGTTAGGTTCCCAACTCCCAGGAAGTTCAATGGGATTTGGGCACCTAACTCAGTTAAGGTGCTTTGAAAAGCCTACATATTGTGGCTGTTGAAACTGTTCTGCAGAAAAACCCTGTGTAGCAGGGTTAAAAGTAAAGTGTTAAGTTACATGTACTAGCCACAGGCAGACACAGGTTGGGATTTTCAAATGGTCATGTTGGGAGCAGAATTAGGCCAGCAGTGAGTGATTTTGCAAATCTCATCCATACATGCTAGATGTTGCCCAGAAGATACTGTAAACAACACTGACACATACCTGTACACAAATTTACTGAAGTCATTCAACATTGCTCTGATTATATATTACCTTCAACCAGAAATGCTGTTTTTACATTATACTTACGTTAGGGTGACCAGACACCCCAATGTTAGGGGATTTGTCTTATATAGACAACTATACTCCCACTCCCCCCCCCCGAAAAAAAGAAATGCCTTAATTTTTCACACTTGCTGTCTGGTTAGCCTAACTTCTGAAAGCTGCTCCAGAGTTCTGTAAGCAAGAAGGCTTATAAAATATCAGCTACCTTAGCTAATCTAAGAAGATGATGTGATGTGCTGCCAAATTTTAACAAGGGGCTCCTCCAAAGATTTTCCACATCACTCAGTGATACTTGTGACGTTTTCTGGGTAAACACACTCCTCTCCCTCTCCACCCTGAATACACTCATCAGTTCCATGTTCTTCTCTTATCCCGGTTCACTGATCCTTTCACCTACCCTTGTCCCAGCATCTGTTTGTTCACCATGCGTCTCCCTCCTGAGCAGGCATGCAGATGGGTGAGCTGTCCAGTGCCTTCTGGTTGCAGTGGTGGGAAGCAAGTTGTCCTGCAGACTCCCATTGTTGGGCACTTAGGCAGGTATGGGGCCAGGCCGTTCTAGTGGTTGGGTGACTACTCTACACTACATAGCACAAGCTATGCTCCTCTATCTGAATTACAGAGCTAGGATGCTGAGTACTGTCAAGTGTTCCTCAGTACAGGATCACTTTTGTGTTTACCATACCTGAGTCTTGTCTCTTTTTCACTGGGAGAGACACTGCAGATAAAAGGCTGATTCTGTTAACAAAGGGCTCTTGGGAGACCTCCTGGTGCTCCATGGTAAGGAGCAGGGTGGAAAAAGTCCTTTAAACAAGAGAAGTGCACAAAAGAGAAGATTGGTTAGGTTAAAAAGCAAGTGCTATCAAAAATACCTTGCAAATGAGTGGATGGATAGAGATTCAGTTATTCTCTGTGTTTGTGTAATGCATATAAATATTACGTCATGGAGGTGTGAATATTTGTAAGTCACTTTGAGATCTTCAGATTGCAGACAGCAGTCCAAAGTATTGATGGGTTTATAAAAATGCACACACAATATATTAATATGTATCTATTATTTGTGAAGGTCTTTTCTCTGTCCTCATTTTAGTTCCTCTTAAGGCTATTTCTGCCCTGCTGTCAGTAGTGAATCTAACTAACTGATATTAAAATATTGCTGTTCACTATGCCTCTGACCATAACTTTTGTCCACCTGCCTCTCTGTCCTGCATCTGTGCACAGGAACCACTCCTTCCTATATGTCAGGAAAATTCCCAGCACAATGTGAGCACTTTCATAGCACATAATTATTAAGCACAAATGCTGTGCTCAGAGCTGTACAAGTTGGATTGAAGAGATTCCCTGCACGCAGAAACTTACAGTTTGAGACAAAGAGCTGACACAAAGATAGAAAGGTAACATGTTAAGGGTTTTTTTTTCCATATGTTCACACTGGCATAGATCCTGAATAGAAGTGGATTGGTAATGGGATCCAGAGCACTTGATAGATAATCAAATCCAGTGCAAGGTAGTAGTGACTGAAAGTTGGTACTGTCTACTGGCTGTTTGGTGGCAGGAATGAAATTAATTTAGTGCTCAGAGTCCATTTCCCAGTGGCAGGTGTTCATGTAAAAAATACCAACATTTGGTACTAATTGACTTGGTGACAGTCTGTTTGGGGTGTTTGTCTCCTAGATCCTGACATTTCTGTAATCTTCCTGTATGTCTCTTTCCTCTAGCTCTGTGAGAGTACAGACAGTCCATTCTGGATAGCCATTAACTGGCCAGGTAGGTGCCACTACCTTGTAATGCTGTGACTATTGTTACCTCATCATGGATCTGCTGTGAGCCAGACTTCCTTTTGACATGGATATTGGCCCCCATGTTTGCAGTCTCAGCAGAGATATTGAGAGCTTGAGTGGAAGTGCAGAGAGAACTATCAGTTCTGTACAGCAGCTTTGCTTTTACTGCTCTGGGCTTAAACACCTTGGTAAAGTAGTGGTGGTAGGGAGGAAAACATGAATTACTCATTCTAGGTGTGTATATATAGTAAAAGTACATCTCCAAGGCTGTTTGCTTGTGGAAGGTCCCATAATGTATCACTTAGAAGAGGTAAAACAGGAAATAAATTCCAGCCTCTGATTGGGTGACATGGTAAGTGATCATGTGAATCTAGAGTTTTGATTTATTCTCCATTTGTCTACATCTTAACCATGCAGCGATACAAAGTGTATAGGCTGCAGAAGGACTTCTGTGCTTTAGTAAGTAAAACAACAACTGAGCTTTTAGTTCCTTGGCAAATGGGGCTTTCACAGAGGAAAGAAAACTGGCCATCTACACAGTGCAGTGCGCTTATGAGTGTGTGTTTGGATTCAGTCTCTACAATTGGTTAGATGTTTTCCTTTAGAGACAGATGTCTACTTCACAGTAGACTCCTGGGTCTTAGTGAGTCCAGATATGTCCATTAGACTCCTAGACATCCAGTCATTGGTGGATGTTGCTGGGACTGAGACCAGGCAGAAAGAACAATGTTAATTGTACTATCCCCATTGTGAAACAGTTCCTGATTGGATGAAGGGAATGACCATGAGGTGGAGTTCATGACGGGGCAGATCAGGTGAGATGAAATGAGTGAGGCTTTCCAGCAAAAAATATTCAAATGAAATTGAAAACCATGACAAATTAGAGAAAATCAAAAAATTTTCCCCTCTTCACACAAACACAATCTTAAGTATGTGGCTAAATTAAAGAGATTAGACTTCAGTGTCTCATACTTTCAGCTATCCATTTGATTCATATTATGAAATACAGGTTTAGTTCATTTGGCTGTTGAAACATGACAAATTTGGCCTGAAAAGGAGAAAGTTGACTAATATGTTAGCTAAAAAGCCTGAAATGGCATTGTTTTTCCTGTTGTTCTGAACGCTTGCTACTTCTCTGTTCTTGCTCCCTGTCGCCATTGGAGTCCAAAGATACACCATGAAGCTTTTAACTAAGTTTTATATATTTCTGTAAGAAGACTGAATTAGGTTTAAAAGCATGTGCTGGTACATGTAGGAAAGCAAATGTTTTCCTCTTGGCTGTTTAGTTGTCTGTAACAATAACGTCATAAATAATGTTTCTGTGTAGGAAGAAAAGAAAAGAAGGGGATGTTTATCAGATAAAATACATGCGAGTTAGGATAACTGAACAAAATGTTAACACAGATTAAACAGAAAAACATGCTGCTGGCAAACAAACAGTAGGTGAAAACAGCTTCAGCTAGGGAATTCCTTTTGTCAGCTACATAGAAATGGTGCCTGCTGTATAGGTGTGATTTTAAAATGAAGATGTTTGTGGCTGTGGCTGTGAAAACATTCAGATGAGGACAATTTCAATGTTGGAGTAGGATAATGCACAATAACTGAACCTGTACAAATGTTGTGTATGAAGTAGCATTAGTGGAATAATGCTTCTGTGGTGGTGGTTTAATCTATTCTTGGAGTTCTTATTGTTCAAGTTAATTTAAGGCCTGATTCAAAACCCGTTGTAGTCAATGGAAGGCTTTCTATTGGGTTCAATGGACTTTGGATCAGATCCTTGGTGAATGCAGATTAGTCAATCTTTGGAGAATGAAGGGTCTGTTTTTCCACAGAATTGAAACAGCAGGGACGGTGGGATTAAATTTCCCAACATCGATGGAGCAATGTGCTTTAGGTGTGTTTTAGGAGGGACCAGTGCTAAAGGAGGAGAGAGCAGCATGTGCTCGCTCACGTTCTCTCTTCCCCTCTCTCTCCATTTATGATGTGGACATGTCCCTTAGTAACTGGACTTAGATTGCCAATTCATTGCAGGTAAATCTCAAAACAGCCACCAGTCAGGAATTTCTGTCGTCATAGCCCAGATCTATGTCGTGTCCTTCTGAAACATTTCCTTTTTCTGTTTTTTAATAAATGGTGGGCAATTTACTACTGATGTTTCTTGAGGACAGGAATTACTGCTTCTTAAATTGTTTGCATCCCACTCGCAACAATAAAGGAAGTTTTTAAAATAGATTTAGAAAGAAAACAAAACGTAAAAGAAAAATTGACTTCTGTGGGATTTGAGCATGTGCTTAAGCGCCTTTCCTGAATAGGGGTACCTTCCTGAACTGGGGCTTAAATTGATCAGCTGAGCCTGTAAAAAAGAAACAGATGCCATCCATCAGGAACTTATATTTGTAGCTTTCATATCTCCTTTCACCTGCTTATGGAGAGATGCTTTTGCTAGAGAGCTGAAGATGGGAAAATTATGGGAGTTTTCACTACAGACGCAAAATGCTCATTCTGTGATTCTTACTATTGATTATTGCTTAATGGTTTCACATCAGGATGTCACAATACGGAAAATAATTGAAGCACGTTTAGTAATTATTTAAAATTGCTTGGAGTGGTGCACATATTAGGATAAAGAATGAAATTGAAGGAAAAAAATAGGAATAAAATTTTAGGAAGTGGAATGAGAAAATGCAGAGGCACTACTAAATGCTTACTGACCACCTAAATAGGTACAGAAAAGTTAATAGTCTGGTAAAAAGTATGCACTAGAGAGAGGTAAAAATCTGAAGAATTCAATTATGTTCAACCATTTTTGCTGTCTTTTGGATAATCTGCGCCATACTGGGACATATTGATTTATGATCTAATTAGTTGTACACAACAAAAATATTTATAGAAAATGTTTCTCTCAACCAGCCCCCAAACCACCCAAACACAAGGAAAATGGTCTTTGTGTCTTCAAAAATTAAATTTAATATATATTTATGAGGCCATTCAAAATGTAGAGTCCTTCACTACCAAGTTTCTAGTAAGCAGAAACATCCATGTATCAAGACCTAATTGTGTCAGAAACCAAGGCTTTTGGGAATAAATTTAATTCTACAGCTGCAAAAGACACTGTATATTTATTTATTTTTATTTAGAGGCTGCTTATAGAAATGATTATATGCACACTAATAAATCCAACAAAAAATCAAAGTGGAATATAATATATAGCCATCTTATTTCTTTCACAAAAATTTGGAGCATTTACTATTACTTTTCTAAAGTACAAAAACAATCTGCATTACTTTGGCTCTTACCCCATTTCTGAGTGGATGCCTTAACTGTGGATTACCCCCCAGCCTTAGATTCAAGAGTAGGATGGAAACCAGCAAAAGAAGACTAGAATCACATATATGAAGTACTCGGAGCATCTTGTGATACATATAAGACTCCATGCATTACAGGAAAAGATGACATCATGGAAAGTGTAATGTAAAATGGATTTGGAGTAAGCCTATTTGAAGTAGT